>NC_092712.1:81691943-82001727 GCF_047496885.1 Scyliorhinus torazame
AGAGGAGGCACATGGTCCTGTTTTGTGTCATTAACTCTATGAATCTACCCACACCTTCAACTGGGGTGATCACATTCAGTTCTATTGCATGCACCTTCTCATGGTCAGTGTGGTCCTTTTTCTCCAAATTCAGAGTATCGAACTGTAACCAGTTAAAATGGCTAGCTCCCGTTTTAGAATGGCTAACTCCCTATTTAAAATGGCGAATGGCAAAGGCTGATGGGAAAGTCAGCCAACAGGACACAAACAAGCAGCTGCGGGTTGAGTGTGTATTTACCTCTGGAAAGGCTAGACAAGATCGATACCGGCAACAATCAGCATAACAAAACACCAGCCATCTGCATATTAATGAGCAATCCCCGGGAACAATGAGCAAAATTTAGATACATAAAGCCAACCCAGACTCGTCGGTGCCAGCAGAAGCCTACACAAAGGGAGGTGAGCGACCACCTCAAGACCGCCCATCGATCAAGGAATCGCTCCAGCATTGGAGAAAATCGAACCAAGTGATTGTGACAAAGTCCAATCACTTGGAACCAGGTACAGGGTCCGCCCCAAAAGGCGGGAAGCCCCTGGGGACTATAAGAATAGAGTCCAAGTTCAAATACTTCTTCTTGAACGGGTCACTCAGCAACGCGAACCAACCCTTGACAGTGACCGGTCCAGCCATCGCTGAAATAGAGTAAGTCTTACTTCAACGCTCGCTACGAGATAGGCGCTCCTAGCTACCAATCTGTACCGACTTCGAATCCCACAGGCTCAGAACCCGAACGAAAGGCCATTCGTTTCCCTGACCTGGTGGGCCAGTTCCAAGTTAAGTATAGGCCTGTTAGTCGTAGAAGTAGCTTAGACGTAGAATTTATGCATGAGTAGTGATTACTGTGTATAATAAATGTGCTTTGATTTAAATCTTACTAAGCAGTGTATTGGATTATTGATCATTACTCGGACTTGAACCACGTGGTGGTATCAGAAAGATACCTGGCGACTCAAGAGCAAAGGTGATAAAACAGAGCAATTAAACTAAGGCAAAAGTTAGCAACATTTATTTGGCGACTTCCTGACGGGATCCGATCTAAAAGTGGAAAACCACTCCGGGAGAACACAGAATTTGAATTAGTGATCCAATTGGAAACAGAAAAGCACAAGTGTTCAAGCAGTTCTGATCAATAGTCATAATTCGGAAGTGTGTGTGTATGCATGCGTAACTAACAGGGCGATAAGGTAAAACTGATAGATTTTTGTTGCGTCAAAACTGTCGGAAGTTTGTATATCGGAAAGTAGCGTAAGCCGTACCCGTATTTACAGCACCGTCTTAGCTCCCCTGTTCCAAATTTAAAAGACGATTTTGGATAGGAAAGATGGCAATGCAGCGCCTAATGAACCCCGAGGAATTTGCGGTCGCAGCGACCAGCAGCAGTAGAGTGGGACAATGTCCCATTTGGGAGGAAGAGATCAGGAAATATCTCAAAGGGAAAGGATGGCCCCTTTGGAATGAATTCTGTGACAACGAGGAATCAGGTCCCGGGAGTATAGGACATACTTGGTGGGAGAACCTGAGCGAGATCCACAAAAAGAGCTTAGGGAAAGCTCGCAAGCCGATGGCAATCGTGTCCTGCTTAGCTCAATTGCGAGGCACAGAGGAGGTCGTTAGGACGCTCCGGAAAGAAGTTGAAGGCATACATCGGATGAGTAAGGTCGATGTAAGCGATGTAGAAAAGAAGAATTTAGACTTGAGAAGGAAATTGGCAGCAAAAGATGTAGAGGTGGATGACGCCAAAAGGGCTCACCAGTCTTGTCTGGCGCACTTAAGCAGCTTCCAGTCTCAATACGAAAAGGCCTATCAGGACACGCAACGTGCAGTCCTGGTACGTGAGGAAACGGAAAAGCAGGTAGAGGCATTACAAAAACAGTGTAGTGACCTAAAGGCAGCATTAAGAGCACTCCATGCTGCCACCACAGAACAAAGACAAAGCACATTAGATCACGCAAAGTGCCGGCTGCAATCACTACTTTCTGTTCAAAAAGGTTTTCAGGAAACCTTTGGAGAAAGATTAGATTAGGAAGACGGCCCTGATTGGGAAGAAGTGTATGAAACAGCGCAGAGATATGTTCAGGGAACATGTGCGCAGGGAAAGCCACAAAAGAGAAAAGCGCCCCAACCCCCCACAAAGCAGATAGTTCACACTCCAATGAACCCAGTAACCACCCACCTCACAGCCACACCAGACGATGCAGAATTTCTATATTCCACCCCCTTAACAGTGACCCAATTACGGGACGCTTGCGAAAAAATCACACCGTTCCTCCCCACCTTAGACCCGCACCATTTCTTTGCCACAGTAAAACATCAGGCGACCATGTACGGCCTGGATGAGCGAGAGCATGTAAAGCTCACCGTTTTAAGTTTAGACCCTTCAGTGGCAGCAGCCCTTCCCGACCCCCAGAATGTAGAAGGAGGCACCCTTGCAGAAATGCATACCGCGATCCTGGATACGATCGGGTATAACTGGGGTGACCCCGAGATGGCCTCAACATATGTAGGCAAAAGAAATCCGAGCACCCCACAGCATTTGCTGGACGCCTGTGGATTCACTTTGCAGCAGCCTTTGGAGACGTAGACCGTGCCCATTTGTCCCCAGACAACATGGCCAAATGGACCCGCACCCTTATCTCCCATGCCACAGAAACAGGACAGAAAGCCTGCGCGAGTTATGATCCCTCAGAGGAGGCCCATAACGAGAAATGGGTAGTGAAAAGATTGTCCCGCGCTTGGGAGCAATCTGTTCAAAGTAAACCCACAGTCCAGAATACTGAGGAAAAGCAGGCCGCCGCAGATATACAGGGTGTAAAAACACACCAGAACCCCGCATGGGTGAATGAGGGAAAGAACAGCCCCCACCCAAGTCACAGGAGTGTTACAACTGCGGACAGTTGGGACACTTCGCAAGAGAGTGCAATGCCCCTAAAAAGCCACAGAGAGCGCAGCAGATGGGCACTCTGAGTAAGAAAAAGACAGAGCCCATTCATAGCGTTAGCGCCCGTTGAGATCAGACAGACTTGACCGGAATGGACTGACGGTGTATGGGCTCCCCCACTTGGGTCTGCGACACCCTTTGGGATAGGTCCGGACGACCGGTAGTTGCAGCAAAAATTCGCAGACAGCACATCGAATTTCTCTGGGACACAGGAGGGTCCCGCACCACGATAAATTCCTCCACCCTGTTTCAAAAAGACACGTGGCCCACTACAGCCACTATCACCCTCAGCGGCTTCACAGGCCACTCACAGCAGGGACACATCACAGCCCCTGTACCCATTCAAATCGGCACCATTACCACCAAGCACTCCGTGGTTTTAGTTGTCCTGCCCCACACAGCAGAACACATTCTGGGAATCGATTTCATGAATTCCCACCACCTTTCATTCGATCCAGTCAACCAGTGTGTCTGGAAGATGGCAAAATCCGCAAGAGCCCCCGCAACGCTCAACATAGGAGAGTACATGAACATAATTAGCGCCGTAGGCGAATTTTGGTTCAACCCGACCACGCTTAGTACAGACAAGCAGGTTAGGGCAGTTCTGCAAAAGAACAGGGCAGCATTTGCGACCCACAAGCACGACTGTGGATGGATGACTGGCCCCGTACAAGTAACAGGACCTGACCCTAGACCCCCAAAACAATACGGATTGCCCCAAGAGGCAGAGGGAGAAATCTCCAAGGTAATAGAAAGCTTATTAGAGCAGGGCGTACTTAGATCAGTAGCCTCCATGGGGCAGCACGGTAGCATTGTGGATAGCACAATTGCTTCACAGCTCCAGGGTCCCAGGTTCGATTCCGGCTTGGGTCACTGTCTGTGCGGAGTCTGCACATCCTCCCCGTGTGTGCGTGGGTTTCCTCCGGGTGCTCCGGTTTCCTCCCACAGTCCAAAGATGTGCAGGTTAGGTGGATTGGCCATGATAAATTGCCCTTAGTGTCCACAATTGCCCTTAGTGTTGGGTGGGGTTACTGGGTTATAGGGATATGGTAGAGGTGTTGACCTTGGGTAGGGTGCTCTTTCCAAGAGCCGGTGCAGACTCGATGGTCCGAATGGCCTCCTTCTGCACTGTAAATTCTATGATATGGCTCGATAATGCCCCGATTTGGCCAGTGAGAAAGCCCGATAGATCATGGCGACTGACCATCGATTACCGGGAACTCAACAAAATCATCCCCGCAGCAGCCCCCACAGTAGCAACAAGTCCCGAGATCATGCTCAAGCAGGGACTCAATTCCCAATACTTTACGGTTTTGGACGTCAGTAATGGATTCTGGTCCATTCCATTGGCAAAGGCGTGCCAGCACAAATTTGCCTTCACCTTCAAAGCACAGCAGTACACGTGAACATGCCTGCCACAAGGATTCCACAACTCCCCCTCCATTTTCCACCGACAGCTGGCAAATGGTTTAGCCAAATTCTCTCGCCCCAAATGTCTAGTACAGTATGTAGACGACCTACTACTGCAGACAGACACCAAGGAAGAGCACATTGAGCTTCTGTCCGAACTCCTGGAACTATTACACTCAATCGGTTGTAAAGTCACTCCCAAAAAGGCCCAGATTTTGGAAGAAAAAGTGATATATTTGGGAACAATTATCACACATGGTAAACGCAGAAAATGATTGACTCGATTGCTAAATTGCCCCTTCCCCAGAACGTTTCAGCCCTCCGGTCGTTTTTAGGACTGGTTGGCTACTGCCGAAGCCACATTGGCAGTTTCGCCAGCAAGGCAGCGCCCCTCTCAGACCTCCTAAAGAAAGGAGCCCCCTGGGAATGGCTTCCGCAGTATACAGATGCTGTGGACTCTTTAAAACAGGCACTCATAGCAGCCCCCGCACTACAGGTTCCAGACCCGCTTTCCCCTTACGCCATAGAGGTAGCGACCACAGACCGCACCCTTTCAGCCGTGCTCCTCCAGGAACAGCACGACCAGTTAAGGCCCGTAGCTTACGCCTCCAGACTTTTAGATGCTGTGGAGCAGGGATTTTCAGCCTGTGAGAGGCACCTGCTCGCAGTATTCTGGGCAGTCCAGTATTTTTCGTACATTATCGGACTGAGCCCCATCACAATTCTCACCGAACACACCCCCACCCAACGTTTACTGGACAGACGACTCAAGGACGGTACAGTTAGTCAGATTCGAGCAGCGAGATGGACCCTTCTCTTGCAGGGACGGGACATCACTGTTAAAAGGACAAAGTCACACACCTATTTAGCCGACAACTTACAGTACCCCAGAACCCCCCATGAATGTGAGATTATCTCTCCACACCACAACACAGGCCCCTTTATCGCTAAAACACCCCCCAGAAAGATAGGTAGTTCAAACCAGAGCCCCCAGCACACGGACACGTGTGAGCCCATAAAGATCTATGTGGATGGATCTTCCACAGTCTTGGATGGGAAACGCATAACAGGTTGCGGTATATATGTCGAGGACGTGCAGGGACGCGCCCTCGAGGAAATATTGTTAAAACTACCTGGACACTTAGGCGCGCAGGCAGCAGAGCTTGCGGCCATCGCATATATAGTTGAGCACCCAGATTCCTTCCCCAGCCCAGCAGACATATACTCGGACAGCCTCTATGTCTGCAACAGCCTCACGGAATTTCTGCCCCTGTGGAAAGCAAGAGGATTTGTTTCCGTGGACAAACCCCCCCCCCCCCTCAGCCCCATTGCTCCATCATATTTTAGAAAGAGCCCAGAACAGGACTTACGGGATAATCAAAGTCCGCAGCCACCATCGTTCCTCCACCCCCCTGGAAAGGTGAAATCCGACGCACTGGCTAAAGCAGGTTCCAGACACGGATACTTTAGGACACCCCCCGAAGTCGCACCAGTGAGTGCAGTTCAGGTCTCACAGACAAAGATCGAGGATCTAGTGGAGGCCCAGAAGCAGGACAGCAATCTCAGGGAGATTGTAAAAGGGAAATATCCAGCTCCCTATGAGAGATTTAGAAATGCACTGACCACACATGACGGTGTGGTGTTAAAAGACACCCTTTATGTGGTTCTTGAACAGGAGAGGAATCAATTGATTTGCTTGTTCCATGACGGTCATGGATATCAGGGAATCGATCCCACTACAGCCCATCTCAAGCAGCTTTGTCGGTGGCCGAATTTAAAGGAAGATGTAAACCATTACATAGAAAATTGTCTTATCTGCGCCCAGAATAATCCGGACAGATATGCCAAAAAGGCTCAACTCAGCCACACGCAACCCGTTAATGGCCCCTGGACTAACCTCCAGATCGATTTGATAGGACCATTGCCCCCTTACAGGAATGGCTATAAATATATACTTGTGGTAATTGACACAGTTACAAAATGGGTGGAAGCATTCCCAGCCCGCACAAACACTGCAAAAACCACAGCCAAGATTTTGACCCACCACATCTTTACAAGATGGGGACGCCCCCGCAGCATTTAATCCGACCAAGGTTCCCATTTTACGGGACATGTCATGCAGAACGTCCTCATGATATTTGGCATCACCCAAAAATTCCACATAGCATACCACCTACAGTCGAGCGGTATCGTGGAGCGCATGAATCGGACCCTAAGCACATTCCTGTCACCAAAATACTCGGGACCGTATTACATTGCGGACAAAGTAAGCCTTTCCGTTTATAAAATTAAGTAACCCAACGCACACCACGTCATGCTCGACGCAGCACACTACACCCCGCCCACAGCCAACGTAACCCTACCAACCCCCAAGACGTCCAGCCCAGCCACGGACTCGACCTCAACTCCACCCCTGAAATATACATTCCGCCCCAGAACGCCCACCAACTGCAGCAGCAGAGACAGCGACTGTGACTCGGACGATAGCCACAGCACGCCTCCCTACTATCCCCATGCAACAGGCTCCACACCCAGCGATTCCGACTACGATCCAAGTGATCCCTTCATGATCACTTTCCTGAACAAACCCCACCACCGACCACCGAACCACACTGATGACCCCGATTTTGTCCCCACACAACTAGACACCAATTATTGGCACCGAGATAACGCGTTCAGACTCGTCCGCAACGACGAGAGCGACCCCACCTCACACCATGCAGCCCTTTCAGCCCTGATACACTCACGAGTGTGGCACCCAGGAGAAGAGGACCTTGGGTCTGACTCCCAAACCGAGAACCCCTTTGCGACCCTGTTCGCAACCGAGAACTGAGGTGTCCAGATGATGTTTTAAAAGGAACCGCTTGGGAGAAGTGTTGTCCTTTCTGATGGAACCTGCAGAATGTTTTATGTTGTTTGTAAGTTTGTTAAATGTTGTATGTCGACAGGAGAATTTTTCTAACTGCCCCACGCCTATTTGGCCGAAACCTCTGAGGACTTGCCTACAGAGACTCACCATTGCCAGACACCAGTTCGGCTGAAACCTCTGAGAGCTTGTCTGCAGAGATTGGTTAAGGAACCATACGCCTGTTCGTAACTGCCCTTCTGGTTCGAAGGATCGAACCACTACGGCAGCCCCACCACGATGACTACATTTTTTGCCCGTTCTTGTCGGTTGCTCAGGCAGTGGAGAAATGGCTTGGGACCCGCCCTGCCTGGGAACCCCCCCTCTGGTCAACTACGCTCGGGTAGGAGAGACACGGCATTGGTAGCCGTCCTACCCGGGGACTCCATCCAACTCTTACCCATCGCGGCCCATACGCACCTCATTTTGGCACTTTCAGTTCAAAAAGTTTTGTTTTGTTTAGGTGACCTTTAGGTTGCCAACCACATGCTATTTACATCCTGAAACATATATATTTTTTTTTTCATAGAATTTACAGTGCAGAAGGAGGCCATTCGGCCCATCGAGTCCGCACCGGCTCTTGGAAAGAGCACCCTACCCAAGGTCAACACCGCCACCCTATCCCCATAACCCAGTAACCCACCCAACACTTGGGAAATATGGATGGTAAATTGCACAGTCTGCGAGACGGCTCGCACTGGTTCATTATTGTCCGAAAATTCGATTTTTGAAAAGAAATGCGGGAGTCACACATAGTGACCAATTATAAAGGGAGTAATTGGCACTACAGGAAAGACACACTATCGTACGAGATATTAAACAAAGATAGTTACAGACACTATGCTTGTTTCCACAGAACACCAGAAGCTCCATGGCCGGAGAAGAGAAGAAAGAAAAGGAAAGAGAAGAGCCATGAGGACTTCCTTCACGTAGATCACCCCCATGATTTTGGACATTTGGTTGCGCGTGAACGCGAACCCCATGACTTCAAGTCCCCCAGCCGTTAATGTTTCACTTCCCCGCAGTACCCAGAGCCCAGTCACCAGCGACATCACATCATCTTGGTGTGCCAGGTTTATAACCTGGTACTCCGTGTCCTATGTAATCGAAACATTACTAGCATTAGCGATACTCTGCTGCATTGTGCAGACTATGCGTCTACGGAAATGGAGAAGGAGAGCCTACCGCGCTCGAACCCCGGTATATAGGATCAGATCCCCTATGTTCGGATACGACCAGACCCCTGACCCCTGCGATCTATAATTAAGAGCATTCACTTGCGTTTATTGTCAGTAAAGAAATGTAAAGAACTGTTCATGAGTAAATTGTACGATCCTGAGCTTGACTGCCAAGCCAGGAAAGACTGTGTATGAAATGCTATGATTTTGTTGTATGATTGAGGAAGATAGGATAATGAAATGTTTAAGTGAGTGTTGTGTATTGAGAATAGTTAGAGGTTCCCAGTATATTGTTTTGTAATGCATGTCCCTGTTTGACATAGCGCCCTTAGAATTGTTAGTTAAAAAGTTTTTCCATAGCTATGGTCAGTGCAGAGGCCATGAAGGAAGTGTCCCCCCCAGATCAGGCAATGAAAGCAATATAGTTATGTGATCCTTCACGCTTCGCGTTAGGATCACAAGAAGGGAATATAACCAGTTAAAAAGGCTAACTCCTGATTTATAATGGTTAACTCCCGAACGGCAAAGGCTGATGGGAAAGTCAGCCAACAGGACACAAACAAGCAGCTGCGGGTTGAGTGTGTATTTACCTCTGGAAAGGCCAGACAAGATCGATACCGGCAATCATCAGCATAACAAAACACCAGCCATCTGCATATTAATGAGCAATCCCCGGGAACAATGAGCAACATTTAGATACAGAAAGCCAACCCAGACTCGTCGGCGCCAGCAGAAGCCTACACAAAGGACCACCTCAAGACCGCCCATCGATCAAGGAATCGCTCCGGCATTGGAGAAAATCGAACCAAGTGATTGGGACAAAGTCCAATCACTTGGAACCAGGTACAGGGTCCGCCCCGAAAGGTGGGAAGCCCCTGGGGACTATAAGAATAGAGTCCAAGTTCAAATCCTTCTTCTTGACCGGGTCACTCACAACGCGAACCAACCCTTGACAGTGACAGGTCCAGCCAGCGCTGAAATAGAGTCAGTCTTACTTCAACGCTCGCTACGGGATAGGCGCTCCTAGCTACCAATCTGTACCAACTTCGAATCCCGCTGGCTCAGAACCCGAACGAAAGGCCATTCGTTTCCCTGACCTGGTGGGCCAGTTCCGAGTTCAGTATTGGCCTGTTAGTCGTAGAAGTAGCTTAGATGTAGAATTTATGCATGAGTAGTGATTACTGTGTATAATAAATGTGCTTTGATTTAAATCTTACTAAGCGGTGTATTGGATTATTGATCATTACTCGGACTTGAACCACGTGGCGGTATCAGAAAGATACCTGGCGACTCAAGAGCAAAGGTGATAAAACAGAGCAATTAAACTAAGGCAAAAGTTAGCAACAGAACTATCACAGTTACTGCCTGTTCACCGCTTATGTAATGGCACACCTAGGGGGAAATGGTGGCTCAGTGGTAATGTGATTGGATGAGTAATTGATGCTCTGGGAACATAGAAACATAGAAAATAGAAGCAGGAGGAGGGCATTCGGCCCTTCAAGCCTGCTCCGCTATTCAGTATGATCATGGCTGATCATCAAGTTCCCGGATCCCGCCTTCCCCCCATAACCCTTGATCCCTTCAGCCCCAAGAGCTATTTCTCATTCCTTCTTAAAATTTCACAACGTTTTGGCCTCAACTACTTTCTGTGGTAGTGACTTCCACAGATTCACCACTCTCTGGGTGAAGAACTTTCTCCTCACCTCAGCCCTGAAAGGTTTACCCCTCATCCTTAAACTATGACCCCTAGTTTTGGACTCCCTCACCAGCGGGAACATTCCTTCTGAATCTACCCTGTCTAATCCTGTTAGAATTTTCTAAGATATATGAGAACCCCTCTCACTCTTCTAAACTCCAATGAATATAATCCTAACCGACTTAGTTTCTCCTCATGTGACAGTCCTGCCATCCCAGGAATCAGCCTGGTAAACCTTTGCTGTACTCACCCCATAGCAAGAACATACTTCCTCAGATAAGGACATCAAAACTGCACACAATACACCAGGTGTGGCCTCACCAGTGCCTGAGACAACTGCAGTAAAAAATCCCCATTCCTATACTCAAATACTCCTGTTATGAAGGCCAACATACCATTTGCTATCTTTACTGCCTGCTGTTCCTGCGCGCATACTTTCAGCGACTGATGCAAATGGACACCAAGGTCTCGCTGAGTGTCTGCCTCACTCAATTTATACCCATTCAAATAACAATCTGCGTTCCTACTTTTGCTACCGAATGGGTCCACATTTCATCATGGCAGCTGGTGACATTTAAATTCAGTTAACAAAAGTTGGAGTCTCAGTAATGGCGACTATGAATCTATTGTTGATTGTCATAAAACCCAACTGGTTCACTAAAATCTGCCATCCCCATCGCCTCTGGCATACATGTGACTTCATGGGCGAAATTCTCCCCCAACGGCGCGATGTCCGCCGACTGGCGCCAAACACGATCATTACCACGTGGTTCAAGTCCGAGTAATGATCAATAATCCAATACACCGCTTAGTAAGATTTAAATCAAAGCACATTTATTATACACAGTAATCACTACTCATGCATAAATTCTACATCTAAGCTACTTCTACGACTAACAGGCCAACATTGAGGGGCTAGGCCGATGCTGGAGGGATTTCCGCCCCGCCAGCTGGCGGAAATGGCGTTTGTTGCCCCGCCAGCTGGCGCGGAAATGCGGCGCATGCGCGGGAGTGTCAGCGGCCGCTGACAGTTTCCCGGCGCATGCGCTGGAGCGTCAGCGGCAGCTGTCACTTTCCCGTGCATGCACAGTGGGGAGAGTCTCTTCCGCCTCCGCCATGGTGGAGGCCGTAGCGGAGGCGGAAGGGAAAGAGTGCCCCCACGGCACAGGCCCGCCCGCGGATCGGTGGGCCCCGATCGCGGGCCAGGCCACCGTGGGGGCACCCCCCGGGATCAGATCGCCCCGCGCCCCCCCCAGGACCCCGGAGCCCACCCACGCCGCCTGGTCCCGCCGGTAAATACCAGGTTTGATTTACGCCGGCAGGACAGGCAATTTCTGGGCGTGACTTCGGCCCATCCGGGCCGGAGAATCCAGCGGGGGGTCCCGCCAACCGGCGCGGCCCGATTCCCGCCCCCGTCCAATCTCCGGTACCGGAGACTTCGGCGGGGGCGGGGGCGGAATTCACGGCGGCCTACGGCCATTCTCCGACCCGGCGGGGGGTCGGAGAATGACGCCCCATAAAACCAAAAGACCATAAGACATACGAGCAGAAGTAAGCCATTTGGCCCTTCGAGTCGGTTCCCCAATTCACAAGTGATCTGAAATGATAATCCTCAACTCTGCTTTCCCCTCTTATCCCCATCACCCTCGATTCCCTTACTGATTTAAAATCTGTCTATCTCAGCCTTGGACGTACCTAATGACCCAACCTCTACAGCTGTCTGTGGGAAAGAATTCCACAGATTAGGCAGCACGGTGGCACAGTATGTTAGCCCTGTTTGCTCACGGTGCCGAGGTCCCAGGTTCGATCCCGGCTCTGGGTCACTGTCCGTGTGGAGTTTGCACATTCCCGCCGTGTTTGCATGGGTTTCGCCCCCACAACCCAAAGATGTGCAGGGTAGGTGGATTGGCCACACTAAATTGCCCCCTAATTGGAAAAAATGAATTGGGCGCTCTAACTTTTTTTTTTAATTCCACAGATTCACTACCCTCGGAGAGAAGAATTTCCTCCTCATCTCTGTCTTAAATGGGTGACCCCTTATTCCGAGATTATGCCCTCTGGTCCTCGACTCTCCCACAGGGGAAATAACTTTTCAACAAGACAACTACCCTCTGAAATGACCCAGGAATCCACTTAGTTCAAGGACAATTAGGGATTGGCAACAAATGTTGGCCTTGCCAATGATGCCCAGGTCTAATCAAAAAATGAAAAAATTTAACAAGTGCATCCTTTTGTGATCTCGGCTAGCCACGCCTTCATCCCTTCATACCTGACTCAGACACAATAAAGTAAACATACAGAACAGGAAGAGAATCAAAACATCTCAAAACGACATAGCTAGGAAAAGGGATGAGGATCTAAAAAGTGATTTTCGGGAGTTAGGTTGGAAGCTGAAGAGCAGGACAAGCAGAGTAGTGATCGCAGGATTGCTACCGGTGCCACGTGCAAGTGAGGCAAGGAGCAGAGAGCGAGTGCAGCTGAACACGTGGCTGCAGGGCTGGTGCAGGAGGGAAGGCTTCAGATATGTGGATCATTGGGATATCTTCTGGGGAAGCATTATAAAGCATTAGTTAGGCCCCATTTAGAATACTGTGAGCAATTTTGGCCCCACACCTTAGGAAGGACATACTAGCACTGGAGCGGGTCCAGCGGAGATTCACACGGATGACCCCAGGAATGGTGGGCCTAACATACGATGAACATCTGAGGATCCTGGGATTATATTCATTGGAGTTTAGGAGGTTAAGGGGAGATCTAATAGAAACTTACAAGATAATGAATGGCTTAGATCGGGTGGATGTAGGGAAGTTGTTTCCATTAGCAGGGGAGACTAGGACCCGGGGGCACAGCCTTAGAATAAAAGGGAGTCACTTTAGAACAGAGATGAGGAGAAATTTCTTCAGCCAGAGAATGGTGGGTCTGTGGACATCATTGCCACAGAGGGCGGTGGAGGCCGGGACGTTGAGTGTCTTTAAGACAGAAGTTGATAAATTCTTGATTTCTCGAGGAATTAAGGGCTATGGAGAGAGAGTGGGTAAATGGAGTTGAAATCAGCCATGATTGAATGGTGGAGTGGACTCGATGGGCCGAATGGTCTTACTTCCGCTCCTATGTCTTATGGTCTTAAGGTGAGACCTGTACATGAAGGACGGATTACACCTAAACTGGAGGGGCACCAATATCCTGGGTGGAAGGTTTCCTAGAGCTCTTCGGGAGGGTTTAAACTAGTTTGGCAGGGGGATGGGAACCAGAGCTATGGATCAGAAGATAGGGTAGCTGTTGAACAGGCAGAAATAGTGTGCAGCAAGTCTGTGAGGAAGGATAAACAGTTGATTGGACAAAGTTGCACTCAGTGGAATTGGTTAAAGTGTGTCTGTTTCAATACAAGTAGTGTCAGGAATAAGGAAGATGAACTTAGAGCACGGATCAGTACTTGGAACTACGATGTTGTCGCCATTACGGAGACATGGATTTCACAGGGGCAGGAATGGTTGTTAGATGTTCCGGAGTTTAGATGTTTTCAGAAAAATAGGGAGGGAGCTAAAAGAGGAGGGGGAGTGGCACTGTTAATTAGGGTGTGCGCCACAGCTGCAGAAAAGGTGGTAGTTGAGGAGGGTTTGTCTTCTGAGTCAGTGTGGGTGGAAGTCAGAAACAAGAAAGGAGCAGTCACTTTATTGGGAGTTTTCTATAGACCCCCCCAATAGCAGCAGAGAGATAGCGGAACAGATTGGGCGGCAGATCTTGGAAAAGTGCAGAAGTAACAGAGTTGTTGTCATGGGTGACTTCAACTTCCCTAATATTGACTGGAACCTCCTTAGTGCAAATGGTTTGGATGGAGCAGATTTTGTCAGGTGTGTACAGGAAGGATTCCTGACTCAATATGTAGATAGGCTGACTAGGGGGGAGGCCATATTGGACTTGGTGCTCGGCAACGAACCAGGCCAGGTGTCAGATGTCTCGGTGGGAGAGCATTTCGGTGACAGTGACCACAACTCCTTGACCTTTACCATAGTCATGGAGAGGGATAGGAACAGACAGTATGGGAAGGTATGTAATTGGGGGGGGAGGGGAAATTATACTGCTATTAGACAGGAGCTGAGGAGCATAAAGTGGGAACAAGTGTTCTTGGGGAAATGCACAATAGTAATGTGGGGATTGTTTCAGGAGCACTTGCTGCAAGTGCTAGATAGTTTTGTCCCACTGAGACGAGAAAGGAATGGTAAGGTGAAGGAGCCTTGGAAGACAAGAGAAGTAGAGCTTCTTGTCAAGAGGAAGAAGGAAGCTTACGTAAGGTTGAGGAAGCAAGGATCTGACTCGGGTCTAGAGGGTTACAAGGTAGCCAGGAAAGAACTTAAAAATGGACTGAGCAGAGCTAGAAGGGGGCATGAAAAAGCCCTGGCGGGAAGGATTAGGGGAAACCCCAAGACACTTATGTGAGAAATAAGAGGATGGTGAGAGTGAGAGTAGGGCCAATCAGGGATAGTGGTGGAAACTTGTGCCTAGAGTCTGAAGAGATGGAGGAGGCCCTAAATGAATACTTTGCTTCAGTATTCACCAGAGCGAGGGACCTTGTTGCCCATGAGAACAGTGTGAACCAGGTTAATAGACTCGAACAGGTTGATATTAAGAAGGAGGATTTGCAGGGCAGCATGGTAGCCTAGTGGTTAGCACAGCTGCTTCACGGCGCTGAGGTCCCAGGTTCGATCCCGAATCTGGGTCACAGTCCACGTGGAGTTTGCACATTCTCCCCGTGTTTGTGTGGGTTTCGCCCCCACAACCCAAAGATGTGCAGCTAGGTGGATTGGCCACACTAAATTGGCCCTTAATTGGAAAAAATGAATTAGATACTCTAAATTTTTTTGAAAGAGAAGGAGGATGTGCTGGAAATTTTGAAAAGCATCAGGGTAGATAAGTCCCCTGGGCCTGACGGGATATACCCAAGGTTACTACACGAAGCGAGGGAGGAGATTGCTGCACCGTTGGCGATGATCTTTGCATCCTCACTCTCCACTGGAGTAGTACCGGATGATTGGAGGGAGGCGAATGTTGTTCCCCTATTCAAGAAAGGGAATAGGGAAATCCCTGGGAATTACAGACCCATCAGACTTACGTCTGTGGTGAGCAAAATATTGGAACGTATTTTGAGAGATAGGATTTATGATTATTTAGAAAAACATAGTTTGATTAAAGATAGTCAGCATGGCTTTGTGAAGGGCAGGTCATGCCTCACAAGCCTCATTGAATTCTTTGAGGATGTGACAAGACACATTGCTGAAGGTCGGGCAGTGGATGTGGTGTATATGGATTTCAGTAAGGCATTTGATAAGGTTCCCCAAGGTAGGCTCATTCAGAAAGTTAGGGGGCATGGGATACAGGGAAATTTGGCTGTCTGGATACAGAATTGGCTGGCCTAAAGAAGACAGCGAGTAGTAGTGGATGGAAAGTATTCCGCCTGGAGGTCGGTGACCAGTGGTGTCCCATCAGGATCTGTTCTGGGACCTCTGCTCTTTGTGGTTTTTATAAATGACTTGGATGAGGAAGTGGAAGGGTGGGTTAGTAAGTCTGCCGATGGCACGAAGGTTGGTGGAGTTGTAGATAGTGTTCAGGGTTGTTGCAGGTTACAACAGGACATTGACAGGATGCAGAGCTGGGCTGAGAAGTGGCAGATGGAGTTCAACCTTTATAAATGTGAAATGATTCATTTTGGATGGTCGAATTAGAATGTTGAATACAGGGTTAAAGGCAGGATTCTTGGAAGTGTGGAGGAACAGAGGGATCTTGGGGTCCATGTACATAGATCCCTCAAAGTTGCCACCCAGGTTGATAGGATTGTTAAGAAGGTGTATGGTGTGTTGGCTTTTATTAATAGGGGAATTGAGTTTAAGAGCTGCGAGGTTTTGCTGCAGCTTTATAAAACTCTAGTTGGACCACACTTGGAATATTGTGTCCAGTTCTGGTCGCCTCATTATAGGAAGGATGTGGATGCTTTGGAGAGGGTACAGAGGAGATTTACCAGGATGCTGCCTGGACTGGAGGGGATGTCTTATGAAGAAAGGTTGAGGGAGCTAGGGCTTTTCTCACTGGAGCGAAGAAGGTAGAGAGGTGACTTGATAGAGGTGTACAAGGTGATGAGAGGCTGGATAGAGTGGATAGCCAGAGACTTTTCCCCAGGGTGGAAATGGCTGTCACGAGGGGACATAATTTTAAGGTGATTGGAGGAAGGTATACAAAGAACAAGAGCAAAGAACAAAGAAATGTACAGCACAGGAACAGGCCCTTCGGCCCTCCAAGCCCGTGCCGACCATGCTGCCTGACTAAACTACAATCTTCTACACTTCTTGGATCCGTATCCATCTATTCCCATCCTATTCATGTATAGGGGAGATGTCAGAGGTCGGATCTTTACACAGAGAGTGGTGGGTGCGTGGAATGCACTGCTAGCGGAGGTGGTGGAGTCAGAGTCATTAGGGACATTTAAGCGACTCTTGGACAGGCACATGGACAGCAGTAAATTGAAGGGGTGTAGGTTAGGTTGATCTTAGATTAGGATAAATGGTCGGCACAACATCGTGGGCTGAAGGGCCTGTACTGTGCTGTACTGTTCTATGTTCTATGTTCTATCTCCCCTTGGCATTCAATGACATTGGCATTGCTGAATCCCCTACATCTTGGGGGTTATCATTGATCCATTGCACAACTCTGACCAGGGGTTAAGATAGTGTTGCTTTTAATGGTTTTTTTTAAGTAAACTATATTCTGACAAGTTTTATAAAAGGGCACCCAGCCAAACAGTGGCGAACATATTAATGAGAGTTTTTCTCTCCGGAGATGAAAATTAGTAACTCATTAGCTGTTCAGATAATTGGAATACGTATCATTGGGCAGAATTTTCACGAATATTGACAAAGGGTGATAGTGGGCGGAGGGCAGGTGGGGCCTGATATGGGCCCGGGGTATTTTTGGGCAGGCGGTCTGGGCCGGCGCGCAGCCGATCGGGGCACTATTTGGGAGGTCCAGCTCCACGGTCTGAGTCCACCAAGGGACATGGCGCAGCCTCGGGAGGCCTCCGCCGTGCGCATGGCCGGCCTCTGACCCGGAAGTGCAGGGGCCTGTATCTGCAGCCTCCCGATGGGTCACTGCTAGCTCCCTGCAGGGCTATAAATATGTGGCCCTTTCACGCCAGTTTTTCTGTAGTGAAAGGCCACAGTTTTTACGATGGTGTGGGGACAGAGTCCCCAAAATGGAGAATCCAGCCCATGATTTGGGGTTCTTGTGAGATTTTCCACTCCCATCGCCAAACCCGCTTGAAAAAAACAGGAGTGGAAATCTGGCCCATTATGTTGGAAAGTCTTTCGTGCCTGTTTTTGAAAAATGTGCTATAAAAAAGCTCCATGCAGGTAAAGGTTTCCTTTAAGCAGCCAGCCATCAGAGCTTTAGCCAGTCTTAGAAAGTCAGAATTGCTAAAGGAATGGGTTTGAAGTCAACTAAGGCAACCCACCAATATGAGGAAATGAGGAGTCTTCTTTACATTGTACCATTACATGCGGAGTTAAGTTGCACTATTTGAACTAAATGAGGCTGATTTAAAATTCATTCATGGGATGTGGAGAGAGTGAATGTTTGTGGAAGGGGTGCCAGTCAAATGGGCTGTTTTGTCCTGGATAGTGTCGAGCCTCTTGACTGTTGTTGGTGTTATATTTTAAATAATGACTTATCTAAAATATATATATTACTCTTGAATCCACCAAGATGATAAAATGACCGATAGTCTTCTTGTTGAAAGATGAACTATTTAATGAGAAATAAAATAATAAACTGTGAGTCCTTTTACTCAATACTTAACTAACTACAAAGAAATAAACTGGGGCAGCACGGTGGTGCAGTGGGTTTGCCCTGCTGCCTCACAGCGCCGAGGTCCCAGGTTCAATCCAGGCTCTGGGTCACTGTCCATGTGGAGTTTGCACATTCTCCCTGTGTTTGCGTGAGTTTCACCCCCACAACCCAAAAATGTGCAGGCTAGGTGGATTGGCCATGCTAAATTGCCTCTGAATTGGGTACTCTAAATTTATTTTTAAAAAGAAATAAAGTACAATACAGATAACTATATAACTATACACTATTATAACAAACTAGTTCTAGTTTCTCTCACTCTAGCTATTCTGTGTCTTGCTTGCTCACTGTTCTGAATCACATCATCATGTGACTTCGAAAAGGTGGGAATCCAGTTCTTATAGTATCTGACTGTGAGACATCTAGCCTTGCGCAGGTCAAAGAGACATCCTGAGTAAGTGATACACATCCAGAGTGGGAATTGGAACTTGGTAATTTGGTGCAGTGAGGTAATTCGGTGCAGAGTGGGAGAAAGTGCTTTTCCCTACCATTGTCTTCTCTTTCTTCTGGCCTGTAACTTTTATTCTGCAGGGAGAGAACCAGAGAGCATCCTTTGAAGGTAAGTGATTTTTATTTTTATTACCTTTTCAAATTGTGTGGGGGGGAAAGCTGAAGTGACATCACAGTAAAGATGTGCCCTGATTGGCTGGTTGGGAATCTACACTAAATTTTAAAATTAAACATTGTTAAACTAATTAAACATAATTACTTAATTATAATTTAGAGGAGTATTTAAGCCACAGATCGGAGAATACTGTATTTAGCTTTCACATTTATAGTAGAAATCTAGTGCTAGGAAACATATAGTTAACAGTAACCTTTAAAAAAAATGTTTTAAATTTAATTTACTAATTAATTAACGCAATGTCAATTAGAGGGGTGCAGTGCTCGGACTGTGAGATGTGGCAAGTCCGGGAGGCTTCCCGGATGGCTTCATCTGCAGAAAGTGCACCCAACTAGAGCTGCTCACAGACCGCATGGTTCGGTTGGGGCAGCAGTTGGATGCACTTAGAAGCATGCAGGTGGCGGAAAGCGTCAGAGATAGCAGTTATATAAATGGAGTCACACCCAAGGTGCAGGCAGAGAAATGGGTGACCACCAGAAGGGGCAGGCAGTCAGTGCAGGAATCCCCTGTGGTTGTCCCCCTCTCGAACAGAAGGTGAAAGCATTGAGGGAGAACTAGGGAATAGGGCCAGTATGGCTCTAAGGAAGAGCAGACAGGGAGATGTTGCTGAAAACAACAGGTCTGGTGGCCTGAAGTGCACATGTTTTAATGCAAGAAGTATTACGGGTAAGGCAGATGAACTTAGAGCTTGGATTAGTACTTGGAACTATGATGTTGTTGCCATTACAGAGACCTGGTTGAGGGAAGGACATGATTGGCAGCTAAACGTTCCAGGATTCCGATGTTTCAGGCGGGATAGAGGGGGATGTAAAAGGGGTGGCGGAGTTGCGCTACTGGTTCGGGAGAATTTCACAGCTGTACCACGGGAAGACACCTCAGAGTGCAGTGAGGCTATATGGGGAGAGATCAGGAATAAGAAGGGCGCAGTCACAATGGTGGGGGTTTACTACAGGCCTCCCAACAGCCAGTGAGAGATAGAGTAGCAGATAGGTAGACAGATTTTGGAAAGGAGTAAAAACAACAGGGTTGTTTTGATGGGAGACTTCAACTTCCCCAATATTGACTGGGACTCACTTAGTGCTCGTGGCTAAGAGGGGGCAGAGTTTGTAAGGAGCATCCAGGAGGGCTTCTTAAAACAATATGTAGATAGTCCAACTAGGGAAGGGGCTGTACTGGACCTGGTATTGGGGAATGAGCCCGGCCAGGTGGTAGAAGTTTCAGTGGGGGAACATTTCGGGAACAGTGACCACAATTCAGTAAGTTTGAAAGTGTTGGAGGACAAGGATAAGAGTGGTCCGAGAGTGAATGTGCTAAATTGGGGGAAGGCTAATTATAACAATATCAGGCGGGAACTGAAGAACCTAGATTGGGGGCGGATGTTTGAGGGTAAATCAACATCGGACATGTGGGAGGCTTTCAAATGTCAGTTGAAAGGAATTTAGGACCGGCATGTGCTTGTGCGGAAGAAGGATATGTATGGCAAATTTCAGGAACCTTGGATAACGAGAGATATTGTAGGCCTTGTCAAAAAGACAAAGGAGGCATTTATCAGGGCTAGAAGGCTGGAAACAGATGAAGCCTGTGTGGAATATAAGGAAAGTAGGAAGGAATTTAAGCATGGAGTCAGGAGGGCTAGAAGGGTTAAGGAAAATCCCAAGGCTTTTTACATGTACATAAAAAGCAAGAGGGTAGCCAGGGAAAGGGTTGGCCCACTGAAGGATGGGCAAGGGAATCTATGTGTAGAGCCAGAGGAAATGGGCGAGATACTAAATGAATACTTTGCATCAGTATTCACCAAAGAGAAGGAATTGGTGGATGTTGAGTATGGGGAAGGGTGTGTAGATAGCCTGGGTCACATTGAGATCCAAAAAGACGAGGTGTTGGGCGTCTTGAAAAATATTAAGGTAGATAAGTCCCCAGGGCCTGATGGGATCCACCCCAGAATACTGAAGGAGGCTAGAGAGGAAATTGCGGAGGCCTTGACAGAAATCTTTGGATCCTCACTGTCTTCAGGTGATGTCCCGGAGGACTGGAAAATAGCCAATGATGTTCCTTTGTTTAAGAAGGGTAGCAAGGATAATCCAGGGAACTACAGGCCGGTGAGCCTTACGTCAGTGGTAGGGAAATTACTGGAGAGAATTCTTCGAGACAGGATCTACTCCCATTTGGAAGCAAATGGACATATTGGCGAGAGGCAGCATGGTTTTGTGAAGGGGAGGTCGTGTCTCACTAAATTGATAGAGTTTTTCGAAGAGGTCACAAAGATGATTGATTTAGGTGGGCAGTGGATGTTGTCTATATGTACTTCAGTAATGCCTTTGACAAGGTCCCTCATGATAAACTGGTACAAAAGATGAAGTCACACGGGGTCAGGGGTGAGCTGGCAAGGTGGATACAGAACTGGCTAGGTCATAGAAGGCAGAGAGTAGCAATGGAAGGGTGCTTTTCTAATTGGAGGGCTGTGACTCGTGGTGTTCCGCAGGGATCAGTGCTGGGACCTTTGCTGTTTGTAGTATATATAAATGATTTGCAGGAAAATGTAACTGGTCTGATTAGTAAGTTTGCAGACGACACAAAGGTTTGTGGAATTGCGGATAGCGATGAGGACTGTCAGAGGATACAGCAGGTTTTAGATCATTTGGAGACTTGGGCGGAGAGATGGCAGATGGAGTTTAATCCAGACAAATGTGAGGTAATGCATTTTGGAAGGTCTACTGCAGGCAGGGAATATACAGTGAATGGCAGAACCCTCAAGAGTACTGAAAGTCAGAGAGATCTAGGTGTACAGGTCCACAGGTCACTGAAAGGGGCAACACAGGTGGAGAAGGTAGTCAAGAAGGCATACGGCATGCTTGCCTTCATTGGCCGGGGCATTGAGTATAAAAATTGGCAAGTCATGTTGCAGCTGTATAGAACCTTAGTTAGGACACACTTGGAGTATAGTGTTCAATTCTGGTCCCCACACTACCAGAAGGATGTGGAGGCTTTAGAGAGGGTGCAGAAGCGATTTACCAGGATGTTGCCTGGTATGGAGGGCATTAGCGATGAGGAGCGGTTGAATAAGCTCGGTTTGTTCTCACGGGAACGGCGGAGGTTGAGGGGCGACCTGATAGAGGTCTACAAAATTATGAGGAGCATAGACAGAGGGGTTATTCAGAGGCTTTTTCCCAGGATAGAGGGGTCAATTACTAGGGGGTATAGGTTTAAGGTGAGAGGGGCAAGGTTTAGAGTAGATGTACAAGGCACGTTTTTTACACAGAGGGTAGTGGGTGCCTGGAACTCGCTGCCTGAGGAGGTGGTGGAAGTAGGGACGACAGTGACATTTAAGGAGTATCTTGACAAATACATGAATAGGATGGGAATAGAGGGATATGGACCCAGGAAGTGTAGAAGATTTTAGTTTAGACGGGCAGCATGGTCGGCACAGGCTTGGAGGGCCGAAGGGCCTGTTCCTGTGCTGTACTTTTCTTTGTTCCTTGTTTGTTCTTTGTTGAAATGACTGTACTACATTTACATACATTGATCATGTATATTGATATCTGAATATCACTACAGTTGGAGTTGCACTCATCCAGGCAAATGGAGAATATTCCATCACACTCCTGATTTGTGCTTTGTAGATGGTGGACAGGTTTTGGAGATTCAAGAGGTGAGTTACTCACTGTAGGATTCCCAGCCTCTGACCTGCTCTTGTTGCCACAGCTTTTATATGGTTAGTCCAGTTCAGTTTCTGGTAAATGGTAGCTCCCAACTTGTTGCTCGTGGTATTTTAATGATGGTAAAGCCATTGAATGTCAGGGGGCGATGGTTAAATTCTCTCTTGTTGGAGACGGTCATTGCCTGGTATTTTTGTGGCGTGAATATAACTTATCACTTGTCAGCCCAAGCCTGGATATTGTCCAGGTCTTGCTGCATTTGGATACGGACTGCTTCATTATCTGAGGAGTCACAAATTGTACTGAACATTGTGCAGTCAACAGCAAACATTCCAGCTTCTGACCTTATGATTGAATAGCGGTCATTGATGAAGCAGCTGAAGATGGTTGAGCCTCGGACACGATCCTGGGGAACCCCTGCAGTGATGTCCTGGAGCTGAGATGACTGACCTCCAACAACCACAACCACAACCTTCTTCCATTGTGCCAGGTATGACTCTAACCAGAGGAGAGGTTTCCCCTGATACCCATTGATGCCCCACTCAGTCAAATGCGGTTTTGATATCAAGGGCAGTCAATCTCACCTCTTGTCACTCTAAGTGCTCCGATCCATCAGTGCCTATGATAGTAAATGGAAGCTGGCTAAAATGACTGACTTGCCTCTTGTTTGAAACATTTTTCAGAATAAAAAGCAGTTTTAAAGCAGATATTGCCAGTGTTCACCTTGTGTGGGACTGTATATTTGGTAGGAAAATGGTTAATGAATATTCAGCGTGGTTTGCCTACTCCAGATGCGCTGCACAATCTGCTGTTGAGCTGGTGGTGTGCTACTATGTATCTCAGTAGCTCAAGCCAACACATCTTTCTCCAACCAGCTGCCATGTAATGGGAAGAGGAAATTGCAGTTCAACAAGTTAATTCAGATCTGAGGAATCCACGCTTGTAGTGTAAATTTATTGAAGTATTTTGACAGTCAAATAGCGCACAAGTCTCTGTACATTAGAAACAAGGCAGCAAGTGCCCCATGACATTCATATAAACCATACCATATGCAAGCTTAGAAATAAAATAATATTACTCAAAAAACTCAGAAGTTCTAATGCCTACATTAGTTGAGCCGTCAGTCAGCTCGTGTTGAGATTTTTGCAAGCTTTTTAAATTCTCATCAATCTGTTTTCTATTAAAAGGTACTAAAATATTGCTTTTATTTGGCTTTTAACCATATTTGTTACACAATTTAACCTGTTAATGCTACTATCATTTGTACACAGACAAAAAAGATGGAACAAGATAATAGTAATAGAATCATAGAATTTACAGCGCAGAAGGAGGCCATTTGGCTCATCGAGTCTGCACCGGCTCTTGGAAAGCGCACCCGACCTAAGCCCACACTTCCATTCTAACCCCACACCTCCACCCTATCCCCGTAAAGCCACCTAACTTTTTCGGAAATTGGCAATTTAGCATGGCCAATGAACCTAACCTACACGTCTTTGGACTGTGGGAGGAAACCGGGGCACCCGGAGGAAATCCACACAGCCAGGGGGAGAACTTGCAGACTCCACACAGACAGTGACCCAAGTCAGGAATCGAACCTAGGACCCTGGAGCTGTGAAGCTATGCTAACCACTGTGCTACCGTGCCGCCCATTGCATTGTATTCCGTTGTGCATCAATGAAAATTTGAATCTGAGATCAGGGGCAGGATTCTCCGACCCCCCGCCGGGTTGGAGAATCGCCGGGGGCTGGCGTGAATCCCGCCCCAGCCGGTTGCCGAATTCTCCGGCACCGGATATTGGGCAGGGGTGGGAATCGCCCCGTGCCGGTTGACGGGCCCACCCCCCGGCGATTCTCCGGCCCGCGATGGGCCGAAGTCCCGCTGCTGGAATGCCTGTCCCGCCGGCGAGAATCAAACCACCTCTCTTACCGGCTGGACAAGGCGGCGTGGGCGGGCTCCGGGGTCCTGGGGGGGGGGGGGGGGGGCGATCTCGCCCCGGGGGGTGCCCCCATGGTAGACTGGCCCACAATCGGGGCCCACCGATCCACGGGCGGGCCTGTGCCGTGGGGGCACTCTTTTCCTTCCGCCTTCGCCATGGTCTCCACTATGGCAGAGGCGAAAGAGACCCCCTCCACTGCGCATGCGCAGGGATGCCGTGAGCGGCTGCTGCCGCTCCCGCGCATGCACCGCACGGCAAAGTCATTTCCGTGCCAGCTGGCGGGGCACCAAAGGCCTTTCCCGCCAGCTGTCGGGGCGGAAATCAGTCCGGCACGGGCCTAGCCCCTCAAGGTGAGGGCTTGGCCCCTCAAGATGCGGAGGATTCCGCACCTTTGGGGCGGCGCGATGTCGGACTGATTTGCGCCGTTTTTGGCGGCGGTCGGCAGACATCGCGCCGATTGCGGAGAATCCCGCCCCAGATTCGGACAAATTTCGGTGCTGGAGTTATAATAATAATCTTTATTAGTGTCACAAGTAGGCTTACATTAACACGCAATGAAGTTACTGTGACAAGCCCCTAGTTGCCACATTCCAGCGCCTTTTCAGGTACACAGAGAATTCAGAATGTCCAATTCACCTTACAGCAGTGGGAGGAAACCGGAGCACCAGGAGGAAACCCCTTCAGACACAGGGAGAATGTGCAGACTCCGCACAGAGAATGACCCAAGCCGGGAATCAAACCTGGGACCCTGGAGCTGTGAAGCAACAGTGCTAACCACTGTGCTACCGTCCGAAAAGGGGGTCCAGTTGCTGATTATTTTATGTTCTGAATTGATTTCAGTGAAACCACAGGTTGTACAGCTTCCATTATTAAGTAGGTACAGAGTTTCCTCACAGCTCCTCCCATTCCTCTGTTGCAGCTTCACTGGAAGTGCAGCAGAATCGCTGTTCCACAATTCCAATGAAGGCACTATGGGTGTGGTGGAAACTGCTCCAACAAAATCCCTGCCAATGGCCTTCTGAAGCACATAAACAGAGGAAAAGGTCTGGGGCCGGATTCTCCGTTTTTGGGACTACGTTCCCACGCCGTCGGGAACACTGTGGTGTTTTACGCCAGGAAAACAGACGTCAAAAACCACAGATTCCCTGTTTTGCTGGGGGTTACCAGGCAGCTGTCGTAGAGCTCACAGCTCCAGCTGCCAATACGGCTCCCCGCACTTCCAGACCAGAGGCTGCGCATGCGGCCTCCACGAGTACGCCAACCTTTTTTGGGGGGCGGAGAATTGAAGAACTGGCGCCGCTCCCAATTTCATGCGGCAAAACGGATTCTCTGCCCCGTCCCTGAACGCGATTTTGGCGTCAGTGGGCGGAGAATCCAGCCCGTGCACGTTCGAAAACCTTTCATCACTGCTGGAGGTATGTACGAGTATAAAACTGATATTTTACAATGACTTCTTGATATTAGATAGAACCTTCCGGAGAAACCTCTAGGGCGGGTGTTTTCCACACACCCCTCACACCCGTCCTATCTCCCCCGTAGCAGATTTTCGGTGGTGGAGGAGGCTAACCATTGGCCTCCAACGGATTCTTCTGGTCCTGCTGACGTCCACGGCATTGTGCATGGCTCCCCAGTCTCGTCATCGGGATATTCACCATGGGGGCGTCGCCTTTGGAGAGACCGGATGTTCCGCCGGCAGAAAGGCTGAAAAATCCTGCCTTTAGTATTATCCTGGTTACAATGGAAAGACATGCATTTATATACAGTGCTTTCCACGTACTCCATTAGTCAGTTAAATATCTTTCAAACAGTGACTGTTGTAATGTACGGGCTGTGGCAACAGATTTGCACACAGCAAGCACAAACAGCATTGTAATAATGACCAGGTAATCTATTTTTGTGATTTTGATTGAGGGATCAAAAGGAAACTAGCAACTAATGTGAGTGTTGGTCCTCTAGAGAATGAGTGTGGAGAGTTAACAATGGAAAATAAGGAAATGGTGGATGAATTGAACAGATATTTTTCGCCTGTCTTCACTGTGGTATAAAAGATCAAAATGACAGCCCAGAAATAATTGTGCATTGAGAGATAAAAGCAAGGTAATAACTTAAAACAATTACAATCACCAAGGAAAGGAAGCTGTGAAGATTATTACAAGTGGAAGTTGACAAACTGCCAGGTACTGATGGACTTCATCTAGGGTCACAACCTAAGTGACTGCTGAAATAGTGAATGCATTGTTTTCCATTTTCCCAAATTCCCGAGATTCTGGAACGATGCCATCAGATTGGAAAACAGTGAACACGAGACTCCTCTTTTCAAGAAAGGAAGCAGACATAAAACAGGAAGCTAACATATGCCATGGGGAAAATGCTGGACTTTATTATTAAGGAGGTTATAGCTGGGCACTTTGAAAATCTCAATGTTATCGGGCAGAGTCAACATGGTTTTGTGAAAGGTAAATCATGTTTGACTAATGTATTAGTGTTCTTTGCAGAAGGAAGCCAACAAAGTGCAATCTGTGGATGTACTGTATTTAGATTTCCAGAAGGCATTTGATAAGATGCCACGTGAAAGGTTGTTACTCAAAATAAGAGCTCAAAATAAGAGGTGTAGGGGGTAGCAGATTAGCACAGATAGAGGATTGGTTAGCTAAATAGGAATAGTGAGTAGGCATAAATGGGTCATTTTTGGGTTAACAAGATGTAGCACTGGAGTGCCACTGGGATCAAAGAACAAAGAACAAAGAAAAGTACAGCACAGGAACAGGCACTTCGGCCCTCCAAGCCTGCGCCGACCATGCTGCCGTCTAAACTAAAATCTCTACACTTCCAGGGTCCGTATCCCTCTATTCCCATCAGTGCTAGGGCCTCAACTATTTCCAACCTATATCAATGACTTGGTGATGAGACCGAATGTATAGTTGCTGAATTTGCTGATAACACAAAGGTATCAGGTAGGAGAGTAAGTTCTGAAGAGGACATAAGGAGTCTGCAAAGGGACGCAAATAAATGAATTGAGTGGGCAAAAATGTAGTAGATGGAGTATGAAGTGGAAAAATCTGAAATTATCCACTTTGGCAGATTGAATAGAGAAACGGCATATTATTTAACTCGAGAGAGATTGCAGAACTCTGAGATGAAATGAAATGAAATGAAAATTGCTTATTGTCACAAGTAGGCTTCAAATAAATTTACTGTGAAAAGCACCTGGTCCACACATTCCGGTGCCTGTTCGGGGAGGCTGGTACGGGAATTGAACCCGCACTGCTGGCCTTGAGGGATCTGGGTGTCCTGCTACATGACTCACATAAAGTTGTATGCTGGGACAGGCAGATAAGGCAAATGGATCAGTAATGTTCATGCATGAGCAGTTGGGAGAGAGCACATCCTGAGTGAGACATAGCCAGAGCGAGTAAGGGTATTTGGGAATTTGGAGCAAAGTGGGATTTCGATGCAGAGGGGAAAGAGATTTTTTAGCTTTTTTTTTGTGTTCTAACTTTTTATGCTTCAGAGAGTGGTCTCTGTAGGAGGGTTCAGTGGAGAGAACTGATTGGTAAGTCGTGGTTTTCGTTGTTTTTATTCAATTTAAAGCTACATTAAGGAAAAGTAAGCGTTTTAGCTTTTCAAAATATAATTTAAGTAATTTTCTACGTGGAATAAATTTAATGTCTTATTTTGAGTCTTTTAACTAAAAGAATGACTAGGTAACAGATTGAAAAGCAGGACGTCAAAGGTGTAATCTCTGGATTACTCCCAATGCCACATGGCAGTGAGTACTGGATTAGGAGGATAGAGCAGATAAATGCATGACTGAAGAGATGGTGCAGGAGGGAGGGCTTTTGTTTCCTGGATCACTGGGCCCATTTCTGGGGAAGGTGGGACATGTACATGTCGGGTGGGTTACACCTTAACCAGAATGGGACCAACACCTTGCTGGGAGGTTTACGAATGCTGTTTGGAGGGATTAAACTAATCTGGTAGGGGTATGGGTCACAGAGGCACATTTTGGCATAATGCCCAGCTAAATATAGAAGAAAAACGGAGTCTGGAAGGCAGAACAAAGATAGACAAGGGCCCATTTTGGTCCAAAGTGACAAACAACATTTTTGTGGACCTGATAGAGGGAGATGAGGTATTAAATGAGTATTTTGTATCTGTGTTCACAATGGGGAAGGACGATGCCGGCATAGAAAGCAGGGAAGGGGACTGTGATATAATTGAACAGATTAGCATTGAGAAGAAAGAGGTTTTAGCGGGATTAAAAGTAGATCCCCAGGCCCTGGTGAGATTATCCCAGGCTGGTGTATGAGGCAAGAGAGAAGATTGCAGGGACTCTGACATTAATTTTCAAATCCTTTGGCCACAGAGGAGGTGCCAGAGGGCTAGAGGAGAGCTAATGTGGTACCATTATTCAAGAAAGGAAGTAGGGAAGAACCAGGTAATTTCAGACAAGTGAGTCTAACATCAGTGGTAGGGAAATTATTGGAAAACATTCTGAGGGGCAGAATTAATCCCCATTTGGAGAGGCAAGGATTAATCAAGGATACTCAGCATTTAGATGAACATTGAAACGTCATAACATACAATGCTTTGGAGCAGCTGCTGGAAAATGGGAGTCGAATAGATAGGTGTTTGATGGCCAGCGCAGACAAAATCAGCCAAAGGGCCTTTTTCTGTGCTGTATGACTCTATGGCTCTTTGCCTCCATAAATGCTGTTGTTTATTGCAAGAGGAATGGAATCTAAAAGTAGCGATATTTTGCTACAATTACAGAACATTGGTGAGATCACATCTAGAGTATTGTGTACAGTTTTGGTCCCCTTATTGAAGAAAGGCCATGGTTGAATTTGCAGCAGTTCAGAGAGAGTTTACACAACTGACTCCAGGGGCGAAATTCTCCGACCCCCCGCCGGGTCGGAGAATCGCGGGGGCTGGCGGGAATCGCGCCGCGCCGGTTGGCGGCCCCTCCCCCTCGATTCTCTGGCCCGGATGGGCCGAAGTCCCGCCGCTAAAATGCCTGTCCCGCCGGCGTAAATTAAACCACCTACCTTACCGGCGGGACAAGGAGGCGCGGGCGGGCTCCGGTGTCCTGGGGGGGGGGCGCGGGGCGATCTGGCCCCGGGGGGTGCCCCCACGGTGGCCTGGCCCGCGATCGGGGCCCACCGATCCGCGGGCGGGCCTGTGACGTGGGGGCACTCTTTCCCTTCCGCCTCCGCCACGGTCTCCACCATGGCGGAGGCGGAAGAGACTCCCTCCACTGCGCATGCGTGGGAATGCCGGCAGCGGCCGCTGACGCTTCCGCGCATGCGCCGCCCGGAGATGTAATTTCCGCGCCAGCTGGCGGGGCACCAAAGGCCTTTCCCGCCAGCTGGCGGGGCGGAAAGTCGTCCGGCGCCAACCTAGCCCCTCAAGGTTGGGGCTTGGCCCCCAAAGATGCGGAGCATTCCGCACCTTTGGGGCGGCGCGATGCCCGTCTGATTTGCGCCGTTTTGGATGCCAGTCGGCGGACATCGCGCCATTTCCGGAGAATTTCGCCCCAGGAATCGAGGGTTACTTCATGAGGAAAGGTTGGAGTTTAGAAGAATGAGAGGTGATCTTATTGAAACATAAAAGATCCTGAGGGGACCTGACAGCGTGGATGGTGAAAGAATGTTTCCCCTTATGGGTGAGACTAGAATTGGGGCACAGTTGAAAACTAAGAGATCTCCTATGTAAGATGACGATGACGAGAGTTTTTTTCTCGAAGAGGCGCAGCATCTTTGGAACTGCCTTCTCCAGATAGTGGTGGAGGCAGCGTCATTTAATATTTTTAAAGCTGAGATAGATAGATTCTTTTTTTTTTTGAAGATCTTTTTATTGGCATTTTCCACATTTATCAACATTTATACACATTTTTTGCCATGCTAGTTTATTGCATTATCCAGAAAGGTTTATCCAGTCCTTCCCTGAATTTATTTTATGTACATTTTGCCACCCTCTGGCTCGGCCCGATTGCAAGAGATAGATAGATTCTTGATTAAAACGGGAGTCAAAGATTATCGGGGGTAGGCCCTGAAAATAGAGTTGATGCCACAATCAGATCAGCTGTGATCTTATTAAAAAATGGAGCAGGCCAAGGGGCCAAATGGCCTACTCCTGCTCCCACTTTGTGTGTCTGTATAAATATCAGCCAGAACAACAGGGATGTGCCATGGAATCTTTGACATCCAACCAAGAAGGTAGATCTGTTTCATGCCTTATCCAAAAGTCAGCACCACCAACAGTGCAGTATTCCCTCGGTGCTGCATGTATTGGCAGCCTTGATTAAGACTTGAACTCACTGAACTCTGAGACTCAGAAGGGTGAGCACAACTAACTAAGTTATAGCTGACACTCAAACTAATCATTAATTGAGGGAGTGGTGCAGCACAGAACCAGGTCATTTAGGCCCATCAAATCCCCACATATGGCATCTGGTCTGATGCTCGTTCCTCAAACCCTTCATATTTTTACACTTTCAATCAACATTTTAACGTTCTCATGTTATTACAGTGTCAGTTCTGGAAACAAGGTAGAGAGGATATTACTCCTTGTAGACAACAGAGAATAAAAATCGGCCACTATGGTGCTGATGGAGAGGGGACTTTATTTTTGCATTGTTAAAAGTCGCTTGTTCATTACTCTACATGTCTGAATCTAATTTAAGAAACCCACAACACTCCAGCACTGATTATCACAGAATGAAACAATCTTGACTATTGCATTCAACCCTTAATCTTTCTCATTTTCAACATTCTTGGCTTCACTAGCTTTTCTGGTGTTGAATGGAAAGACCAACTTACTTTCATCCATTGCTCAAAGTTCCTTCAAGAAGCCTGCTTTCAACCCCCTCAACAATTCTTAAGTGTCAATAAACCATCCATCTGTCCAAGATTTGAACATTATCCCTAAGGATAAGAGAATTCTAATTGCATATGAGCTGATTTCTCTATGACCCCTGGCCTCCAGTAACTGTACCTCTCTCTATCACAGCCTTTCTCACCTATGCCTGTTTTATTCATACAAGAAAATGGTCAAGGCTGACTGAACATTTCTTTCTCTCTGAATGGAAATCCCCTCACTCTCCTCCCTCCTTGACACAGTTAATAGAGATGGACTCATGGAGCTGCTGAGAAAATTCAAATGAAGCTGAGAGAGGACAACAGGACAGTATATCTAGGGTGGTTATACTGGCGCAACACTGCTGAACTATCGTACAAGGCTGGTATTCCTTCACCTAACATGCTAGGGGTACATCTCGACAATGTGCTGGAGAGTAAAACAAGTGATAGCAACCTGGTTCATATCTCTGCCAATTTTTAATTTCATCAGAGTCCACAGAAAGAAAAATCCAGAAACAAAACATGCCGTTGATTCACTATCACCAGTTTTATCCAGGGTGTGATTCTTCGTGAAGATTTCTAAGTGTGGTAGCAAGCTGGAATTGCCGCGAGCTTCCCGGCGCTCGGGCCAGCGCAGCCAGCAACACTATTCAATGTTAATAGGTCCACTTAACGAGGCCTCATGGGCTTCTCACCGCAAATGCTGGCTTGCCAGCTGATTTGCCGGCACCGCACTCGCCACGCCAGCTCCCCGCTATCAAGGTCGAGCAGCACTTAAGCTTCACTTGCTCAACCAACCCCAGCCAGCTCGCAACAATGGCGCCGAGGAGACCGGCCACAAGATTCGGTGATGCAGATCTGGGGAGGCTCCTAGATGCAGTGCAGGCCAGGAGGGATGTCCTGTTCCCCCGAGGGTCCTGGAGGATCAGCCATAGGGCAGCAGGTGCTGCCTGGAATGAGGTGGTGGCGGCTATGAGCAGCAGGAGTGTGACTAGGAGAACTGACCTCCAGTGCCAGAAAAGGTCAATGACCTAAACTGCGCAGCACGAGTGAGAAGATACCAACCTCTCCCCCCGAGACCTTTCCGCACCCACATGAGCATCCATCCCCCTAACTCTCCATGCGACCCACAGCCCTCCCTCCAACCCCCCTCTCCCTTTGGGTGGCATGGTAGCACAGTGTTAACACAGTTGCTTCACAACTCCAGGGTCCCAGGTTCGATTCCCAGCTTGTGTCACTGTCTGTGCGGAGTCTGCACGTTCTCCCCGTGTGTGCGTGGGTTTCCTCCGGGTGCTCCGGTTTCCTCCCACAGTCCAAAGATGTTCAGGTTAGGTGGATAGGCCATGTTAATTTGCCCTTCGTGTCCAAAACAAAAGGTTAGGTGAGGTTACTGAGTTAGGGGATAGGGTGGAGCTGTGGGCTTAATAAGGGTGCCGTTTCCAAGGGCCGGTGCAGACTCGATGGGCCGAGTGGCTTCCTATGATTCAACCCCCCCAACCCTTCACACACCTCTTCCCACCACTGTGAACCACACGTGTGGCTAACAATGCCCTCTCTGTGTCTCCTCAGGAAAAGTTCACCCATAATCACTGGGAGAATGACTGGCAGTGGTGTACTGGACGCAAGAATCCTCAACATCTTCAACGAGCAGGCCCTGGAGATGACGGTAGTGGCCGAGGACAGAGCAGCCACCAAGGAGGAGGTTGGCGGATGCCGCAGAGGTGAGGAACCACCAGGCCCCAGCCACAGGACCTGTCCAAAGTTAGTTGTTATTGCCTTACTGATGGACCCATCCCTCCCACAAACAACGGGCGAGATTCTCCGACCCCCTGCCGGGTCGGAGAATCGCCGGGGGCAGGCGTGAATCCCCTCCCGCCGGTTGCCGAATTCTTCGGCACCGGAGATTCAGCGGGGGCGGGAATCGCGGTCCTGGGGGGGGGGCGCGGAGCGATCTGGCCCTGGGGGGTGCCCCCACGGTGGCCTGGCCCGTGATCGGGGCCCACCGATCCGCGGGTGGGCCTGTGCCGTGGGGGCACTCTTTTCCTTCCGCCTTCGCCACGGTCTCCACCATGGCGGAGGCGGAAGAGACTCCCTCCACAGCGCATGTGCGGGGATGCCGTGAGCGGCCGCTAATGCTCCCGCGCACGCGCCGCCCGGCAATGTCATTTCCGCGCCAGCTGGCGGGGCACTTCCGCCAGCTGACGGGGCGGAAATCAGTCCGGCGCGGGTCTAGCCCCTCAAGGTTAGGGCTCGGCCCCCCAAGATGCGAAGGATTCCGCACCTTTGGGGCGGTGCGATGCCTGACTGATTTGCGCCGTTTTTGGCGCCGGTCGGCGGACATCGCGCCGATACCGGAGAATTTTGCCCCAGATGTCCATTCTCTTGCAGTCAATGCCGGCCAATCCCAGGTGGCACCCTCTCCAGCCTCCCATGAGAAAACCTCAGAGGAGAGCTCCAAGGGTGTCACTGTAATAGTCGGGGTATAGCTGTCATCCCCACCCTCCACAGCGCAGATACATGCATCTCGGTCGGAAATGTTAGAGGACAGGCATCTGGGGCACAATCTGGTGAGCACCTCACTGCTGCTGATGCACATCAGCTGGAGGTAGGAACTCCCAGGTGAGACAGCAGTCGGAGGGAGGTCTGCTGGATTCCAGCTTCCAGCTGCGTGTGGAATTCTGCAGTCGTTCTCACGTAATTAACACTCTGCTTTTTTATCCTTCCTGCCAGAGTGAACAACTTCACATATTCCCCACATTATGCTCCATCTACCAGATTTTTGCCCACTCACGTAACCTATCTATATCCACCTGCAACCTCCTTGTGTCCTCTTCACAACATACTTTCCCACTCGTCTTAGTGTCATTTTCAAATTTAGATATCATGGGCTGGATTCTCCGTTTTTGGGACTATGTCCCAATGCCGTCGTCAAAACTGTGGCCTTTCATGCCAGATAAACTGGTGTGAAAGGGCCACATATTCATCGCCCTGCAGGGGGCTGGCAGTGACTCGTTGGGAAGCTCGCAGCTTTATCTGCAGATGCGGGCCCCCACACATCCAGGTCAGAGGCCGCAAATGCGTGTGGAGCTGGACCTCCCAAATATTGCCCCCAATCGGCTGCGCACCCAACCCTGACCGCCCGCCCCAAAATACCCCGGGCCCGTATGAAGCCCCCCTGCTCTCCGACCGGCCCACTCCCAACCGTGGCAGCTGCGGACTCAGCGAGTATCCTGAATGGCAGGACCATGAGTGGTCCGTGCCGTCGGGACTTCGGCCAGTAGGGGGCAGAGAATGGCGGAGCGGGCCTCCAGCAATGGCTGCAGGTAGGGGATGCGCGGTGTACTCTTTCGGGACCCGGAGAATCGGGGAACCGGCGCCTGTCCTGATTTTGTGCGCGGAAGTGGATTCTCCACCCCAGCGCCGGACATGATTTCGGCATCGGGGTACAGAGAATCCAGATCCATGCCTTTGCTCCCCTCATCTAAGTCATTGATATAAATTGTAAAAAGTTGAGGCCCCTGCACACACCCCAGCAGGACCCCACTCATCATATAATGCCAGTCAGAAAAAAAACAGTGGTGTATATGTTCTGATTTACATCAGCCAGCCAGCTAATCGTCTACCCAAGTGAACATGTTACTCACTACGCCACGAGGTATTACTTTCTGTAATAAGTTTTGATGTGACACCTTATCAAATGCCGTCTGGAAATCCAAGTACAGCAGATCAACAGGCCCCCCTTTATTCACAGCACATGTTACTCCTTCAAAGAACTCCAATAAATTGGTTGAACATGATTTCTCTTTCACAAACCATGCTGACTCTTCTGATTACCTTGACCTGCCCAGCTATAACCTCCTTAATGATAGATTCTTTTTTTAAATAAATTTAGAGTACCCAATTCAATTTTTTCCAATTACGGGGCAATTTAGCATGGCCAATCCTCCTACCATGCACATCTTTGGGTTTGTAGCCATCTGGGATGGCCACGTCCCGATTACAAAATGGACACCCGCAAAGAATGCGGGAAAATTGGACAATGCTAAGAAACAAGCAGGTGAAAACTCTGTCTGTTGATTAGCACCTTAAACTCTCAGACAGGACAGAAACTACCAAACGATCTACATACTAATGAGCCATCTCCGGGGACAAAAGGGAAACATTTAGATACACAATGTTAGGACAGACTCCCCGGCGCTAGAAGAAGCTAAGACAAAGCAGACTGACAGTCACCAGGACATGCCCAGCGATCAGGGAACCACCCCTCTATTGGAGGAAAATCGATACAACTGATTGAGAAAGACCCAATTAGTTGAGGTCAAGTTCAAGGCCCGCCCAAAAGAGCACGAAGCCCTTTTCAGTATAAAAGGTATGACCCAAGGGAGAATCTTCCTCCTTTGGCTTTGGCTTTCATCCAAGAGAGAGGCCTGCCTAGCAGTTGCATCAGACCAAGTAAGTCCCAAGTCAACGCACGCTACGAGATAGACGCTCCTAGTTGCTACCCTGTAAACAGCTCAACCCAGCAGCCTCAGAACCGAGCAACGGCCATTGTTCCTCTGACTGAACGGGCACCCAAAGCTAAGTATAGGCTTTAGTAAGAGTGGTAGTTTAGTTTGTAGAGTTTATGCATGAGTAGATTTGACTGTGTGTAAATAAATGAGCATTGCTTTTGAACTTACTAACTGGTGTATCGAGTCATTGATCCGTATTCGGTTCTGAACCTTGTGGCGGTGTCGAAAGATACCTGGCGACTCTTGGCAAACGTGATTAAACAGAGCCAAATTAAGAGCCAACCAAAAGTTAGCAACAGGTTGTGGGGGTGAAACCCATGCAAACACAGGGAGAATGTGCAAACTCCACACGGGCAGTCACCCAGAGCCCGGATCGAACCTGGGACCTCGGCGACCGTGAGGCAGCTGTGCTAACCAGTGCACCACCGTGCTACCCTCTTAATGATCGATTCTAACACCTTCTACACCACAGACATCAAGCTAATTGGCCCATAGTTTCCTGTTTTCTGTTTCCCTCCCTTCTTGAAATGTGGGGTTATATTTGCTACTTTCCAGTCTGATGGAACCTTTCCAGAATCTAGAGAACTTTGGAAAATTAGCACAGCTTCATCTACGACCTTGTTTGCCACCTCTTTTAAGACCCTATGATGAAATCCATCAGGATCTGAAGATTTATCAGCCCAAAGCTCCATTAATTTGCTCAGTACCGCTTCCCTCGAGATTCCCAAACAGCGGATTCCTCAAAGAAAATAGGTTTAAGGCTTTGCACCATCTTTTTGTTAGCCCATTTCAGAAGGCAAATAAGAGACAACTATATTGTTGTAGACCTCCATCACACATGTGGATCAGGCCAGCAGCAACCAGCAGATTTCCTCCCCCGAAGATTTGTGGATTGTTTTACAGAAGTAGTCCCATTTTTATCCCTAATCTGGGCGCCTGTCCATCTGCAGGAACAGTGTCATACATTCATCATCGGTGAACTCCAGGGGATCCGAGATAGTTTCACCCAGAAGCATACCTGGATTCAGCTTGTGCTCCAGTTGGGTGTATTGGGGCATCGCACCTCGCAGATCCCATCGGGAAAAGGAGTTGATGGCGGGAAGTGAGCTGGTAGAGGGAACTCATCATCCCACTCTGCATGTCAGATGACTGGCTTATAAAAGGTGCGATCTAAAGTCAGCTGGGACAGAAAGAAATGACAGCAGGGAAGGTTTGGTGAAATGTTTCAAGGATAACCTGATGTAAGTACCAAAGGAATGTGACATTCTTCCAGAAACTTGGAAAAGCTTAACAAAGATTGCACAGTCTGGAAATCTGCTGTGAAGCGTGACTCTGCACATGTCAAAGTCAGCTGAGCATTAGCAACAGAAAAATTATTGCCACAGAAAAGTCAATCCAAAATATTAGCAAATGGACAACAATTTTCAAATGTCTTGGATAAAGATCTGGGTTGCTTTCGCCCATTCATTGACTAACTTTGCGCGCAAATAGAAACCATTCTTTCCCCCAAACTGTTGCATAGGAGAAGCAATAAACCAAAGATCTGAGGCAAATTCAGGCACAGTCTTTTAAAAACAAAATCATATCCAAAACTAGATTTGCAATTTGGACAACCCTGGAGCATCACGAATTTAGAAGCTACTTCCCAGAATCATTTCTTTCATGTCTTCCAAACACAGGGGGCGGGATTCTCCGACCCCCCCGCCACTCCGACGCCGGCTGCTGAATTCTCCACCGCCGGTTTTTTGGCAGGGGCGGGGATCACGTCGTGCCGGTTGGGGGCTATTGGCAGTGGCCCCCCCCCCCCAGTGATTCTCGGGGTCCTCATGGGCTGAGCGGCCGCTCGTTTTCGGCGGTCCCGCCGGCGTGGATTAGACAAGGTCCGCACCGGCGGGACCTGGCTCTGAGGGCGGCCTGCGGAGTCCTCGGGGGGTCGCAGGGGAATCCGGCCCCGGGGGTCCACCCCCCACGGTGGCCTGGCCCGCAATCGGGGCCCACCGATCTGCGGGCGGGCCTGTGCTGTGGGGGCATTCTTTCCCTCCGCGCTGGCCTCTGTAAAGCTCCGCCATGGCCGGCGCGGAGAAGAAACCCCCCGCGCATGCGCAGGGATAACGGCAGCGGTTCTGCTCATGCGCCAACTCACGCCGGCCAGCGGAAACCCTTCGGCGCCAGTCGGCGCGGCGCCAACCACTCCAGCGCCGGCCTAGCCCCCGGAAGTGCAGCGGATTCCGCATCTTACGGGCGGCCCGACGCTGGAGTGGTTCATGCCACTCTTTGGCGCTGGTACAGCCCGCCCGCCGATTGCGGGAGAATCCTGGCCAGGGATCATCTCATTTTTCAGAAATCCGTCCAACACCTTCATGAAGGAATTAAAGGTTCGAATGGCCTCTTTCTGCACTGTAAATTCTATGACTCCTTCCTTTCAGAGCCCGGCTCCGCAGCCTAATGATCATGTAGAAAAAGTAAAATTCCTGGACATCCAAACACACTCTCGGCTTCCTCAGCTTGTCGGGAGATGAGGAGATGGTGGCATGGTGATATTGTCACTGCACGAGTAATCCAGATTCCCAGGGTAATGTTCTTGGGATACGGTTTCAACTCCCGCCACAGCAGACGGTGAAATTTGAATTCAGTAAAAAAAAGTCTGGAATAAAAAATTGATTGTTGAGGAAAATGAACCCCAGCTCGTTCACTAATGTCCTTTAGGGAAGGAAATCTGCTGTTCTAAACTGGTCTAGCCTGCATGTGACTCTAGACCCACAGCAATGCTGTTGACACTTAACTGTCCTTTGAAATGGCTACTCAGTTCAAGGGCAATTAGGGATGCAATAAATACTGGCAGAGCCAACGATGCCCACATCCCATGATGAATAAAAAAAAGTATGACTCAACCTCACCTTGTCAGCTCAATGCACACTACCCATTTGCATGACGTGCATGCCTCAATTATTAAGACTTATTAATCTTAATAAGTCTGCACTTTTTCCCTGTGCCTGTCTGGGTTTCCTCTGAGTGCTCCGGTTTCCTCCCACAAGTCCCGAAAGACGTGCTGTTCGGTAATTTGGGCATTCTGAATTCTCCCTCTGTGTAGCCGAATAGGCGCCGGAATGTGGCAACTTGGGGCTTTTCACAGTAACTTCATTGCAGTGTTAATGTAAGCCTACTTGTGACAACAATAAAGATTATTATTATTGTTGTTATTATTATTATGCAGTTAATAAAACTGAAATACAAAGCTAGTCTCGGTAATGGTGACCATGAAAACATCATTGATTGTCATAAGGACCAATTAGGTTCCTTGAAGTCCTGGTCTGGCCTACACATGACTTTATACCCACAGAAATGTGATTGACTTTTAAAAATGCCCCCTGAACTGGCTTGGCAAGTCATTCAGTTCAATTAGTGATGGGCAACAAATGCTGGCTCTGCCAGCGAGGCCCACATCCCATGAAAGAAAAAAGAAAAAAAGGCTCCTTAGATCGAACATTGTCACTGCTGTTGTAAAACTGTAGAATAGCCGAACTGTAACATCCCCTCTATGAAAACCAGCTTTCCCTCTGCATTACCCTCACACACATCGTTAGTAATGTGGACAAGGTTTCAGAAAGAAGTCAGATGCGATGGTGCGGTATGTATCCCTGTAAGAAGCAGTGGCTTCAGGAGCGGAGGGCAGACAGTTTTGGGGGGGGGGGGGAAAGAGAAATCTCCTTATGTTTGCTTTTGCAGCTGCTGGGATTGAACACAAATAATTATTTCCCATGAACGAGACTTGTCCTGTTACAGTTCTTTTAGTTTTGTTTCAAATCTTTGCTTGTAAAACGGAGGCTTTTACAAGGAAGAAAATGAAACTTTGTCAGAATGCCATGAAGCTGCTAAAAGACCGGTGGAGATTCGTATCAGTTCTTTCTCAGATTTAAAAGGAGTGAATCGCCTTGTAGATGCAGCCAGTGTTTTCTTTGGGCTTTACAGCTCAATTTACCAGCCATCATAAACATACGTCACGCAGCCACAGCCATCTGAAACACAGGTACCTCCTTTTCTTGCTCACAAAACTGTTCTCGCAGACTTAGAGCTGACTTCTTTAAAGGTTCTTTCAAGTTGCCTCAGTGAGCACTTTTCTCAAGGTTGACTTTGTACCGAGCAGGAAGTCCTATGTTTGATCCCCAGTCTGGAGCTGCTTTTGCAAGACCCTTTGCTGGCACGGCCAGCTCCCAGTACACAGGCCTTGCACACTCAGCTACAGCCCAAAGGTAGATTCTCTGAGGCGAGTCATCAGGAAGGTCCTGCTTTTACTAAGACTACTGGCGGTTGACCTTGGTGAATTCAGCAGGTTTACCTTTGAGATGGCAGCAGCTGAATAAAGTTATCATTGTTAGCACTGGTGTCAGCACACCTCTGACAGAGGGTGGGATTCTCCGCTTCGCGACCCTTGCAAACGTGAACCGTGGTCAGGCAGAGAATCGGGCGCCTGGTCAAAATCAAGGTCCACGCCTGGTGCCGAACCGAACGCCATGCTCCAGTCTCTCGCTGATGGCGGTAATGAGGTTTGCATTCTGCGCTGGCATGCAAAGCTGACATTTACATTATGTCATTAGCGCGTTTGACCCGGTATGCTCCGGGCCTCCGCGATGCTCCGCTCCACTCAGGCAGAGGTCCCGAGGGCATGGTTTACTACAAGTATTTCCAAGTGGGGACTGGGTGTCGTGGCTGCTGAGTGAGAGAGAAAGTAAGGAAAGATTTAAAAGTATTAAAAATTGTACTGCTTGCTGGGGGGTGGCTGTCACGGCTGGCGGGAGTAACGGGGAATGACTTGGTGACAGCTCCCTGGATTTGGGATGTCCCCCTCAGGATCGGGGTGGCCTGGCTCAGACTGCCATTGCTGCACTATGTGATTTAAATGCACCCATTTGATACACGTTACAGGCCCCTGGCTGCTCACTCTGCTCACTGTTCACTGTGTCCGGTGAATGTTCACAGATCCTCTGATCATTTGGGAGCCCACCCAGGCCACCTCTCTGGAAACCCTCAGCCCCCAGCTGACCAAGCAATGGGAGGGTGATGGTGAAGCTCAATAAGAGGCCCACCAGGTGCTGCCGCTCCTCAGTGCACTCATCAGAAGCACGGCCCCACAACAGGGGAAGCACAAGAATAACAGCGCTCACCTCAAACAATGGACACATGCACTGTGACCTTTGGCACCCTCCCTGGCACACTGCCCCTCTCAGGGCAGAGGCTGCACCAGTGACACTATTAGCTAGCACACCCCGCAGGACCACAAGCATCAGTAGCCTTTAAAGCACGCCAGCCAGTGTTTAAATATTGCAGCCGAGTTCTCCGAGTGGGGGCTGAGTTGTAGGCACTCCGGTTTGATTCGTAGATCCATCCTTCCAGCTCAAGTCTAGTCGATTAAATTGATGCGTAATCAATTACACTCAAGACAAAGTGATTTCATAACTGAAGGCTTTAATCGACTAGAGCTTGTTCCCCAGCTGCTTCGGTACTGAAAGTGAAGGCTGCTGCGACGGCACCGGTTCTTATACTCCGCCTGTCAGGGCGGAGCTACATGTCAACAGCCAATGGTAAACTCCTAGGTTTAACAAATGGCCATCAGCCTCTTAGGTACTGCAATACCTGATAATACCACAGGGAGTGGTCTGGGGGAGTGGTCAGGGGAAGTGGTCTGCGGGAGTGGTCAGGAGAAGTGGTCTGGGGGAGCAGTCTGTGGGAGTGGTCTGTGGGAGTGGGCTGGAACAGTGGTCTGGGGGAGTGGTCTGGGGGAGTGGTCTGTGGGAGTGGTCTGTGGGAGTAGACTGTGGGAGTGGTTTGGAGGAGTGGCCTGGGGCAGTGGGCTGGGGGAGTAGGCTGGGGGAGTGGTCTGTGGCAGTGCTCTGGGGCACTGGTCTGGGGAGTAGGCTGGGACAGTGGTCTGTGGGAGTGGGCTGGGGGAGTGGTCTGGGTGAGTGGGCTGGGACAGTGGTCTGTGGGAGTGGGCTGGAGGAGTTGTCTGGGACAGTGGTCTGGGGGAGTGGTCTGTGGGAGTGGTCTGGGGGAGTGATCTGGGGGAGTGGTCTGTGGGAGTGGGCTGGGGAGTGGTCTGGGGGAGTGGTCTGTGGCAGTGGTCTGGGGGAGTGGTCTGTGGGAGTGGGCTGGGGAGTGGTCTGGGGGAGTGGCCTGTGGCAGTGGTCTGGGGGAGTGGTCTGGGGGAGTGGTCAGGGGCAGTGGTCAAGGGAAGTGGTCGGGGGAGTGGTCAGGGGAAGTGGTCTGCGGGAGTGGTCAGGGGAAGTGGTCTGGGGGAGCAGTCTGTGGGAGTGGTCTGTGGGAGTGGGCTGGAACAGTGGTCTGGGGAGTGGTCTGTGGGAGTGGTCTGTGGGAGTGGGCTGGAACAGTGGTCTGGGGGAGTGATCAGGGGAAGTGGTCTGGGGGAGCAGGCTGTGGGAGTGGTCTGTGGGAGTGGGATGGACCAGTGGTCTGGGGGAGTGGTCTGTGGGAGTGGTCTGTGGGAGTGGGCTGGAACAGTGGTCTGGGGGAGTGGTCTGGGGGAGTGGTTTGGGGGAGTGGTCTGGGGGAGTAGTCTGTGGGAGTGGTCTGGGGGAGTGGTCTGTGGGAGTGGGCTGGGGGAGTGGTCTGTGGGAGTGAGCTGGGGGAGTGGTCTGGGGGAGTGGCCTGTGGCAGTGGCCTGGGGGAGTGGTCTGGGGGAGTGGTCTGGGGGAGTGCTCAGGGGCAGTGGTCAAGGGAAGTGGTCGGGGGAGTGGTCAGGGGAAGTGGTCTGCGGGAGTGGTCAGGAGAAGTGGTCTGGGGGAGCAGTCTGTGGGAGTGGTCTGTGGGAGTGGGCTGGAACAGTGGTCTGGGGGAGTGGTCTGGGGGAGTGGTCTGTGGGAGTGGTCTGTGGGAGTAGACTGTGGGAGTGGTTTGGAGGAGTGGCCTGCGGAAGTGGGCTGGGGGAGTAGGCTGGGGGAGTGGTCTGTGGCAGTGGTCTGGGGCACTGGTCTGGGGAGAAGGCTGGGAAGGTGGTCTGTGGGAGTGGGCTGGGACAGTGGTCTGGGGGAGTGGGCTGGGACAGTGGTCTGTGGGAGTGGGCTGGAGGAGTTGTCTGGGACAGTGGTCTGGGGGAGTGGTCTGTGGGAGTGGTCTGGGGAAGTGATCTGGGGGAGTGGTCTGGGGGAGTGGTTGTGGGAGTGGGCTAGGGCAGCGGTCTGGGACAGTGGTCTGTGGGAGTGGGCTGGGGCAGTGGTCTGGGGGAGTGGTCTGTGGGAGTGGTCTGGGGGAGTGGTCTGTGGGAGTGGTCTGTGGCAGTGGGCTGGGACAGTGGTCTGTGGGAGTGGTCGAGGGGAGTGGTCTGGGGGAGTGGTTTGTGGGAGTGGGCTGGGGGAGTGGTCTGGGGCAGTGGGCTGGGACAGTGGTCTGTGGGAGTGGTCTGTGGGAGTGGGCTGGGACAATGGTCTGTGGGAGTGGTCTGTGGGAGTGGTCTGGGGGAGTGGTCTGTGGGAGTGGTCTGTGGCAGTGGTCTGGGGGAGTGGCCTGTGGCAGTGGTCTGGGGGAGTGGTCTGTGGGAGTGGTCTGTGGGAGTGGTCTGGGGGAGTGGTCTGTGGGAGTGATCTGGGGAAGTGGTCGGGGGAGTGGGCTTGGACAGTGGTCTGTGGGAGTGGTCTGGGGGAGTGGTCTGTGGGAGTGGTCTGGGGGAGTGGTCTGGGGGAGTGGTCTGGGGAGTGGTCTGTGGGAGCGGTCTGGGGGAGTGGTCTGGGGAGTGGTCTGGGGGTGCGGTCAGTGGGAGTGGTCTGGGAAAGTGGTTTGGGGGAGTGGTCTGGGGGAGCAGTCTGGGGGAGCGGTCTGGGGGAGTGGTCTGTGGGAGTGGTCTGTGGGAGTGGTCTGGGGCAGTGGTCTGGGGGAGTGGTCTGTGGGAGTGGTCTGGGGGAGTGGTCTGGGGGAGTGGGCTGGGACAATGGTCTGTGGGAGTGGTCTGCGGGAGTGGTCTGGTGGAGTGGTCTGTGGGAGTGGTCTGGGGGAGTCGTCTGTGGGAGTGATCTGGGGAAGTTGTCGGGGGAGTGGGCTTGGACAGTGGTCTGTGGGAGTGGTCTGGGGGAGTGGTCTGTGGGAGTGGTCTGGGGGAGTGGTCAGGGGGAGTGCTCTGGGGAGTGGTCTGTGGGAGTTGTCTGTGGGAGTGGGCTGGGGCAGTGGTCTGGGGGAGTGGTCTGGGGGAGTGGTCTGTGGGAGTGGTCTGGGGGAGTGGTCTGGGGGAGTGGTCTGGGGGAGTGATCTGGGGGAGTGGTCTGTGGGAGTGGTCTGGGTGAGTGCTTTGGGGGAGTGGTCAGGGGAAGTGGTCTGGTGGAGCAGTCTGTGGGAGCGGTCTGGGGGAGTGGTCTGGGGGAGTGGTCTGTGGGAGCGGTCTGGGGGAGTGGTCTGGGGGAGTGGTCTGGGGGTGCGGTCAGTGGGAGTGGTCTGGGGAAGTGGTTTGGGGGAGTGGTCTGGGGGAGCGGTCTGGGGGAGCGGTCTGGGGGAGTGGTCTGTGGGAGTGGTCTGTGGGAGTGGTCTGGGGCAGTGGTCTGGGGGAGTGGTCTGTGGGAGTGGTCTGGGGCAGTGGTCTGGGGGAGTGGTCTGGGGGAGTGGTCTGGGGGAGTGGTCTGTGGGAGTGGTCTGGGGCAGTGGTCTGGGGGAGTGGTCTGGGGGAGTGGTCTGTGGGAGTGGTCTGGGGCAGTGGTCTGGGGGAGTGGTCTGGGGGAGTGGTCTGTGGGAGTGGTCTGGGGGAGTGGTCTGGGGGAGTGGTCTGGGGGAGTGGTCTGTGGGAGTGGTCTGGGGCAGTGGTCTGTGGGAAGTGGTTTGGGGGAGTGGTCTGGGGGAGTGGTCTGTGGGAGTGGTCTGGGGCAGTGGTCTGGGGAGTGGTCTGGGGGAGTGGTCTGTGGGAGTGGTCTTGGGAAGTGGTTTGGGGGAGTGGTCAGGGGAAGTGGTCTGTGGGAAGTGGTTTGGGGGAGTGGCCTGAGGGAGTGGTCTGTGGGAGTGGTCTGGGGCAGTGGTCTGGGGGAGTGGTCTGGGGGAGTGGTCTGTGGGAGTGGTCTGTGGGAGTGGTCTGTGGGAGTGGTCTGGGGGAGTGGTTTGGGGGAGTGGTCAGGGGAAGTGGTCTGGTGGAGCAGTCTGTGGGAGCGGTCTGGGGGAGTGGTCTGGGGGAGTGGTCTGGGGGTGCGGTCAGTGGGAGTGGTCTGGGGAAGTGGTTTGGGGGAGTGGTCTGGGGGAGCAGTCTGGGGGAGCGGTCTGGGGGAGTGGTCTGTGAGAGTGGTCTGTGGGAGTGGTCTGGGGCAGTGGTCTGGGGGAGTGGTCTGGGGCAGTGGTCTGGGGGAGTGGTCTGGGGGAGTGGTCTGTGGGTGTGGTCTGGGGAAGTGGTTTGGGGGAGTGGTCTGAGGGAGTGGTCTGAGGGAGTGGTCTGGGGGAGTGGTCTGAGGGAGCGGTCTGTGGGAGTGGTCTGTGGGAGTGGTCTGGGGCAGTGGTCTGGGGGAGTGGTCTGGGGGAGTGGTCTGTGGGAGTGGTCTGGGGCAGTGGTCTGGGGGAGTGGTCAGGGGAAGTGGTCTGGGGAGCAGTCTGTGGGAGTGGGCTGGGGGCGTGGCCTGCGGCAGTGGGCTGGGGCAGTGGTCTGGGGGAGTGGTCTGTGGGAGTGGCCTGGGGGAGTGGGCTGGTGGGTTGACTCACATAATCAAAGACCCTTACCACCCGGGTTATTCAGTCTTCCAACCTCTTCCACCGCGCAGGAGGTAAAAAACGCCTAAGAAGATGCACTAACAGGTTCAAAAACAGCTTCTTCCCCACTGTTCCAAGACTCCTGAATGACCCTCTTATGGACTGAACTGATCTCTCCATGCAAATTCTCTACTGCATAGTACTACACTCCGGGTGCTTCACCCGATGCCTGTGTCTATGTATTTACATTGTGTATTTATTGTATATCGTACGTTTTTCATGCATGGAATGATCTTCCTGGACTGTACGCAGAACAATACTTTTCACTGTTCCTCAGTACTCGTGACAATAAATCCAAATCCAATCCAAATCCAATCCAACTCAAAGTCATAGATTTAAAACAAGAATTAGAGGAGAATTGAGGAGAATTGCTTTTCACACAATGAATTAAGATTTGGAACACATCACCTGAAAGGGTGGTGGAAACAGATTCCTCAGCTAACTGCAGAAAACAAATTTGTGGAGTTATGGAGAAAATGCTGGAGTGTGGGGATAAAATGAACAAGGGGAGGCACAATGGGTTCAATACCTTCTTCTGTGCCGTAAGATTTGATCCTCTTTGTGAATCTCGGGTGGGAAATTTAAAAAAATATATTTTAGAGTACCCAATTCATTTTTCCAATAAAGGGGCAATTTAACGTGTTCAATCCACCTACATTGCACATCTTTGGGTTGTGGGGGAGAAACCCACGCAAACTCGGGGAGAACGTGCAAACTCCACACGGACAGTAACCCAGAGCCAGGATTGAACCTGGGACCTCGGCGCCGTGGGACTGCAGTGCTACCACTACATCACCGTGCTGCTCCGGGTGGGAATTTTAACCTGAGGCAAGAGTGAGTCATAATGGGGCAGCTTCATTTCCTGTTCTTTTCCTGTCGATTTCTAATTCTAACACTGTTGTTAAAATTTTTTTAAAAAAATGTATTTAGAGCACCCAATTCATCTTTTCCAATTAAGGGGCAATTTAGCGTGTCCAATCCACCTACCCCACACATCTTTGGGTTATGAGCGAAACCCATGCAAACACAGGGAGAATGTGCAAACTCCACACGGACAATGACCCAGAGCCGGGATCGAACCTGGGACCTTGGCGCCATGAGACAGCAGTACTAACCACTACACCACCGTGCTGCCCTAATACTGTTAACTTTGGCAGCAATGGCACCCACCGAACTCACAGAATTAAAATACTCCTGCCCACAAACTTGAGCAGCAGGTAGATTTCACCTTCCCACCCTGATGAAAGCTGCTCCGGATCAAAATCAATCCCTCGGTGTCCAAATTAGATAAGCTGACTCAATAAAGTTTGTGTGGAAAGAAAGTCATGTCCCACAAATTGGGCCTGTCGTACTAATTGGTCCTGATGGCCTCCTGCCCAGCTCTTCAATTGATCTGATTGGTCCCAACAGTTGTCAGGCTTTGCCCCTCCCCCACCCATCCACCAACTAACCTGACTGGTTGATTGGTTGTTGCCATTTGACAATTCAAAGGAAAATGATACACGGCGGCCTGAACCCAAAGTCCATCTGGTGAACAGCGATTTGAAAACAAGCCATCTTTTAGCCAGACAGATTAAAAGAGGAAGCTGGACATTTCTCAATGCAATGCCGAATAAGGAAAGGAAAAAACACCATCCAGCCAAACTTAATCAGCGGGGAGTTGTGTAGATGCTGACCTCCTCTCTGGTACTCACTGGTATTGAATAGTCCTATTAGCCGCCACCCATGATACCACTTGAAGAGAGCATCAATGGGTGGCTGGAACAATATTCTACAATAGGTCACTGAGAACATAGAACCGCCCAAGTGCAGAAGGAGGCCATTCAGTCCATTAAGTCTGCACCGACCCTCTGAAAGAGCACCCTATCTAAGCCCACTCCCCACCTTATCCCTGTAACCCCATAAGCCCACCTAACCTGCACATCTTTGGACTGTGGGAGGAAACCAGAGCACACGAAGGAAACCTACGCAGATACGGGGAGAACGCGTAAACTCCACACAGTCACCCAAAGCTGGAATTGAACCCAGGTCTCTGGCGCAGTGAGGCAGCAGTGCTAACCATACTGCCCCATAGAGAGAGGAGGGAAATTAAGGAGGGAGGAAATAAAATGCAGCCCCAGCATTTCAGCAGCTTAAAACAGACACCCCTGAGGTTTTTTTAATTAAGAAAGCACATCAATAATCGTTTTCAGCTATTAAAAATTTTCATTTAGTCTGTTCCAGGATTCTGGGGTCTAAACTATTGGGAACACTGTGACCTGATCTGAATCAGGAGATAGCAACGTGGGCCCAATGTCAGGAACAAGTTAAATCAATTTCAGTTTATTGCTGCTCATTCTGCTTCTGCGGACGCCGGCCAACAATTCTGGCCTCGGTCTGAATTTGTACCCTTGTCCTCAGTCCTGGACTGACCTCTCAGAACGCCATTAACCTGCAAGCTGTTGAAAGGCCGAAAGAAAGGTCAGTTTTCCTGAGTTAGTTATTTTGGAGCAAACACTAACCTACTAATGAAGTCAATCAACTAATACGAGTAGCTTTAAAAACACAGCAGTAAAAACACAACTTGCAATGAGGAGGAAATATTCCAAATATTTCATTTCCATTTCCAATTTTTTTGATTTCATTGCTCTTACTCCTTTCATTATTTCAACATTACTTTGACTTTTTCTGTCTAATCTGGCCTAACCTACCTTCCCTCTTTTAAAAAGTCTTGACACCCTTCTATTACATGCTTTATTCTCATGTCAGACTTTCCTTTTTCAGGGTGGAACAATATTGAATAAGTGTTCAATTATTGCTGAAAGTAATCTTCAATGTCTCGATACGGGGTTGGACTTCCCCATCTAGAAGCATTGCGTCTTCTGGGCTTTAACGAATGGCTAGCAGGATCCAATTCCGGGATAACAATCCCCAATCATGGAGCGGACAATTTACATCCACACGGAAAAGGGGTAGGTCGCAACTGTCCTGATATTGCAAACTTGATTACGGAAATGGATATTTCACACCTACCACAATTTTCAAGGAATCGGATTGTTTTGGACGGCGACGTGGTTCACACCAGCTTAGAGCTCTCTTGAATCATGGAGACAAGAACCATTTGAATGGTAAGTTGAAAAGATGTGCCAATTTCACAAGTCAGAATGTAATAATGTACCAGAAGTTATATGTGTGTTTAGTACAGTGAGTGACGATAGTGTTTGTTTTGAAAAGGTAAGTGAGCTATTATATGCTATTCTAACATTTGTGAGTTGCGTTTAGAATGGATAGTGAGTGAGTGGGATTGTGGGTTATGGAGGTGGTGAAGATTTAGAACGTGAGGGTTAGGGGACCGCATACATCCCATAACTGACCAATGTCTCAGCGAATGGAGACTGATGGCGGTATTGGCCTGCCACTGTCTCGACCTGAAGCTTGCTGGGACAGGTGGTGGGCCCAATTGCAGCCCGTCCCTCTGCAAGGAATATAGCATTGGCGGGCACTGCTGGTCAGGATGCAGGTTCACAAAGTCGGGAAATGCCTCCAACTCCCGATTTACAACTCCAAGCTGAAAATCCAACCCATTATCGTTGATCGTGCATTCCAACATTCGCCTGACGAAAAGCAAGCCCAACCAGTCCTCACGTGTAGCCCACACGTGTGTACTTCCAGCAATGATGTGGTGGCAGAATATAGACTGATTTCTTACCAGAGTATGTTGAAGCCCAAGTATAGTGCCTAGTCCGTCCGAGCTGGGATCAGTTAATGCAACTTAGATCAAGGACTGAAAGTTGGATCTTCTTGGTCTCTCTGTTGAAATACCACATCACAATACCCACAGGGGTATTGGAAAATGCACTGTATGTGTTGGGAAACCACAAAGAGACAACAATGCAGCTTTAAAATGATGGGTGAGGTTAAGTAACATGGCGAAGATTGCCCCAATCCATTTTACCACTCTCCACACTGTGCTCCAATTCTTATTCACTGACAAGGAGGCACGAATGGAGAGGAAGATTATATACTTTCTTACAGATGCCACCTCCTGGAACATTCATTGAAAACGTAATATTTGCTGAAAAGCGGCACGACAGATGATTATACTTTGCAGCAGGAAGCGAGTGGTGAATAATCTCTGGAACTTCAATACGATTTTAAAATATTGATATAAACTAAAGTAGAAACGTTGTTGCTCTGCCAAAGTCCTTGAATTTTCCACATAAGACCACCATGGGATAAGTATCACCACAGCAATCTCAGTTGCTCTTGGGGAAGGCCAACCAACTCATTCTCAGGGCCACGAGAGCTGGGCAATAAATGGCAGTGCCACACATATCCCCTGATCAGATCAAAATGGCAAAAATAAAGATTCTCCGTTTGGGCGACTCTGGGCTGGATTCTCCGATCTTAAGGCTATGTCCTCACGCCAGCGTTTCACGACAGAAAGAATGGCATAAAACGGCCACTGATCCTCCGTTTAGCTGGGGGCTAACATCAACGCAGCATAGAGCACCCAGCTCGAGCTGCTGATACGGGCTGGAGAATTGCCCGGTCTGTGGCCGCGCATGCGCACGGTGGCGGCCTGCAGCGGCCATGGCGTGCAACATGGCACCGGCTGCCCGTGGACACGGCCTGCAAAATAGTGCCTCCCCTTTGGCCGGCTCGAGCGCCCCGGACCACCCCACAACAGTGCCCCCAGCCCCTGGCAAAGTCCCCTCTGCCCGCGGATTGGCCCTTCCCCCGACTGTGGTGGTGCTGGACTGAATCCACAGCCGCTATGCCAAGTTCCCGGCGGATGAGACCACACGCGACCGACGGTGTCGGGAACCCGGCTGGTCGGGGGCGGAACATTGGGGGGTGGGCCTCAGGCAATGTCCTGAGGCCATCGATACGCCGCTTTGGAGGGGGCGGAGCATCGCAAAAGTCGCGCCGCCCCCAATTTGGTTGTGAATGGGGATTCTCCAGCCGATTGCCGAATGCAATCCCGCCCTAAGCGCTGACGCCATGTCTGAATTGTTGGTGTTCAACCACCACGGAATTGGTGCTGGCCTCGAGCAATTCAGGATCCGTGAACAGGCGAGAACCGGCGACACGTGGAACTCGAGTAATGAAAACCGATGTCCAATTCGCTGGTTTAGGGATTGACACTCGAGAGGCTGACAAGCTGCAGCCGTATATCAGCACTCCACTCCCCACACACGGTCATCCCAACTAACAAGATGGTAACCCGAAGGGTGGCACCACGGTGCACAAATACAGAGCTCAACACCCTGCTGGATGCTGTGGAGGAGAGGTGGGACACCCTGTTCCCCCGGGTGGGAAGGAGGCGACCTGAAGCCGTACACCAGTCCTGGTGGCAGGTGGCAGGTACCGTGGGTGCCTTGGGCTCCACCGCCAGGCCCGGCCAGCAGTGCCACAAGAGGCTGCACAACCTCCTCAGAGCAGCCAAGGTGAGCAGCCAGCACTCTGCCCCTGGCACCAACCCCCATCCCACAGACCCATAAACCGCATTCCCTAACCCGGCGAGTGACCAAACCCCACTTGCCGCCAGTCTGCTTGCACCCTGTTGCTCTGTTTACTTGCTATAAATATGGTGGTTAATAAGGTCCCCTTTCTTAATCCTAATTATGAGTATGCTTTCAGAGTCGCCAGGTATCTCTCGATACCGCCACAAGGTTCAACCCAAATACCGATCAAAGAGCCAATACACCAGATAGTTAGTTCAAAGTCAATGGTATTTATTTACACACAGTATGATTTACTCATGCACAATAACACTACAAGCTAAACTATCTCTATTGCTAATACCTATACTTAACTTCGGGTGCCCACTTAGGTCAGAGGATCAATGGCCATTGTTCGGATCTGAGGCTGTTAGGTTCGAAGAGGTAACAGGCGTACAGCTAAGGTCGTCCGTCTGGTAGCGAGCGTTGACCTTGAACTTACTTGCTTCTGGTGATGCTGGTGGAAGGGTCTCTCCACTTGAGAGCCAAATCCAAGAGACTGAACCTTTGGCGGGAGTTCCTTCTTATACTTGGAGGGGCTTTGCGCGCTTTTAGGCGGGCCTTAAACTTGGTCCCAATTAATTGGGCAGCTTCTTGATCATTGTCATCGATCTAAACCAATAAAGGGGCGAGTGCCTTGATGGCTGGGTGTGTCCTAGGTGGCCATTGGCCTTGCTTTGTTTGTGTCTTCTGGTTGGGGTAGTGGCGCCAGAATGTCTGAGACAGTATCGGCTACCTGAGCATCAGTCCTTTGTTCCTCGAAGATGGGCCATTAATATGTAAATCAACCCAGAGTTTCGATTCCGTCTGCTGACTTCCTTCCAAATATACATTCACCTCTGATGCTGCTTGTTGCTTTGCATTGTCCATATTTCCCGACAGGCTCTGCGAGTGTCCATTTTATATACTAAAAGTGGCCATCCCAGATGGCTACACGCCCTCCTTGTGATCCTCAACGCAAAGTGTGAAGGATCATATTACTGAATCTTCTTTGTTCTCTGCCTAAGTCAAGCACCCACAATCAAGGACATGTTCTATTCTACTCTGTCCTATGGAGTGTGACCTTTACCTAAATTGCTTTATGTACATCACATTATTATAAAATCCTAAGGGGCGCTATGACATTCAGGCATGCAGTATATTTATTTTTCATTTAAAACACGGGAACCTCTAACTATTCTTCTCTAAACTATCTGTAGTACCCTCAATAACGACACGAGAGTGTGGAATGGTAAATGAAGGCTTTACTAAGCAGAGAACTAGCCAGTTACCGAGACGTGTGTTTACTGTGTGCCGCCTACAGGGCGCCACCTTATATATGACTCCCTGGTGGGCAGAGCTGGAGGCGGAGTCCCCCAGGGTTCCAAACCCGGTCTTAAAGGGGCATCACCTACATGGTGTTAAGGGTACAGTAACCATTCATCACATTCACCTCCTGTTTAAAGAAAATGCAAAGTCCGTCGGGGGCGAAGTGGAATCACATGTCTATTCTTTTTGGCGGCCTGATCGTCCTCATCAACCTTCTCAGCTCGGGCGGTGGTGCGGCAGACACGGACGTCTTTGGTGAGGGTACATCCGGGAGCACGGTGGTCGGAGCTTTCGTCCGGATTGGGGTAGGGGGTCGGGGGGCAGGGGGAATAGCTGGGGGTAGTGATGCCGGCTCCGCCGGGGAGAGTGGACGGGGGAGCGCTAGGGGGGGTGCGGTCAGTGTCTACCGACAGAGTGGGGGTCCCGGGGGGGGGCATCAGTGGGGGAATCAGTGGGTACCAGGTCCCGTAGGGAAACCGCGAAGGGGGGGGCGTCAGTAGTGGGGGTACCAGCGGGTGCCAGATCCCGGAGGGAAACCATGTCTTGCCTGCCATCGGGGTGCTCGACGTACGGGTATCGGGCGTTGGCATGTAACAGTCGGACCCTCTCGACCAGAGGGTCCGTATTATGGCTCCTCGTGTGCCTCCGGAGAAGAACAGGTCCCAGAGTCGTCAGCCAAGGTGGAAGCGAGACCCTGGAGGTGGACTTCCTGGGGAAGACAAACAAGCGGTTGTGAGGGGTCTCATTCGTGGCCACGCAGAGGAGCGACCTAATGGAGTGGAGGGCATTGGGTAGGACCTCCTGCCAGCGGGTGGTTGGAGACTTCTCGACCGTAGGGCGAGAAGGACAGCCTTCCAAACTGTCGCGTTCTCCCTCTCCACCTGCCCATTTGCCCGCGGGTTATAACTGGTCGTTCTGCTCGAGGCGATGCCCTTGCTGAGCAGATACTGACGCACCTCATCGTTCATGAACGATGTACCCCGGTCGCTGTGGATATAAGCGGGGAAACCAAACAGGGTGAAGATACTGTGCAGTGCCTTTATCACGGTGGCCGAGGTCATGTTGGGCAAGGAACGGCGAATGGGAAGCGGGAGAACTCGTCGATGATGGTTAGGAAGTAGGTATTGTGGTTGGTGGATGGGAGGGGACCTTTGAAGTCCACACTTAGTCGCTCAAAGGGCCCCAAGGCCTTTACAAGGCGAGCTACCTGGCCGGTAGAAGTGCGGTTTGCACTCCGCGCAGATCTGGCAAGCCCTGGTCATGGCCTTGACCTCCTTGGTGGAGTAAGGTAGGTTGCGGGACTTGATAAAGTGGGTGAGCCGGGTAACCCCCGGGTGACAGAGGTCATTGTGGATAGCCCACAGGCGATCCTCCTGCGCGTTGGCGCACGTGCCGCAGGACAGGGCATCTGGGGGCTCGTTGAGCTCCCCAGGTCGATACTTAATATCGTACGTGTAGGTGGTGTAGCCACCTAAAATGGCTGATTCCCTATTAATTTGGCCAAAACCCGATTTAAAATGGCTAACCGGAAAGGCTGATGGGAAAAGCAGCCAACAGGACACAAACGGACAGCTGCAGACAGAATAGCATATTCGGCTCTGGGGAAGTCGGCCCAGATCGATACTCAAGACCATTAGCAGCACATCAACACAGACATCTGCTGTTTAATCGGCTATCCTCGGGAACAATTGCAACATATTAGCAATTGAATGCCGGGCCAGACCTGTCGGCACCTGCAGTGGCCAAAACAAAGACAGGTGAACGACCACCCCACGATCGGGGAATTGCCCCGTTATTGGATATATCAAACCCAGTGATCAGGGAACAAGTCCAATCACTTGGGACTCAGGGTCAAGGGCCGCCCCGAGAGGCGGGAAGCCCTGGGCCCTATAACGTGATGGGCCAAGTTCAGATCTCTCTCTCTCTCCCTGCTTCTCCTGCTCGAGACCTTCGCAAGAACATCGACCAGAAAGCGTAAGTTTGACTCCAGCGATCGCTACCCGATAAAGACTCCTAGCCATTGACCTGTATCAGCCTTTTTGAATCCCGCGGGCCAGATCCGATTCGATAAGCCATTTGTTTCCCTGACCTGGTGGGCCCTTCCTAAAGTTAAGTATTGGCCAGTAGTGATAGGTTTCTATATAGATAGTAGGATTATTGTGTAAGCATTACTTGTTGTATATAATAAAAGACCGTTGATTTCAATCTTACTAAGCGGTGTGCTGGCTTATTAATCATAACTCGAGCTTGAACCACGTGGCGGTATCAGAAAGATACCTGGCGACTCGTGAGCAAAGGTGACATAATCAGAGCTAATAAACTAAGGCTAAAAAGAGCAACAGTGGAGAGTTCGATCCTCCACCTCAAGATTTTAGCATTTTTAATTTTGCCCCGTTGTGCGTTATGAAACATGAAGGTTACCACGAGGATGAACCTCCTACCGGCTAAGTAGTGCCTCCAGTGTCGCACAGCCTCCACAATGGCTTGTGCCTCTTTTTCGACTGCGGAGTGCCGAATCTCGGAGGCGGTGAGGGTTCGGGAGAAGAATGCTACTGGCCTGCCTGCCTGGTTGAGGGTAGCAGCCAGGGCGATGTCTGACGCATCGCACTCTACCTGGAAAGGGATGGTTTCGTCCACCGCGTACGTAGCGGCCTTGATGATGTCGGCCTTGATGTGGCTGAAGGCCGACCGGGCCTCAGCTGTCAGGGGAAATGTCGTGGTCTTTATGAGTGGGCGGGCTTTGGCCGCATATCTGGGGACCCACTGGGCGTAATAGGAGAAAAGCCCCAAGCACCGTTTGAGGGCCTTGAGGCTATGGGAGAGGGGAAGTTCCTTAAGGGGGCGCATGCAGTCGGTGTTGGGACATAGGACCCCGTTTTCCACGACGTAGCTGAGGATGGCTAGTCGGGTTGTGTGGAAAACGCATTTTTCCTTGTTGTAGGTCAGGTTGAGGACCTGGGCGGTCTGGAGGAACTTTTCAAGGCTCGCGTCATGGTCATGCTGATCATGGCCGCAGATGGTGACATTGTCCAAGTATGGGTAAGTAGCCTGTCATGATATTCAAACACACACATCATGATGGACACACTAACAGGCAAATCAGAGTACACAACACCACAACCAATCACAGACAAGAACACCAACCACATAAAAAGCACGAGCACGACACCTGGAGGTCAGTAGGTCTGGGGAGAAGGAAGCATGAAAGAGCTGTTGAAACACCACAAGCAGGGAGCCCCCCACGTGCAGAGTGCAAAGACCAAGTTGTAAATAGCAAGTTTAAATAAACAAGTGTTGTACCATATGCAACTGTGTTGGCTCTTCTGTGTGTTAGAACACCCAACACCACATGGTACAGGAGTGGATCGATACCTGCCTACCAACCTGCCATTCTGGACATGGACCACACCGGCAAACCGCAGCCGATGCAAGTCACGGGGAACCTAGGCACCAACTGGAAGCTCTACAGGCAGCGATTTGACCTGTACATCCGTGCCACCGAAAAACAGAATGTCTCGGATGATTCGAAGATTGCAATGCTCCTCTTCTACGCAGGCCCCCACCCAAATGATGTCTTTAATTCACTGGTGTTCGAGGAAGGCGAAAACCAGGCCAAATATGACACGGTCATCCTCAAAATGGACCAGCACTTTCAAACTGAAGTAAACGAAACTTTCGAAAGATACATCTTTCAGCAACGCCTGCAAGGTAAGGAGGAGCTTTTTCAACCCTTTTTGACGCACCTCCGGATTCTAGCGCAGTCCTGCGGTTACGGCACCACCACAGAGTCCATGATCAGGGACCAGATTGTTTTTGGCGTTGCCTCCAGTGGCCTACGCCAGCAGCTTCTTAAAATAAAGAGCCTCACCTTAGCGTCTGCTGTGGAAGCCTGTGTCCTCCATGAAAATGCGACCTGCCGTTTTGCCCGATTTCAGGCGTCCGAGTTGGCACGGAGGGGGTCCCCAGCCGTCGAATCGGCAAGCCAGGCCGCCCACGACGTTGAACGCATCCAGGCCGTCGATTTCTTCCCGCCCCACGGCCCGGACGACAGCGGCCGCTTCCCGCGCTTTTCGCGGTCTCCCGCGCAGGTGCGCGCCAAGAATAACGGCCACAACGAGGGACGCACTGCGCAGGCGCGCCCACCGCAAGATCGCACTGCGCATGCGCAGTGGCGCAACGAACGCCGTGACGTCATGACGTGCAGCAAGTGTGGAGGTCTACACTTAAAAGGGCAATGTCCTGCAAAATACCAACAGTGCAACAGATGTGCCATGATAGGCCACTACGCAGCCCGCTGTCGTGCGGCTCAACCCATGGATCCGGCGCATCCTCGACAACCTCGCACACGAGTCAGGACCGTCCAGCCCACGCATCAAGACTTCCAGTTAAGTGATGCAGATGACCAGGATGACTTCAGAGTTGCCGTCATTGATGTCAACAAGGTCAATGCCATCAATCCAGACGATGAGTGGTGTGCCACCCTGACGGTCAACCGATCGCGCGTCGCCTTCCGTCTGGACACCGGCGCATCCGCCAACCTGATTGCTTACTCTGCAGTCCAGGCCATGAAGGTCAAACCACTCATCACACCATCCCGGCTTAAGATGGTTGACTATAACGGGAACGTTATCCCGTCCGTAGGATCTTGCCAGCTACAGGTGACTCACAAGAGGTACACGGCCACACTCCCCTTCGAAGTTGTGGGCTCATCAAAGGACTCGTTACTGGGCGCACAAGCGTGTAAGGTCCTTCACCTGGTACAGCGCATCATGTCTCTCTCTCCAGATGAGATATCCGACTTCCCGGATGCTGAGTTCCACGCGAATCTCCATTCCCTCCTCGCTCACAACCAGGAGGTTTTTGAAGGCATGGGGACATTGCCACACACGTACAAGATTCGACTCAGACCGGACGCCATCCCTGTCGTTCACGCACCTCGCAGGGTTCCTGCGCCTCTCAAAGACCGCCTCAAGGCACAACTGCAGATTCTTCAGGACCAAGGGGTCCTATCCAAGGTCACGGAGCCCACGCCATGGGTCAGCTCCATGGTCTGTGTAAAGAAGCCCTCTGGCGAGCTCCGTATATGTATAGATCCAAAAGATCTGAACAACAACATCATGCGGGAACACTATCCCATCCCAAAACGAGAAGACCTCACCAGCGAGATGGCGCGAGCCAACATATTCACTAAATTGGATGCGTCCAAAGGATTCTGGCAGATCCAACTGGACCCGGCCAGCCGAAGACTATGCACATTCAACACCCCTTTTGGCAGATTCTGCTACAACCGGATGCCATTCGGCATCATTTCGGCATCTGAAGTATTCCACCGCATTATGGAGCAGATGATGGAAGGCATCGAAGGGGTACGTGTATATGTGGACGGTATCATCATTTGGTCCACCACTCCGCAGGAACACATGCATCGTCTTCGACGTGTCTTCACCCGCATACGGCAAAATGGCCTGCGTCTCAACCGTGCGAAGTGTGCTTTCGGCCAGACGGAGCTGAAATTCCTCGGGGACCACATCTCAAGGTCCGGGGTCCGTCCCGATGCAGACAAGGTTAGCGCCATCACAGCCATGCCACGACCGGCTGACAAGAAGGCTGTCTTAAGATTCCTGGGCATGGTCAACTTCCTTGGGAAGTTCATTCCCAACCTGGCTTCTCATACAACAAACATGCGCCATCTCGTAAAAAAATCGACGGAATTCAACTGGCACCAGTCGCATCAGCAGGAATGGGAGGAGCTCAAGCACAAACTGGTCACGGCACCAGTGCTGGCCTTCTTTGACGCGACTCGCCCTACAAAGATCTCAACAGACGCCAGCCAATCTGGTATTGGAGCGGTACTCCTGCAAAAAGACAGCACGTCATCATGGGCCCCGGTTGCGTATGCCTCACGAGCCATGACCCCTACCGAACAGCGCTACGCGCAAATCGAAAAAGAATGCCTGGGCTTGTTAACTGGACTGGACAAGTTCCACGACTATGTGTATGGCCTGCCACGATTCACGGTCGAAACTGACCACCGCCCCCTGGTCAACATCATTAACAAAGACCTGAACGACATGACTCCTCGCCTCCAGCGCATCTTACTCAAACTCAGGAGGTACGATTTTGAACTGATCTACACTCCGGGGAAGGAACTCATAGTGGCGGACACTCTTTCCCGAGCAGTGAGCACACCACCAGATGCGGAGGGGTTCGTGCGTCAAATTGAGGCACACGTGACTCTGACAGCAGCAAATATGCCAGCTGATGATCCTTGTCTGGCCCACATACGCGCAGAGACGGCGACTGACCCTCTGCTGCAGCGAGTGATGCGCCACATGACGGAAGGGTGGCTAAAAGGGCAGTGCCCCCAGTTTTACAATGTGCGAGATGATCTCACCAATATAGACGGGGTCCTTATGAAATCGCATAGGATCGTCATTCCACACAGTGTGCGCCAGATGATTCTTCGTCAACTACACGAAGGCCACTTGGGTGTCGAAAAATGCAGACGAAGGGCCCGGGCGGCGGTATATTGGCCGGGTATTAATGAAGACATAGCCAACATGGTGCTCAACTGCACAACCTGTCAGAGGTTTCAGCCGGCGCAACCTCCGGAAACACTTCTACCACACGAGATGGTGACGTCCCCCTGGGCGAAGGTGGGTGTTGACCTATTTCACGCGCTCGGCAGAGATTACATTGTTATTATAGACTACTTCTCAAACTACCCGGAAGTCATGCCTCTCCATGATCTGACGTCGTCCGCAGTCATTGGGGCCTGCAAGGAAACGTTTGCTCGCCATGGCATTCCAAGGACTGTCATGTCAGACAATGGACCTTGTTTTGCCAGCCGTGAATGGTCGTCCTTTGCCGCAGCATATGGTTTCACTCATGTGACATCCAGCCCTCTGCATCCACAATCGAACGGGAAGGCTGAAAAGGGTGTCCACATCGCAAAGCGGCTCCTGTGCAAGGCGGCTGATGCCGGATCGGACTTTAACCTTGCCTTGCTGGCCTATCGATCGGCCCCGTTATCCACGGGCCTCTCGCCAGCGCAGCTACTAATGGGTCGCTCCCTCAGGACGACGGTACCTTCCGTCCTGGCACCGACAACAGACCATGAGGCGGTTCTTCGGGACATGCAACTGCAGCGTGATCGCCAGAAAGGTCGGTACGACACACGAGCGACGGACCTGCCCCCCCTGTCCTCCGGAGACAAAGTACGCGTCCATCAACCGTATGGTGGCTGGTCAGCACCGGCCGAAGTCCTCCGACAAGTGGCTCCCCGCTCGTTCCTGGTTCGCATGCCGGATGGTTCCGTGCGTCGCCGCAATCGGCGCGCCCTTCGCCGACTTCCACGTTCACAGCCACACAACACGCCAGATCCTCAACAGGCTTCCGAGGATGACTTTGTGGAGCTGCCGCACATCACGCCCTTTCCATCGCCACCCATGGCCATGCCTGCACAGCAGCCGGTGGTTCTTGATCCACCCTTAAGGCGGTCAACCCGAATTCGTCGCAAACCCATTAGAATGGACTTATAATACAGTTCATATGTTTAATAAGTTGGACAATTTTACATGATAACCTGTTGTTGTTTATCGTTCCAGATGTCGTCTGACTGGACAACTGTTCAAAATTTTTTTTCTTCTTCTCTCGTTCGCATTTCTGTTATGTTATGGTACAACTGGATTCATGTGACGCACTCGACATCGCCCCATGTACATAGTTCCGTCATAGACACATGCTGCACACGACACACACACACTCTTAGATGCACTCACGTCACGATCATATTTATTACCACGTAGGCACATATCTTTGTAAAAAGGGGGGATGTCATGATATTCAAACACACACATCATGATGGACACACTAACAGGCAAATCAGAGTACACAACACCACAACCAATCACAGACAAGAACACCAACCACATAAAAAGCACGAGCACGACACCTGGAGGTCAGTAGGTCTGGGGAGAAGGAAGCATGAAAGAGCTGTTGAAACACCACAAGCAGGGAGCCCCCCACGTGCAGAGTGCAAAGACCAAGTTGTAAATAGCAAGTTTAAATAAACAAGTGTTGTACCATATGCAACTGTGTTGGCTCTTCTGTGTGTTAGAACACCCAACACCACATAGCCCACAGGCCGTACTGGTCCACCATTTGGTCCATCGCCTTCTGGAAGACGGAGAACCCATTTGTGATGCCGAAGGGGACCCTGAGGAAGAGGAAGAGCTGGCTGGCTGCTTCGAAGTCAGTATAGAGGCGGTCTTTCAGTCGGATAGGGAGCTGGTGGTAGACGTATTTGAGGTCGACAGTGGAGAATACACGGTATTGGGCGATCCGATTTACCATTTCTGCTATGCGAGGAAGGTGGTACGCATCGAGCTACGTGAAGCAGTTTATGGTCTGGCTGTAGTCCACGACCATCCGTTTCTTTTCCCCAGACCGTACTACCACCACTTGTGCTCTCCAGGGGCTGATGCTAGCCTCGATGACCCCCTCTTCCAGTAAACACTGGACCTCTGACTTGATAAAAGCCATATCTTGGGCACTGTACCGCCAGCTCCTGGTGGCGACGGGCTTACAGTCGGGGGTGAGGTTCGCGAATAGTGAGGGGGGTGAGTCTTTCAGTGTTGCAAGGCTGCAAACCGTGAGAGGGGGCAAGGGTCCGCCGAACTTCAGGGTCAGGCTTCGGTGGCTGCACTGAAAGTCCAGACCGAGCAGCAGGGGGGCGCAGAAGTGAGGGAGGATATAGAGCTTGAAACGAGCGTATTCGGCGCCCTGGATCGCGAGATCCGCAATACAATACCCCTTGATTTGGACCGAGTGGGACCCGGAGGCGAGAGTTATGGCTTGGGAAGCGGGATATGTGCGCAAGGAGCAGCGCCTTACCGTTTCTGGGTGGATAAAGCTCTCCGTGCTCCTGGAGACGAAGAGGCAGGGAGTGTCGCGCCCGTTGATCTGGGCCTGCATCATGGAATTCTGCAGGTGCTTTGGCCGCGATTGGTCGAGGGTGATCGCTCCCAGTTGCGGGTAGTCTGTGTCCTCAGCCGAGTCGGATTCACAAAATGGCCGCCGCCGTTGGTCGCACGTGTCGGATCTAGAAGATGGCCGCCGCCAAGTTGGCCGCCCCCTTGACTCGCATGGGGCCGATGACACGTCTGAAAGGGGCGTGTCCGGCCGGTGCGCAGCCGCGTTGCGGGACCTGATGGCCTGTGAACTCTATTCTCGGGCCTGGTGAGATTTTTGTTTCTGGGCCTTGGGCCTGGCCAGGCAAACCCTCGCGAAATGCCCTTTCTTTCCGCAGTTGCTACCGATGGCAGAGCGGACTGGGCAGCGTTGACGTGGCTGCTGGCACTGCCCACAGAAATAGCACAGTGTGCCCCCGGTCTGGGCGGGTCGCCACGCGGCGCAGGCCCGTAGCATAGCCGAGTCTGGGGAAGTCTGAAGGGGGCTCACATGGTCCGCGGGTTACGTGCCTAGGTTGTGGCGGGCCACTTCCAGTGCGGTGGCAAGCGTTACCGTGTCCTGAATGTCTTTAGCTCCATTTTTGAGGAGTCGCTGCCTGATATAAGTCGAACGGATGCCGACACGAATGCATCTCGGATGTGCAGGTTCATGTTGACTTCCCCCGTCACATCCTGGTGGTTGCAGTTCCTGGCAAGCGCGGTGAGCTTTTCCATGTACTCGTCTAGCGTTTCCCCTGAGCACTGCCGGCAGGTAGAGAGCAGGTGCCAGGCATGTACCTCATTTGTGGGCTTGACGAAACGCTTTCGCAGGATCTCGATCGCCTCGTCGTAAGTGATCACCTTCTCGATCATGGCGGAGATTCTATAGCTCACCCGGTCGTGGAGTAGGCGCAGCTTGCGAGGCCCTAGGACGGGAGTTTCTGTGGATTCCAGGTAGACCTCGAAGTAGAGGAGCCAGTACGTAAAAATGTCTTTGGCCTCTGGTGTCCGTGCTTCCAGGTTGAGATTTTCTGGCTTGAGACCGGCGTCCATCCTAACTTAGTTCTGCTTATTCATTTGTAGTCCCCTCAATAACGACACGAGAGTGTGGAATGGTAAATGAAGGCTTTAATAAGCAGAGAACTAGCCAGTTACCGAGATATGTGTTTACTGAGTGCCGCCTACAGGGTGCCACCTTATATACGGCTCCCTGGTGGGCAGAGCCAGAGGCGGAGTCCACCAGAGCTCCAAACCCGGTCTTAAAGGAGCATCACCTACATGGTGTTAAGGGTACAGTAACCATTCATCACATTATCCTTAGTCAATTAAAACAATTTACGAACAGTATAAACTATACAACAGCAGCATTACATGTCTCTGTATCTTGGCGGTCAAGTACAGAATTTCACATCTTTTATTAGAGCAAACAAAACAAATTAGTCGATGCACTTTATTTACTTAGAGGGAGTGGGGGGTTTGCTGAAGTCCGAAAATAGGGGTCTGAGTGTATATAAGGGAGTGCGGGAGGCTTTCCTTCGCCATTTCCGAAGTCTCAGTGTCTGGATCACACTGCAGAGTATTGCTATGACTAACAGGGCTTCCACCATGTATGAAAGGGAATACCATTTTATAAGGTTGTCACACCAGGTTGTGCGTACGCAACTGTAGTGATCCCACAAAGATCCAAATGTAGATCATGATGTCTGTCTTCATGTTCTCTTTTTCCTTCTTGGTCTTCCTTTGTCTTCTGTTGTTCTAGATTTCCTGTGGACACAAGCATAATATCTGTTATTACCTTGTTCAAGATCTCGTATGTCTGTCTGTCTGTCCTTTTGTTACCAATTGCCCATTAGAATTGGTCACCATCTGTGACTCCCTCATTTTTTTTAAAACCAAAAATTTTGGGGACCAGACATGCAAAAAGAAAATGCTGTCCCAGCGCGAGCAGTCTCGCAGCCTGTGTGATCGATGCAGTGAGTGGGCGGACAATCTCTCCGTCCAGAATTAAGGTGTTCCATCCAAGTGTTTGAGGATGTAAATAGCAGATGGGAGAGCGACCGAAGGGCCGCCGGAAAACAAACAAAACGTGTGGCAAAGAACATTCTTTAAACCACAGACTAAGAGAACAGTAAAAGAGTTTCGAACCAAAAGCTCCGAATGAGGTGCATATGGGCCGCCGCAGCGGGGCAAGAATGGGTGGAATCCCCGGGTAGGACGGTGACCAGTGCCGTAAGTGCACTACCCGAGCGTAGCTGACCAGATGGGGGTCCTCAGGCAGGGCGGGGATCAGTGCCGTTACTCCACTGCCTGAGTGACTGGACAAGAACGGAAAGAATTTGTGTTCATCGTGGATATTGCCTCTTATGATTACCGTTGAATCAGAAGAGTAACTATGAATGGGTGTCTGTCGACGAACTAGTTCCTTTAACTGCCACTTGGCATTAAAAGAGTAGTTGTGACTGCATCAAAATGTGGCATGGGGCCATGAATAAACTTTAAGTGCACAAACAAACATTCAACATTTAAAATTAACAAACTAAAATAACAAAATCGGGCAGGCTCCATCAGAAAGAAGGACACCGTAAATCACCATCGCTTCCTTTTTACCATCATCTGGACACCTCATTGCTCTATAGCGAACAGAGTCGCAAAGGGGTTCGTTTGGTGGGAGTCAGACTCTGAGTCATCATCTTCTCCCGGTTGCCACACTCATGACTGAAGTAGCTGTGCCAAAGCTGCCTGGGGCGAAGTGGGGTCCATCTCATTGTTGCGATGAGTCTGTAAGAATTGTCACGATGCCAATGTTTGGTGTCGAGGTTGGAGGTGGTAGGGGGCAATCCATAGTCGTCGGGCGGTGGGTCCGGATCAGGGGCTTTGATATACGTGGTCTCAAAGGGGTCGAAGGAATCTTGTTCAGAGTCACTGGGAGTGGGGCCTGGTGCAGAATTGAAATCGTGTGGCGGGTCCATGGGGTGTAGTCTACCATTGCTATCGGTGTCACTGTCGGTCGAATGATGGGAGAGGCGGAGTCGTGCCTCTGGGGGTGGAGTGGAAACGGTGTCCGAGGATGGGCTGGGCTGGTTAGGGGAGGGGAGGAATAGGTCATCCATGGGCGGGGTGGGTTTTTATGCTGCTGCAAGTGAGATGTGGTGTGAGTGGTTGCTCTGTGTGCCATAAGCCTTAAGCTGGTTTATGTGAAACCATCCTGACTTGCCATGGGACAAGTGATCTTATAAACGGAGGGGCTGACTTTATCTGAAATGGAGTAGGGTCCTGCGAATTTAGGGGAAAGAAATGAATTGGGGTTGTACAGGAAGAGCATGACCTGCTGCCCTGCTGAAAATTCCGTGGCATGTACCGTTTTGTCAAAACAAACTTTACTTTGCTCCTTTCGTGTCCCAAGCCTAACAGCTGCGGCGAGCTGGGCTGCTTTAACATTATCGATAATCTGCTGTACTGCTTTCTCATGGGTGAGGGCGGTGACTGTGGGGCTGGCCAAATCGAGCCCTAACAAGTATTCCGTGCCCTTCATGGGTCGTCCAGTCATGAGGGTGTGGGGGGTGTATCCTGTCGACGTGGATACCGTGTTCCTTATGAACATTAGTGCAAAGGGGAGAACTGTGTCCCATGTGGTATTGTGCAGTTGCACCATTTTCCTGAGGGTTGACTTGAGGGTTCCATTCATTCTCTCTACGATTCCGCCTGATTGGGGGTGATAGGCAATGTGGAATTTTTGTCGGAAGCCGAAAATTGTGAGGACATTTTTCATCACTCGTCCTGTAAAATGTGAGCCTTGGTCTGACTCTATACTACGCGGAAGGCCCCATCTTGTGAAGATGTGCTGCGTTAGGATCTTGGCTGTCGTTTTTGCCGTGTTAGTTCCAGATGGAAAAGCTTCCACCCAATTCGTGAAGGTGTCAATTACTACCATCACATACTTAAAACCATTCTTGCAGGGGGTAGGGGTCCTATATAATCAATCTGCAGATTCGTCAAGGGCCATTAACAGGGCGGGTGTGACTGAGCTGACCTTTCCTCGCGTACCTGTCTGGATTGTTCTGGGCGCAGATTAAACAATTTTCAATGTAATGCGTTGCATTGGATTTTAAATCAGGCCACCAGCGGAGAGGTCTGAGGTGGGCAAGAGTTGCATCTTTCCCTTGATGTCCACGGTTGTCATGGAATTGGCAGTTAATTTGGTTTCTGGCTTGGGTGGGGACCACATAACTACCATCCTTTAAAATTATGCCGTCATGTGTTGTTAAAGTGTTTCTGTACTTAACGTAAGGGGCTGGGAAGTTACCTTTTAAAACTTCCCTGAGCTGTGCGTCTTCCTTTTGGGCCTGAGCTAAATCCTGAATGTTGGTCTGTGAGACCTGAACCACGTGTACTGGGGCACTCTCGGAGGGATTCCAAAAGTGACCGTGTCTGGAACTTGCCTTTGCTAGGGCGTCTGCCTTAACGTTACCGGGGGGGGGGAAGAACGATGGTGGCTACAAACTTTAATGATACCATATTTATGGTCTTTAGCTGTCCTGAGAATATGCTGGAGTAATGGGGCTGAGGGTAGGGGCTTTCCATTTGTGGAAACATAACCTCTAGATTCCCACAGGGGTAGGAATTCCGTTAAACTATTGCAGACATATAGGCTGTCGGAGAATATGTCGGCTGGGGTCGGGAACGAGTCGGGGTGCACTACAATATATGCTAAGGCTGCTAATTCTGCTGCCTGTGAACCCAGGTGTCCAGGCAATTTCAATGCTATCTCCTCTAACGCGCGTCCCTGCACGTCCTCTACATAAATGCCACAACCAGTAATTTGTTTACCATTCAAAACTGTGGAGGAGCCATCCGCATAAATCTTAAGGGGTGCGTCTGTGTCTGTGGGCTGGGGTTTCTGGGGTGTAGTGCCTGGTTTCGGGAGAGCTGACTTGGGTACAAAGGGTATTGTGTCTGGCGATGATGATTTCACACTCATGTGGGGTGCCTGCGTAATGTAAATTACCTGTGAGGAACGTGTGCGTTTTTGTCCTTTTTACTGTAAAGTCCCATCCTTGTAAGAGTAGGGTCCATCGTGCGGCGCGAATTTGGCTGACTGTGCCGTCCTTTAGTCTACCGTCTAGTAGAAGTTGGGTTGGGGTGTGCTCTGTTAAAATGGTAATGGGGTTGAGTCCTGTTATGAAGGCGAAGTATTGAACAGCCCAAAAAACTGCGAGCAGGTGCCTTTCGCAGGCAGAAAATCCTTGCTCTACTGGATCGAGAACTCGTGAGGCGTATGCTACGGGGCCTAAACGATCGTGTCTTTCTTGGAGGAGCACGGCCGAAAGGGTTCGGTCGGTGGTTGCAACCTCAATTGCGTATGGGGAGAGTGGGTCTGGGACCTGTAATGCGGGAGCTGCGCTGAGGGCTCGTTTTAATGCATCCACGGCATCCATCCGTGTGCTGTGGAAGCCATTCGCATGGGGGTTGCTTTTTTAGGAGTTCGGAAATTTGCCTTTGTGGCAAAACCGTCGATGTGATTCCTGTAGTAGTCAACCAGTCCTAGAAATGACCGGAGGGCTGTAACATCATGGGGCAAGGGTAGTTTGACAATGGAATCGATGCATTTCTGCTCGATCTCGCGTTTGCCATGGGTGGTGACTGTGCCTAAATAAATTACTTTTTCTTGTAGAATCTGTTCCTTTTTGGGGTTTACCTTACATCCAATTTCGTGAAGGAGTCCTAATAATTCGGTGAGAAGCGAAATGTGCTCTCATTTAGTGTCCGTCTGTAGAAGCAAGTCGTCTACATACTGGACAAGGCAATCGGGTCGGGAAAATTTAGCTAACCCATTCGCCAGCTGTCGGTGGAAAATGGAGGGGGAGTTGTGGAAGCCTTGTGGAAGGCACGTCCACGTGTATTGCTGTCCCTGGAAGGTGAAAGCAAATTTATATTGGCACGCTTTATCCAATGGAATGGACCAAAAGCGATTGCTGATGTCCAAAACCGGAATTTCTTTTGACTGGAGTCCCTATTTTAACATTGTCTCGGGACTCGTGGCTATGGTGGGGGCTGCTAATGGGGTCACTTTGTTTAGTTCCCAATAATCAATGGTCAGCCGCCATGAGCCATCGGGTTTCCTGACGGGCCAAATTGGGGCATTGTTCGTTGAGGCTACTGAACGGAGTACGTCTTGGTCAAGCAAGCTCTGAATGACCTTTGCGATTTCTCCCTCAGCTTGTTGGGGAAAACCGTACTGTTTTGGGGATTTGGGGTTGGGTCCTGTAATGTTGACTAAACCTGCGATCTTGCCACAGTTGTGCTTGTGCTGGGCAAAGAAGCTTTGTGTCACTACAAAACGTTTCTGATGTCTTTGTCCTGATTAATGGCTCGTGGATCAAACCAGAAGTCTCCTACTGCACTAATCCTGTGTGCGTAGTCTCCAACTGTGAGCATGGCGGGGGCTCATACTGCCTTTGCCATTCTCCACACACATTTATTTACGGGGTCGAACGAAAGATTGTGGGAGCTCATAAAGTCTATGCCAAAAATGTGTTTGGCTGTCTGGGGTAGATCTACGAGAACGACGGGGTGTTTGGTTTTAATGTTTCCTATCTGAATCGCTACAAGCGCTGTGATGTGTCCCTGCTGAAAGTGTCCTGTGAAACCGGTGTCTGTGGTGGGCCATGTATCCCGTTGGAACATTGTGGAGGAATTGAGCATGGTACGGGACCCTCCTGTTTCCCAAAGAAATTCTACGGGGTGTCCCCTTTCTTAATCCTAATTATGAGTATACTTTCAGAGTCGCCAGGTATCTCTCGATACCGCCACAAGGTTCAACCCAAATACCGATCAAAGAGCCTATACAGCACTTAGTTAGTTCAAAGTCAATGGTATTTTTTTTTCACACACACAGTATGATTTACTCATGCACAGTAACACTACAAGCTAAATTATCTCTATCGCTAACACCTGTATTTAGCTTCAGGTGCCCATTTAGGTCAGAGGAACAATGGCCGTTGTTCGGATCTGAGGCTGTTAGGTTCGAAGAGGTAACAGGCGTACAGCTAAGGTCGTCCGTCTGGTAGCGAGCGTTGACCTTGAACTTACTTGCTTCTGGTGATGCTGGTGGAAGGGTCTCTCCGCTTGAGAGCCGAATCCAAGAGACTGAACCTTTGGCGGGGGTTCTTTCTTATACTTGGAGGGGCTTCGCGCGCTTTTAGGCGGGCCTTAAACTTGGTCCCAATTAATTGGGCAGCTTCTTGATCATTGTCATCGATCTAAGCCACTAAAGGGGCGAGTGCCTTGATGGCTGGGCGTGTCCTAGGTGGCCGTTGGCCTTGCTTTGTTTGTGTCTTTTGGTTGGGGTAGTGGCGCCGGAATGCCTGGGACGGTATTGGCTACCTGAGCATCAGTCCTTTGTTCCTCGGAGATGGGCCCCAATATGTAAATCGACCCAGAGTTTCGGTTCCGTCTGCTGACTTCCTTCCAAATGTACATTCAGGCTCTGTGACTGCTTGTTGCTTTGCATTGTCCATATTTCCCTATAGGCTCTGCGAGTGTCCATTTTATATACTGAAGATGGCCATCCCAGATGGCTACAATCCCACCCTGCACCACATGCCAACACCCACACTGCCCACCATGTCAGCTGCCCACTCCCTGTGCTGCCCTCGTCCAACTGCCTAACACTGTGCATTTTCCTTTTTAAAATAAATTTAGAGTACCCAATTCTTTTTCAGGACACCGATGCACCATTCGATCACGGCCCTGGTTGTAGCATGAGCGTCATTGTAGCAGGTCTCCACGTCGGTCTGTAGCCTCCGGAGATGTGTCATCAGCCACAACTGCAGCGGATAACTCCCTGTCACCTAGGAGCCAACCCTTACCCTGGGAAGCACCTCAAAGGTGTTGGGAACCGATGAGTTTGCCATGATGAAGGTATCGTGCTCGCTGCCTGAGTATCAGACGCAGACGTGCATGATGTGCATCTCATGGTCACACACCAGCTGCACGTACATGGAGTGGAACCCATGCTAAATGCAACTAGAGGCCAAGTGGACGGTCATTGGGGTGTCCCGCGGCAATGGGAGTCTGTGCCTGGACACCCTGGTCCTGGGGGTCACCCCAATGCCACGGCCCATCCCCTGGTCACACCCCGCTACACTCCCCAGCCCTGGCAGACACCCCACCCCCCTCCCCAAGCCAGTCTTGCCAGCGGCAGGACTGGCAGCCCACGGTCGCGCCTCTGGGAATATGACCTACTCCGTTCTCTCTCTCTCAGCCGCCACTGCACCTGTTTTCCGATTTTTAAAACCACAAGTGAACCTCACCTTCGGTAATTTCTCCTGGTGGAGGTGGAGCATCGCGGGAGACCTGGAGAATACCAGGAAGGGGCCGTTAATGATATGCCAACGGCAGCATCGATTTTCGGCTTGCATGCAATTCTCCGCCCGATCGCGTTTCCCGATTCAGGCATTGGCCGACGGAGAATCCCACCCAATGTCTCCTCTCTGGTCCAGTGGACAAAAACAGCACCAAATGTGCAGCAAGTGACACAGACTGGAAGGTTGGATTAATATAGTAGACCCAATTCGCTAGTTTCAACGGAAATGCAACAAGTGGCTTCAAAGGGTGAGAGAAAGAGGGAGCAGCAAGCTTGGGCGGGGTTCGCTCAGCCCAGGCCGGGCCGGAGAATCGCGCGATGTCGCCCTGACGCCGGTCCGCCGATTCTCTGGAGAGCGGAGAATCGCCGCCATTGGTGCCGGCGAGGTCGGCGCGATGCCGGTCGGGGGCCACTCTACGCGGCCCCCCCGGCGATTCCCCACCCGGAATGAGCCGAGCGGCCATATAAAACATCCGAGTCCTGCCGGCGCCGTTCACACCTGGTGTGTGCAGTTGGAACGCGAGCATGAGCCAATTGGGCCAAATGGTTTGTTTTTGCTGAGATACATTGTATGAGTTGTTGAATAATCATTTACTGGTCACCCTTGTTTTCAAATCAAATCAAATCAAATTCCATGGCCTTTCCCTACCCCATCTCTGTAATCACCTCCAGCTCCACAACCTTCCTTCTCTCATTCTGTCTCCTGTTTTGTGGGTTTCCTAATAACTAAATCAAAGATAGCCTCTGATACAGTAAATACATGAGTAAAGGATTATACTCGATCTCATGAAAAATGAAATGAAAATCGCTTATTGTCACGAGTAGGCTTCAATGAAGTTACTGTGAAAAGCCCCTAGTCGCCACATTCCAGCACCTGTTCGGGGAGGCTGGTAGAGGAATTGAACCATGCTGCTGGCCTGCCTTGGTTTGCTTTAAAAGCCAGCGATTTAGCACAGTGAGCTAAACCAGACCTGCTGGTTTATAGAGGAATCATAGAATTTACAGTGCAGAAGGAGGCCATTCAGCCCATCGAGTCTGCACGGCCCTTGGAAAGAGCACCCCACTTGAGCCCACGCCTCCACCCCATCCCCATAACCCTGCCTCACCTTTTTATACACTAAGGGCAATTTAGCATGGCCAATCCACTTAACCTGCACATCTTTGAACCGTGGGAGGAAACCGGAGCACCCGGAGGAAATCCACGCACACACGGGGAGAGCGTGCAGGTTCCACACAGATAGTGACCCAAGCCAGGAATCGAACCTGGGACCCTGGAGCTGTGAAGCAACTGTGCTAACCACTATGCTACTGTGCTGCCCTGTATTTTGCTCCACAGTGATTGTTGCATTTAGAAAATGTCCATTCCATGTTAAGGATTAAACTAAGGGCTTAATTCAACTAATTGGGAACAAAGTCCCATAATGAGCGCATTTAGCCGCGTGTTTCCCAACATTCGCAGTGCCGGGAAACGCATGATTATACAACGCAACTCGCATTGTATAAGGTGCCTCAGCGGGGAATGTGCGGCTGAGGCCACATATAGCCCTGTTGTGTACACTGATGAGCTCCGCTCACCTGAACTCCCCAGTGTAGCGGGAGATGTTTGGATCTTGCGAGCCGAGTAGATCCTGGGAGCGGGGTCTCCCAGCTTTTATTGGCCATGCTGCGCCGTGGTGAGCTGCTTTTCGGGCCAGCGTGGCCATTGGATCGTGCCATAAGTGACATGATAACTGTCTTCTTCAAATCAATCCAAATGGCATAAAGTTCCAGAGAATTCCAGCCTCCTGCTGCCCCTCTTTATCTAACCCTGAGCCAGATTTTCACCACAATGGAGAGGCTCTCTATCGTGGGCAAAATGGCGGGTAGTCAAAGGTTGAACGTTCTGTTCCTGGACACAGCGATTCCCATTTCACAAGAGCGGGACGCGTTTTGCACATGCAGGCTTTAGGGAGGCAGCTGCCCATTTAATGCATCAGCTGCCTCCATTGATTAGGGATTTTGGTAGCCTTGGAATGTGAAAAATGTGCAGATCAGACCTTTTGAGAGAAGGTCTGACTTTGTGGGTTCATCTGGATAGTCCTTGTAGCTCTTTGGAGAGGTAAGGTAACCCTTTGAATCTGGCCCCAGGACACCTCTGGGGGAAATAAGGTGCGCTTTGGGGGAGGTAATGTGCCCTTTTGAATTGTTAGGCATAAATCTGCAAATGAAAGTGCATAAATGCATTACTATCAAGCTCATTGGAACTGTCAACAGGCTTGTCAAAATCAAATGCAGAAGACCCATCAAAGGAGCCTGTCAAAAGTGTCAAGAGAAGCTGTCAGAGGGATCTGTCAAAAATAGTTGCCAAAGGGAGCTGTTAAGCTGTCAAGAATTTAGAGTCTCACCCTTTAAGTCTTTGAAAAAATGTCTTTTGTTTGAAAGATTTCTGTGCTTCCATTACTGAATTAGTGCTGTGTGACTGATTTCATAACCACTCATTATCACAGTAGGGTGTCTGTCATTTCACAGTTTGATGGACAGCGCTAAGTTGTTCTAGATTCTTTGAAGTGGGACTATGAATTCTAATGCTTACTGTTATGAATTTTTTGTTATTATAAGGTTTTATTTAGTTGAAGGAATGTAAAAGTAGTATTTTTTATGAATAAGCGTGTTTTTTTCAATATAGTGAATTTTGCCATAGGCACTTAGAACTTTCTTTTAATTCAACTTTGCATGGGTACTGAGGTCTGCCGAGAGTGGATACTGAGTGAGTTGACATGGTGGGCAAAGTGTGGTGGGTGGGGCATGGTTTGTCATGAGTTGACTCTAAACTGGAATAGGGGCTATGGAGGGCCATGGGATGGGTAGAGGGGCATACATTGGCATGGAGGGTATGAGGGTTATAGGGATGGGTATAGGGTCACAGGTTGGCATGGAAGGCATGTGGGGTTATGGGGTGGATGCAGAGACGTGACTTGGTGTGGAAGGGGGTGTCAGGATTGTGTGGGAAGGTGAGGTGAGGTGAGAGCTGGAGGAATGTTTCATGTTTTATTCTTTATTTTTAAATTTTGGATACAGTGCCACATCCCCAAGGCAGGCCTTCTGCACATTCCGCCTCCACATCCGCCAGCTCCCCCAGTTCTTTTGGGGTCGCCCGCACCAACTTCTAATCCAGAGGACCTCTAAGCCCGCCCAAAAATAGCCAATGTACGGGCAGCAATTTTTAAAGGTGAGGTTCACGGTACCAGGAATTCTTCTGCCTCTGCGTCCCCAACCCAGGAGTGAAAATCCAGGCCCCGATCACAATTCCTCTATTCCTGTCCACATCTGGCACTTATCTAGTTTCCCCTTCAATGCATCTCTGCTATTCACCTCAATTGCTCCAGGTGGTCATGAGTTTCACACTCTCATCACTCTCTGGGTAAAGACATTTCTGTTGAGCTTCCTATTGGATCGATGAGTTCACAGCCTCCTATGTGTATAGCTGGAATGATGTTATTCCAAGCGGGACTGATGGATCCCAGCCTGGCAGCAGGCATGAGTGGACCATCACCGATGGGGCTGAAACAACAGAGGCAGCGTAGATTCGAATCCCGATGAACTTCCTTCCTTGGCACATGAAAATCTATTCATTCTGGGAAAAGAAGCCTGAAGAAAAGGTTATGCCCTAATCTTTGTGAAGGAACCATTATTCCCATCCTCTCTAACGGGAGTGATAGCCTCAGTAATTTCCCTTGAGCTGGCTTGTGCTGAGTAATATACTAGGGGGTCCAGTCACAACTTAGTGAAGACAGATGTTAATGCTAAACAAGCAGAAGCTAACGGACCTACATAGCGGTCTTGGCAGATTGCCCGGCTTTCTATCTCACTGTGAATGTAGAGGTTTTCCTATTTTCCTCGAGTGAAACGTAAGTGTTGGTGGAACTTTAAAATCTTGTCCTCACTTCCGGTAGCGGCCATGATCTGCTCGGTCACGCGAACGGCAGCTCCTGCCGGGATCGGTGTTTCGGGCCGCTAAAAGGAGCGGCAGTGGCAGTTTACAGGAGGGACCGGCGTGGGAACAGACGTGGGAGAGCCCCCCCCCCCCCCCCCCCCCCCCGCCCCCGCTGGTGGATGGAGAGGATCAGGAGCGGAGCCGTCACACGCGCGACCCCGGGGAAGAAGGTCGAGGAGGTCTGGGAGGACAAAATGGTGGCCGGAGAGGATCAGGAGGTGTGGGCCCAGTGGGCCAGAGAACAGCAGGAGTTCCTGAAAAACTGCTTCATGGAGCTGAAAACGGAGATGCTGGCCTTCATGGAGAGAATTGTGGTGACCCAGAAGGTGCAGGAGAAGGAGATCAAGGAGGTGAGGAGGAAGGTGGTGGAGAAGGAGGACGAGGTCCTGGGCTTGGCGGTGAAAGTGGAGGTGCACGAGGCGCTCCATAAGAGAAGGCAGGAGAGGCTGGATGACCTTGAGTGCAGGTCTCGGAGCCACAATCTGCAGATCCTGGGGCTTGCTGAAGGAGCGGAGGGAGCGGACGCGAGCACGTACGTGGCCACAATGTTGGGGATGCTGATGGGCGCGGGGGCCTTCCCGCGGCCCTTGGAGCTGGATGGGGCGCACAGGGCTCTCGCCAGAAAGCCGAGGGTAAACGAGCCGCCGAGGGCGATGGTGATACGGTTTCAGCGCTTGGCAGACCGGGAGCGAGTCCTGCGGTGGGCGAAGAAAGAGCGGAGCAGTAAGTGGGAGAATGGCGAGATCCAAATTTACCAGGACCTGGGAGCTGAACTGGCGAGGAGGCGTGCAGGTTTTAACCGGGCGAAGGCGGTCCTCCACGGTAAAGGGGTGACGTTTGGGCTCCTGCACCCGGCGAGACTGTGGGTAACATACCAGGACAGGCACCACTATTTTGGTACCCCAGACGAGGCGTGGTCGTTCATCAGGCAGGAGAAGCTGGACCTGAACTAAGGGACTGTTGTATGGGGATGAAATGTGCGGGTGGGGAGGGATCGAGGGGAGGACGGCAGGTAAAGCATAAGTTTATGGGCATGTCTGCCCTAGTTTGGTTGAGGGTTCTGTTGTTTGTTTTGCTTGTTCTCCAGATGTTTTGTTTTCCAGGTGTTCGGTGCTAGGGGACGGGAAACGCCCTGGACGGGCTGTCCGGCACACGGGGAGGTCCCAGATGGCGCTTGCCCCTCTACCCTGTGGGGGAGGGGGGGTAGGGTGGCCCAAAGGAGGCAACAAGTTAAGGGTTGGTATATAGAGGTGGGAGCGGCCGGGGTCAGCATGGGTGAGCTGACTCACGGAAGCACAATGGGGGGGAAACCAGAGCTAAGCGGATGCTTGGTGGGGTGGGGGGGGGGGGGTGCAGGGGGTTTGGGGGGGAAGGGGTGCTGCTTTGCTGACTGAAGGAGAGCCAGGTGAGGGGTATGGATGGAGAGTTGGGCGAGGGGGCCGCCGGGGGGAGAGCTGGGAGGAGGGAGGCGGGGGCACGCGGTTGGCCGAAAAAGGGAGATGGCTAGTCGGCGGGATGGGGGGGGGGTGGTTACCCCCCCGACCCGGCTGATCACGTGGAACGTGAGCGGCCTGAATGGGCCGGTCAGACGGTCCCGTGTGTTCTCGCATTTGAAGGGGTTGAAGGCGGACGTGGCCATGTTGCAAGAGACGCACTTAAAGCTCGCGGACCAGACGAGGCTGAGGAAAGGATGGGTGGGACAGGTGTTTCACTCGGGGTTGGACTCAAAGATCAGAGGAGTGGCTGTTTTGGTCAGTAAACGAGTGGCATTTGAGGCGGGGAGCATCATGGCGGATAAGGGGGACAGGTATATAATGGCGAGTGGCAAGTTGCAGGGGCCCCGGGTGGTGTTAGTGAATGTATATGCGCCGAACTGGGACGATGTGGACTTTATGAGGCGCGTGTTGGGTAGGATCCCGGACTTGGAGATAAGTCACCTGATTATGGGAGGGGACTTTAATACGGTCTTGGATCCGAGCTTGGATCGTTCCAAGTCCAGAACGGGAAAGAGGCCGGCGGCGGCCGGGGCCTTGTGGGAATTCATGGGCCAGGTGGGGGGAGTGGACCCCTGGAGGTTTACGCGGCCAAGGCCGAAGGAGGTTTCCTTTTTCTCCCATGTCCATAGAGTCTATTCGCGAATAGACTTCTTTGTGTTGAGTAGGGCGTTAATCCCGAGGGTGGAGGGGGTAGAATACTCGGCCATCGCGGTCTCGGACCATGCCCCGCACTGGGTGGACCTGTGACTGGGGCGGAACGGGTTCAGCGCCCTCTCTGGCGGCTGGATGTGGGGCTGGAACGCAGATAGCAAATGCCAACGCACTGAGCCAATTGCCTTTATCGACCGGCCCCATGTCGACCCCCACGACCGGTGAGGTGGTTGCAACCCTAAATTTCATGGACACCTTGCCTGTCACGGCATCACAGATCTGTGAGTGGACCCAGACAGAGCCAGTTCTGTCAAAGGTTCAGCACATAGTCCTGTATGGGGCAGCATAGACAGCTCCCAGGCGAGTTGCGGGCATTTTCCTCCAAGCTGTCAGAATTCAGCGTGGAAGACGGCATCCTCTTGTGGGGGACGCATGTGGTAGTCCCGGAAAAAGGCCAGGAGCTGATACTAAAAGACTTGCACAATGGGCATCCAGGTGTGACCAAAATGAAAATGTTGGCCCGGAGTTATGTCTGGTGGCCAGGCCTCGACACCGACATTGAGAAAGTGGCCCAAAACTGCTCCAGTTGCCAGGAGCATCAGAAGCTTCCGCCGGCCGCGCCCCTACATCACTGGGAACGGCCTTGGGCACGCTTGCATGCAGATTTCGCAGGCCCTTTTCAAGGCTCCATGTTCCTTCTATTAATCGACGCCCAGTCTAAATGACTAGAGGTGCATAAGATGCAGGGGACAACGTCCTGCGCAACAATTGAAAAGATGCGTTTGTCCTTTAGTACGCATGGCCTCCTCGAGGTGCTGGTCACAGATAACGGCACTCCATTCACGAGTGAGGAGTTTGTGAGGTTCATGAAGATGAACGGCATACGCCATATCCGCACTGCCCCTTACCACCCGGCTTCAAATGGGTTGGCAGAGCGCGCAGTGCAGACATTCAAAAGAGGCCTAAAGAAGCAATCTTCCGGATCAATGGACACGAGACTGGCTCGCTTTTTGTTTACGTATAGGACCACCCCCCATGCGATGACTGGGGTAGCTCCCGCAGAACTCCTAATGGGCCGGAGACTTCGCTCCCGCCTTAGTATGTTTTGCCCGGACATTGGCGCAAAAGTACGCCGCACACAAGAACGGCAGGGACAGGGTTTTTCTCGGCATCGGCCGATTTGGCAGTTTGCGCCCGGTGACCCAGTGTTCGTTCGGAATTTTGCTGGTGGTGCCCAGTGGGTTCCTGGCGTAATCTTTCGCCAAAAGGGCCCTATATCTTACCAGGTGCAAGCCCAGGGTCATCTCCAGCGCAAACATGAAGACCACATTCGGTCCAGAAGACTATCCCTTCCAAAGATTCCCCGCCCCCGGAGCTAATTTCTACAGCCGCAGAGACCAGAGACAAGGGAAGGTAGTCCTCACAATCTTCCACTGGTGCCTCACTCGAAGCCTGCGCAGGTCGTTACAGAACCAAATGGAGATAGAGACGCTGACATGACGGAGGCAGCAGACTCTGACTCCGAGATGGAGACACAGGACGCATCAGAGGGGGAATGCTCTGATCCACGGGCCGTGGATGTACAACCGTTACGCCGTTCATCATGGAAGCGCCGGTCTCCGTCTTGTTACACGCTGCCTGATCCAGTGCCGCGTGCAAATGGTGTCCGGCCTGTGGCAAAACGAGTCCGCCGCCCTCCTTCGCCAGGGTCTTCGGTGGATTCCTTGGACTTTGGGGGGGAGGGATGTTATAACCTGCCTACTTACCATTGGCTGGGGACTAATGACAATCCCACAATCCTGTGGGAGTATGAGCTTCCCCAATGAGGGGGGCGGAGAAACTATTAGTAAACTCCAAGTATAAATAAAGCTGGCCAGTTTGGAACCAGCAGGGAGGAGTGTGCAGCAAGCGAAGTTGCTGCTGCTGTTATATATATATTATTGTAAATAAATGTTATTTCTTTGTATCCTTAAAACTCGTGCTGGATTCTTCGTGGCCCTCACAAAAGATACAGAGAGGCGCGACCGTGGGTTACTGAGCCGGACACTGGCCGTAACGCTCAGTGTCAGCCGACAGTACCCCTGTCATCAGCCAGGCACCAGCGGGGACAGGGGTGCGAAGATGACGGGGCGGGGGTGGGAAATGTGGGGCAGAGCCTGCAGTGTCAACTGGGGGCAGCATTGGATCTGTTTGGGCGTGTGGTTAAACACCATGCTAACATGTCGGTCTTCACCCCTGTAGACAATGGATATTGGAATTCAACCAGCAATGGTGGCCTTCCTCCTAGTCGCCGCAGCCCTGGAGGATGCCCTGCAGCTGTACGAGCTGGAACTGCTCAAGGAGGAGGAAGCTGCAGCAGCGGAGCGTGCAGCAGAGGAGCGGGCAGCAGCGGAGCGGGCAGCAGAGGAGCGGGCAGCAGCGGAGCGGGCAGCAGAGGAGCGGGCAGCAGAGGAGCGTGCAGCAGAGGAGCGGGCAGCAGAGGAGCGTGCAGCAGCAGAGGGTGCAGCAGCGGAGCGTGCAGCAGAGGAGCGGGCAGCAGCGAAGCGTGCAGCAGAGGAGCGTGCAGCAGCGGAGCGTGCAGCAGCGGAGCGTGCAGCAGGGGAGCGTGCAGCAGCAAAGCGTGCAGCAGAGGAGCGGGCAGCAGAGGAGCATGCAGCAGCGGAGCGTGCAGCAGAGGAGCGTGCAGCAGCGGAGCGTGCAGCAGCGGAGCGTGCAGCAGGGGAGCGTGCAGCAGAGGAGCGGGCAGCAGCGGAGCGTGCAGCAGCGGAGCGTGCAGCAGCGGAGCGTGCAGCAGAGGAGCGGGCAGCAGCGGAGCGTGCAGCAGCGGAGCGTGCAGCAGGGGAGCGTGCAGCAGCAAAGCGTGCAGCAGAGGGACAGGAGTGTGGTAGTCACCACTGATGTATATATTAGGTGATTTGTGGTAAGGCCCTGTACTACAGGTACGGGGATAGTTCCCTGCCTGCTGGCTCCGCCCAGTAGGTGGAGTATAAATATGTGTGCTCCCCATACAGCAGCCATTTTGCCAGCTGCTGTAGGAGGCCACACATCTTAGTGTAATAAAGCCTCAGTTGCATTCAACTCTCGTCTTTGTGTAATTGTTCGTGCATCAATTTATTGCACGAAAGTTTTCAGAAGATGGACCTCCAAATCAAGCCGGATCGCCTGCAGCTGGATCCACAATCAGGCAACGCCAAAAAGGACTTTGAACATTGGCTAGCTTGTTGCGAAGCTCACATCAGGTCTGCACCAGACCCAATTCCGGAAGCTCAGAAGTTTCACATCCTCTACACGCGGCTGAGCTCCAACGTCTTTCCGCTTATCCAGGACGAGGCGAACTACGACAAAGCCATGGCGCTACTGAAAGAAAACTACGCTCAGCGGACTAACACGCTTCACGCCAGACACATCCTCTCCATGCGCAGTCAACTCCCTGGTGAGTCAGTAAAAGACTTCTGCCGTGCTCTAATTCCCCTAGTCAGAGACTGTGACTGTCAGGCCGTCACGGCCATGGAGCACTCGAACTTGCTAATGAGGGACGCTTTTGTTACGGGGATAGGGTCAGATTACATCCGCCAACGCCTTTTAGAAGGGGCCACGCTCGACCTCGCGGAAACCAAAAAGCTTATGCTCCCGCTGACGGTTGCCTCGTGCAACATCCAGGCCTACACCCACGGCCGCGCGGCCCACCCCTCCTACGCATCGTGGACTCCGCAGATGGCCGCCTCATCGGGGACCCCACTCAGCCAACCCCACGCCTGTGCCGCGCGGCAGCCAACCAACCCCGGGGACCCCAAATGTTACTTCTGTGGGCAGCCAAAACACCCCCGATAAAGCTGCCCAGCCCGGAGCGCCCTTTGCACGGCCTGCGGCAAGAAGGGGCACTTCGCGGCGGTGTGCCAGGCCCGTTCAGTCACCGCTATTGTTCCGACCCCCACCCCCCCACCATACGGCCAGTGGGCACCACCATCTTGCTCTCCTCGGACCACGCACGGCCTGTGGGCGCTGTCATCTTGTCCAACCCCCACCACGTGCGGCCCGTGGGCGCCGCCATCTTGTCCTCCCCAGGAACATCAAGTGCCACCACGGCACGTGCGGCCCGTGGGCGCCGCCATCTTACCAGGACCTATGCCCCCCGGGAACCGCATCGTCTGCCACCATCGACGACCAGCCGCGCCTCGCCTCGGTCACGATTGACCAGTCTCGCCCACACAACCTAGCAACCACCTCTACAAACGTGAAAATCGATGGGCCCGAGATCTCCTGCCTACTGGACTCCGGGAGCACCGAGAGCTTCATTCATCCTGATACGGTAAGGCGCTGCTCCCTCGCGGTACACCCCGCCAATCAGAGAATATCCCTGGCCTCCGGGTCCCAGTCCGTGGTGATCCAGGGATACTGCATAGCCACTCTCACTGTCCAGGGCGTGGAGTTTACCGGCTTCCGCCTAAACGTCCTCCCCAACCTCTGCGCTGCCTTGCTACTCGGCCTGGCCTTCCAGTGCAACCTCCAGAGCCTAACATTGAAATCCGGCGGGCCCCTACCACCCCCTTACTGTGTGCGGCCTCGCGACCCTAAAGTTCGATCCACCTTCCCTAATTGCAAACTTAACCCCAGATTGCAAACCCGTCGCCACCAGGAGCAGATGGTACACCGCCCAGGACAAGACCTTCATCAGGTCCGAAGTCCAGCGACTGCTTCGTGAAGGCATCATCAAGGCCAGCAACAGCCCCTGGAGAGCCCAAGTGGTAGTGGTGAAAACTGTGGAGAAACACAGAATGGTCGTGGACTACAGCATTAATAAGTGCATGCAGCTCGACGCGTACCCTCTCCCACGCATATCTGATATGGTCAATCAGATTGCACAGTACCGGGTCTTCTCAACTGTGGACCTTAAATCTGCCTACCACCAGCTCCCGATCCATAAGGCGGACCGCCCAGACACTGCCTTCGAGGCAGATGGCCGCCTTTACCACTTTCTTAGGGTTCCTTTCGGCGTCACCAACGGGGTCTCGGTTTTCCAAAGGGAAATGGAACGAATGGTCGACTGGTAGGGGCTGCGGGCCACTTTCCCGTACATAGACAATGTCACCATCTGCGGCCACGATCAGCAAGATCATGATGCCAACCTTGCCAAATTTCTCCGCACTGCCACTCTCCTCAACCTCACTTACAACAAGGAGAAGTGCGTGTTCAGCACGAACCGCTTAGCCATCCCCGGCTATGTGGTCCAGAACGGAGTTCTGGGGTCCGATCCCGACCGCATGCCCCAAGACCCTCAAACGCTGCCTGGGGTTCTTTTCTTACTACGCCCAGTGGGTCCCAAATTATGCGGACAAGGCCCGCCCACTCATCCAATCCACTCTTTTTCCCCTAACGGCCAAGGCTCACCAGACCTTCAATAGTATTAAGGCCGACATCGCCAAGGCCACGATGCACGCAGTCGATGAGACGCTCCCCTTCCAAGTCGAGAGCGATGCATCAGACGTCGCTCTGGCCGCCACCCTCAACCAGGCAGGCAGGCCCGTGGCATTCTTTTCACAAACCCTTCATGCCTCCGAAATTCGGCACTCCTCCGTCGAAAAAGAGGCCCAAGCCATCGTTGAAGCTGTGCGGCATTGGAGGCATTACCTGGCCGGCAGGAGATTCACTCTCCTCATTGACGAAGGGTCGGTAGCCTTCATGTTCAACAACATACTGCGGGGCAAGATCAAAAACGCTAAAATCTTGAGGTGGAGGATCGAGCTCTCCACCTAAAACTACGAGATTTTGTATCACCACCTCAACGAGCCTCCCGATGCCCTATCCCGAGGTACATGTGCCAGCGCACAGGTGGACCAACTCCGGACGCTGCATGACAACCTTTGTCACCCGGGAGTTACATGTTTGTACCACTTCATCAAGGCCCGCAATCCGCCCTACTCCGCCGAGGAAGTCAGGGCAATCACCTGAGACTGCCCTGTGCAGTGTGCAAACCGCACTTCTACCAGCCAGACCGTGCGCCCCTGGTGAAGGCCTCCGCCCCTTTGAATGCCTCAGCGTGGACTTCAAAGGGCCCCTCCCCTCCACCGACTGTAACACGTACTTCAGTGTGGTCGATGAGTACTCCAGATTCCCCTTTGCCATCCCATGCCCTGATATGACGTCTGCTACCATCATCGAAGCCCTCAACACCATCTTCGCTCTGTTCGGCTTCCCCGCCTACGTCCACAGCGACAGGGGATTCCTCATTCATGAGTGATGAGCTGCATCAGTTCCTGCTCAACAAGGGTATCACCTCGAGCAGGACGACCAACTATAACCGCCGGGGAAACGGGCAGGTGGAGAGGGAGAATGGGATGGTCTGGAGGGCCGTCCAGCTGGCCCTACAGTCCAGAAATCTCCCGGCCTCCCGCTGGCAGGAGGTCGTCCCCGACGCACTTCACTCCATTCGATCGCTCCTGTGCACTGCGACTAATGACACACCTCATGAACGTCTCTTTGCCTTCCCCAGGAAGTCCACCTCCGGGGTGTCGCTCCCGACTTGGCTTGCAGCTCCAGGACCCGTACTCCTCCGTAAGCAGATTGTGCATCAAGGAGGCAGCCGTCCGCGATGGAGAGCCAGCAGGCCGAGGAGGACGAGGAGGTGCAAAGGAGGTTCCACATGAAGACTCTGGCTGAGCAGGGAGACAGTGCGACATATCTGACAGATCATGGCGCACCTAGCACCGCCGGGGTATGGGGGAAGGACACCCGCTCCCAGTCACCATCAAGGTAACGGTCGCCCTGAACTAATACGCGACGGGGTCCGTCCAGGCGCCGAGTGGGGATATGTCTGGGATCTCACAACCCTCAGTGCACAAGTGCATCCGCGCCGCCACGTAGGCTGTACATGCCCAGGCGGCTCAATACAACCATTTCAATGTGGACCGAGCCCAGGATGCCTGAGCAACTGGGTTCGTCAGCATCACCGACATGTCCCCGGTCCATACGGTGATCGACGGGATGTATGTCCCCTTATTAGCCCTTGCAAATGACAGGTCCCTCTACACAAACGGAAAGGGGTTCCACTCGATGAACGTGCAGCTGATATGTGACCATCAGCTGCGCATCATGCATGTCAACACCCGATACCCAGGCAGTGTGCATGGTGCCTTCATCCTGGCACAGTCAAAGGTTCCTGACATGTTCGCGGTGCCCCCCCGCCCCCCCCCCCCCCCCCCCATTCCCCCCCACCACCCCCACTCGGCTGGGGTTTTGGCTCCTGGGTGACAGGGGTTATCCACTGCGGTTGTGGCTGATGACATCTATCCGGAGGCCACAAACTGACATGGTGACCCGCTACAACAATGCCCATACTGCGACCAGATCCGTGATCGGGCGGTGCTTTGGCCTGTTGAAGATGCAGTTCAGTTGCTTGGACTGCTCTGGAGGGGCCCTCCACTATGATTCGCACGCATCGTGGTGGCCTGTTGCATCCTCCGCAACATCGTGCAGCAGAACGGCGACATGCTGGAGGAGGAGGATGAGGAGGAAGGGCAGGTCTCACCCAACAAGGAGGATGCAGGGTAGTGCGAGGATGAGCAGAACATGGGGCCCAGGTAGGCACGGGAGGTCGCACGACGTGTGTACCTGGGCCAACACGCACGGGACATTGTGGCCGCTACAAGGTTCACCAACTGGTGTGGGGGGGGTGGGAGAAATTAGCCAAGGACACGGGCACCGCATCCCAACCCCACACACCTCCTCCCCCTTCGGCCACCCCTCCGCCTGCAACCCCCTCCGTGATACATACCTGCCTCACGACAGGGTGCAGGCCCACGGTTGGCAGTAACACCGGGTCTGGTCCATGGGATGGAGGATGTTGGCAACCCGCTCTGCGATGGGCTCTGGTGCTCCGCATCGTATGACAACGCCTGACTCCTGCCCACAGTAGCACTTTAAACCATCCAGCTGGGTGATCCCTGCATGCGAACTGGCCATTCAATCACACGGTTCCATCGAAGCCCTTGGCTGACGGTGCTGGGGCAGTCGGAGGGGAAGGTGGGGAGTCCAGGCCATCCAAAATGTCCGCCCATTCCACCCCCCACCCCTGCACCCCCTCTCATGCCCGCCCACACTAGACCACCCCTCACACCCATCTGACAGACCACTGAGGCAGGTTGTAACAGCGTGAACAGGTGTTTAATGTGACAACGTAAATACAGATTTGTGCCCTAGCCGTTGTAACTAAACTGTGCCCTGCACCCGTGCCAACTTAACTGGTGTCTAACTTTCTGGCCTTACGGGCCTTAACAATACGTCTCGGTGCATCGCAAGATGGCATAGCAGGAGTGGAGATGACCGGCTGTGAATCTTACCCTGCCACCTTGGTCCCCATGGTGTCCGTCTTCTGTGGTGATCGGGCCCAAATGGGCCCCACAGCTGCTCGGGTGTCCCAGGTGCCATCCTGTTCTGCCCGCTGACCACCAGATGTACCAGGGACAGAAGGAGGGGGAGTGCAATGTGCTGCGGTGTTACCTCCCCTGCGGAAGTCATCGTCACGGCCCCATCACCTCCTCCTCCCTCAGGGTGCCCGGTAGCTCTGGGCTAATCCATGGGATGGGGGTGTGAACAGAGCTATTCTCTGAGCTAGGGCCCTCTGCTCTGCCACGGTCAGAGGCCGCAGCCCCTGTGGTCTCCCTCCAGTCTCCAGACCCCCTCTCCCAGCGGTTATGGGCGGCCTTCTCCTGGGGAGGACGGGGGCGAGGAGGGGGGGGGGGGGCGGTGCAGATAGAAAAAGACAGTGTTGGACTGTCCAACACATGCAGCTCAGAGGGTGGGTAACTAGTGGCCTCAGTATCCAGGGCACCCGGCCATGGCGGCCAGTATGGGTACTGGCATGTGGTGCAGGGTAGGGGTTCTGCTGCCCTCTGGGCTGGGGGGGGGGTCCAGTTACGGGTATGTAGGTTGGGGTTAGGGCCAGGGGCGCAGTGCTGTGTGCTCAGCCTGGCCGTGCTGAGGAGGTTGTGCAATTTCATCCGGCACTCCCGGCCGCTACGGATGGTGTTGCCTACGGCGCTGACTGCCTCTGCCACCTGGGCCCAGGCACAACCAACGGTGGCGACTGAAAGCCCCCTTCCCGGGCTGGGGTACAGGGTCATCTGCCTCTCCTCCACCGCGTCGCGGAGGGTCTCCAGCTTGGCGTAGGTGAAGCATGAAGCTGCTCTTCTCGCTGCCACCTTGTTGGCTGGGATGGTGTGTGTGGGAGTGAAGCATGTATATGCGGCTGCAGCTTGTCAGCCTCCTGAGTGTCAATTGCGATACCGGCGAATCCAGCACCATTTCTCATTGGAATCGGTTGTGTTCCTGTGGTAATACCAGGTATTGCAGTACCTGAGAGGTGGATGACCATTGGCTAGACCCAGGAGTCTACCATTGGCTGATGTACATAGCTCCGCCCTGAGAGGCGGAGTATAAGAACCAATGCCGTCCCAGCAGCCTTCACTTTCTGTCTCGAAACTGCTGGGGAACAGTTCTAGCAGATAAAAGCCTATTAGTTATGACTCACCTTGTCTCGAGAGTAATTGATTGCGCATCAGTTCCACATTCCACCGACACACGTGTGGAATGCAGAACCCCTACCCTGTGACACGTGTCGGTGCTAGCCCCTTAACAGTAGCGGAATTGCTCCAGGTGCAGTTCCAGCTTTGCTGTTGTGAACTCCACAAAATGTGCGCCGGCGTCAATACAGAATCCATTAACATTCATAGACAAGCAAGGAAGTTGGTTCATAGAGATGTCACAAAATATACACTTCCCACACCACCCAAACACATGCCATCTCCTGGGAGGGATGAAAAACTGGGTAAAGATCCAGGCCACATTGAAGAGAAAACCTGGGGAAATTCCCTTGGGGCAATCTCGTTATTCAAAACTGATCCAATAGATCTCACTAACCCTGAATTCCTGGAAGTACCTACTTTCTGTAAGAGGGGTCACATCCACCCCAGCCAGAAAGCAGAGGTCCAGCTCTCATCCATATAAATCCAGCGAGTTGGCATTCACCCAACTTGAGTCTTGAGGTGTTAACTCTCTGGAGCTCGTACAAAGCAGGGGACTTACGCGGTCCTCTACCTACCTGCTCAATTGTGGAAAGTGGACAAAAATGGTGAGAATCATAGAATTTATAGTGCAGAAGGAGGCCATTCGGCCCATTGAGTCTGCACTGGCAATTGGAAAGAGCAGCCTGCTTAAACCCACACTTCCAACTTATCCCCTAACCTTTTTGGACACTAAGGGCAATTAAGCATGGCCAATCCACTTAACCTGCACATCTTTGAACTGTGGGAGGAAAATGGAGCACCCGGAGGAAACCCACGCAGATACGGGGAGAACCTGCAGACTCCGCGCACACAGTGACCAAAGCCGGGAATTGAACATGGGACCCTGGAGCTGTGAAGCAACAGTGCTAACCACTGTGCTATCGTGCTGCCCCATGGTGAGGTGCATGGTTTTGTTCCTGCATCTCAGTCCTTGTTCCCTGCTCACACTGCTACAAGTCAGGAGGCTTGTCTGAGACTTAAAAAACAAATTGTTACTTCCTCCTGTGGGATGTACCGCTATTTATACGTGCTACCTCTTTCAGTCCTGAGATGGTAACCAGTAACCCTGTCCTTTTGGGTGCTGAGATGGTGATGGGTAACCCTGCCCCTTTGGCTGCTGAGATGGTGATGGGTAACCCTGCCCCTTTGGGTGCTGGGATGGTGACCCTGCCCCTTTGGGTGCTGAGATGGTGATGGGTAACCCTGCCCCTTTGGGTGCTGGGATGGTGACCCTGCCCCTTTGGGTGCTGAGATGGTGACGGGTAACCCTGCCCCTTTGGGTGCTGAGATGGTGACGGGTAACCCTGCCCCTTTGGGTGCTGAGATGGTGACGGGTAACCCTGACCCTTTGGGTGATGAGATGGTGATGGGTAACCCTGCCCCTTTGGATGCTGAGATGGTGACTGGTGACCCTGCCCCTTTGGGTGTTGATATGGTGACCCTGCCCCTTTGGGTGCTGAGATGGTGACGGGTAACCCTGCCCCTTTGGGTGCTGAGATGGTGATGGGTAACCCTGCCCCTTTGGGTACTGAGATGGTGACCCTGCCCCATTTGGGTGCTGAGATGGTGATGGGTAATCCTGCCCCTTTGGGTGCTGAGATGGTGACGGGTAACCCTGCCCCTTTGGGTGCTGAGATGGTGACCCTGCCCCTTTGGGTGCTGAGATGGTGACTGGTAACCCTGCCCCTTTGGGTGCTGAGATGGTGACGGGTAACCCTGCCCCTTTGGGTGTTGATATGGTGACTGGTAACCCTGCCCTTTGGGTGCTGAGATGGTGACGGGTAACCCTGCCCCTTTGGGTGTTGATATGGTGACTGGTAACCCTGCCCTTTGGGTGCTGAGATGGTGACGGGTAACCCTGCCCCTTTGGGTGTTGATATGGTGACTGGTAACCCTGCCCTTTGGGTGCTGAGATGGTGACGGGTAACCCTGCCCTTTGGGTGCTGAGATGGTGACTGGTAACCCTGCCCCTTTGGGTGTTGATATGGTGACTGGTAACCCTGCCCTTTGGGTGCTGAGATGGTGACGGGTAACCCTGCCCCTTTGGGTGCTGAGATGGTGATGGGTAACCCTGCCCTTTTGGGTGCTGAGATGGTGACGGGTAACCCTGCCCCTTTGGATGCTGAGATGGTGACCCTGCCCCTTTGGGTGCTGAGATGGTGATGGGTAACCCTGCCCTTTTGGGTGCTGAGATGGTGACTGATAACCCTGCCCCTTTGGGTGCTGAGATGGTGACGGATAACCCTGCCCCTTTGGGTGCTGAGATGGTGATGGGTAACCCTGCCCCTTTTGGGTATTGACATGGTGATGGGTAACCCTGCCCCTTTGGATACTGAGATGGTAACCCTGCCCCTTTGGGTGCTGAGATGGTGACGGGTAACCCTGCCCCTTTGGGTGTTGATATGGTGACGGATAACCCTGCCCCTTTGGGTGCTGAGATGGTGATGGGTAACCCTGCCCCTTTGGGTGCTGAGATGGTGACGGGTAACCCTGCCCCTTTGGGTGCTGAGATGGTGACTGGTAACCCTGCCCCTTTGGGTGCTGAGATGGTGATGGGTAACCCTGCCCCTTTGGGTGCTGAGATGGTGACGGGTAACCTTGCCCCTTTGGGTGCTGAGATGGTGATGGGTAACCCTGCCCCTTTGGGTGCTGAGATGGTGACGGGTAACCCTGCCCCTTTGGGTGCTGAGATGGTGACGGGTGACCCTGCCCCGTTTCATTTTTGAAAAATTACTTTACGGGATGTGGGCGTGGCTGGTTAGGCCAGCATTTATTGCCCATCCATAGTTGCCCTTCAGAAGATGGTGGTGAGTTTCCTTCTGGAACCCACAGTGCTGTTAGGGAGGGAGGATTTTGGCCGAGCGACAGTGAAGTAACGACAACATATTTCCAAGTCGGGTAGGTGAGTGACTTGCAGGGGATCCTCCAGGTGGTGGGGTTCCCAGGTATCTGATGCTCTTGTCCTTCTAGATGGTAGTGATCATCGGTTCTGAAGATGTCGCAGTGCCACCCATCCTGAGTGTTGTTGGAGCTGCACTCATCCAGGCAAGTGGAGAGTATTCCACCATACTCCGGATTTGTGCCTTGTAGATGGTGGACAGGCTTTGGGTGGTCAGGAGGTGAGTTACTCGCCATAGGTTCCTAGCCTTTGACCTGTCCTGGTAGCCACAGTATTAATACGGTTTGTCCAGTTCAGTTTCTGATCAATGGTAATCCCCAGGATGTTGATTGTGGGGATTCAGCGATGATAATGTAATTGAATGTCAAGGGGTGATGGTTAGATCCTCTCTTGTAGATAACCATTGCCTGACACTTGTGTTGCGTGAATATAACTTTAAAAAAATAATTTTTAGAGTACCCAAGTATTTTTATCCAATTAAGGGGCAATTTAGTGTGGCCTATCCACCTACTCTGCACATCTTTGGGTTGTGGGGGTAAGACCCACGCAGACACGGAGAGAATGTGCAAACGCCACAGGGATAGTGACCCGGGGCTGGGATCGAACCCGGGTCCTCAGCGCCTGAGGCGGCAGTGCTAACCACTGCACCACTGTGTCACCATGCATGAATGTAACTTACCATTCATAATGGGCAACAAAGAAATGGCAGACCAGTTAAACACTTACTTTGGATCTGTCTTCACTAAGGAGGACACAAATAACCTTCCAGAAATACTTGTGGACAGAGAGTCTAGCATGAAGGATGAACTGAAGGAAATCCTTATTAGCCAGGAAATTGATGGGATTTAAACCCGATAAGTCCCCAGGGCTTGATACTCTGCATCCCAGACTATTTAAGGAAGTGGCCTCAGAAATAGTGGATGCATTGGTGATCATTTTCCAAAATTCTATAGACTCTGGAAGAGTTCCAATGGATTGGTGGGTAGATAATGTAACCCCACTTTTTAAAAAAGAAGGAAGAAAGAAAATGGGGAATTATAGACCAGTTAGCCTGACATCGGTGGTGGGGAAAATGCTAGAATCAATTATTGAGGATGAAATAACTGAGCATTTGGAAAGCGGAGACAGGGTCGGACCAAGTCAGCATGGATTCACTGAAGGGAAATCATGCTTGACAACTTTTTTGAGGATGTGACCAGTAGAGTGGACAAGGGTGAACAAGTGGATGTTGTGTATCTGGACTTTCAAAAGTCTTTTGACAAGGTCCCATACAAGAGATTAGTGAGCAAAATTAAACCTCATGGTATTGGGGGTAATGTATTGATGTGGGTAGAGAACTGGTTGGCAGACAGGAAGCAGAGAGTGGGAATAAACGGGTCCTTTTCAGAGTGGCAGGCAGTGAGTAGTAGGGTACCACAGGGTTCAGTGCTGGGACCCAAGCTGTTCACAATATACATGAATGATTTTGATGAAGGAATTGCATGCAATATCTCCAAATTTGCAGACGATACTAAGCTGGGTGGCAGTGTGTGCTGTGAGGAGGACGCAAAGAGGCTGCAGGGTGACTTGGACAGGCTGGCCGAGTGGGCAAATACTTGGCAAATGCAATATAATGTGGGTAAATATGAGGTTATCTACTTTGGTGGCAAAAACAGGAATGCAGATTATTATCTGAATGGTGGAAGTTTAGGAAAAGGGGAAGTGAGACCTGGGTGTCATGGTGGAACAGTCGCTGAAGGTTTGCATGCAGGTACAGCAGGCGGTGAGGAAAGCAAGTGGCATGCTGGCCTTCATAGCGAGACGATTTGAGCATAGGAGCAGGGATGTCTTGCTGCAGTTATACAGGGCCTTGGTGAGGCCACACCCTGAGTATTGTGTGCAGTTTTGGACTCCTAGTTTGAGGAAGGACATTCTTGCTATTGCGGGTGTCCAGCGAAGGTTCACCAGGCTAATTTCCGGGATGACATATGAAGAAAGACTGGATCGACTGGGCCTGTGCTCACTGGAGTTTAGAAGAATGAGAGGGGATTTCATAAAACCATATAAAATCTTGATGGGACTGGACAGGCTAGATGCAGGAAGAAGGTTGTTGATTTGGTGATCTCGAGAACTAGGGATCACAGTGTAAGAATAAGGGGAAAGCCATTCAGGACTGAGATGAAGAAAAACTTCTTCTTGGAGGGGATTATAAGAGACAAGATTTATAATCATCTAGATAGGAATAATATGATTAGGGATAGTCAGCATGGCTTTGTGAAGGGTAGGTCATGCCTCACAAACCTTATTGAGTTCTTTGAGAAGGTGACTGAACAGGTAGACGAGGGTAGAGCAGTTGATGTGGTGTATATGGATTTCAGTAAAGCGTTTGATAAGGTTCCCCACGGTAGGCTATTGCAGAAAATACGGAGGCTGGGGATTGAGGGTGATTTAGAGATGTGGATCAGAAATTGGCTAGCTGAAAGAAGACAGAGGGTGGTGGTTGATGGGAAATGTTCAGAATGGAGTTCAGTTACAAGTGGCGTACCACAAGGATCTGTTCTGGGGCCGTTGCTGTTTGTCATTTTTATAAATGACCTAGAGGAGGGCGCAGAAGGGTGGGTGAGTAGATTTGCAGACGACACTAAAGTCGGTGGTGTTGTCGACAGTGCAGAAGGATGTTGCAGGTTACAGAGGGACATAGATAAGCTGCAGAGCTGGGCTGAGAGGTGGCAAATGGAGTTTAATGTAGAGACGTGTGAGGTGATTCACTTTGGAAGGAATAACAGGAATGCAGAATATTTGGCTAATGGTAAAGTTCTTGGAAGTGTGGATGAGCAGAGGGATCTCGGTGTCCATGTACATAGATCCCTTAAAGTTGCCACCCAGGTTGATAGGGTTGTGAAGAATGCCTATGGTGTGTTGGCCTTTGTTGGTAGAGGGATTGAGTTCCGGAGTCATGAGGTCATGTTGCAGCTGTACAAAACTCTGGTACGGCCGCATTTGGAGTATTGCGTACAGTTCTGGTCACCTCATTATAGGAAGGAAGTGGAAGCTTTGGAACGGGTGCAGAGGAGATTTACCAGGATGTTGCCTGGTATGGAGGGAAAATCTTATGAGGAAATGCTGATGGACTTGAGGTTGTTTTCGTTAGAGAGAAGAAGGTTAAGAGGAGACTTAATAGAGGCATACAAAATGATCAGAGGGTTAGATAGGGTGGACAGTGAGAGCCTTCTCCCGCGGATGGAAATAGCTAGCACGAGGGGACATAGCCTTAAACTGAGGGGTAATAGATATAGGACAGAGGTCAGAGGTAGGTTCTTTACGCAAAGAGTGGTGAGGCCGTGGAATGCCCTACCTGCAACAGTAGTGACCTCGCCAACATTGAGGGCATTTAAAAGTTTATTGGATAAGCATATGGATGATAATGGCATAGTGTAGGTTAGATGGCTTTTGTTTTTTGACTTCCCATGTCAGTGCAACATCGTGGGCCGAAGGGCCTGTACTGCACTGTATCGTTCTATGTTCTATGTTCTCTCAGAGAGTTGTGAACTTGTGGAATTCTCTATCACAGAAAGCTGTTGGGGCCAATTTGTTGGATATAGTCAAGAGGAGCTGGACGTGGCCCTTGTGGCTGAAGGGATCAAGGGGTATGGAGAGAAAGCGGGAGTGGGATACTAAATTTGCATGATCAGCCATTGAATGATGGTGCAGGCTCGAAGGGCCGAATGGTGTAGTCCTGCACCTATTTTCTATGTTTCTATGTTTCTACGTTTACCACTTGTCTGTCCAAGCCTGGATATTGTCCAGGTCTTGCTGCATTTGAGCACGGACCGCTTCATTATCTGAGGAGTTGCGACTGGTGCTGAACATTATGCAGTCATCCACCGCAAACATCCCCACTGCTGACCTTATGGTGGAAGGGAGGTCATTGATGAAGTATAAATATTTCCCACTTTCTCTGTCTTATAGACTTGAGAAATGGTCATCTGGATTCGAAAGAATGCTCTTTTCTCTCCCTACAGATGCTGCCAGACCTGCTGAGATTTTCCAGTATTTTCTCTTTGGTCATTGATGAAGCAGCTGAAGATGGTTGGGCCTAGGACACTACCCTGAAGAACTCCTGCAGTGATGTCCTGGAGCTTGGATTATTGACCTCCAACCACCACAACCATCTTCCTTTGTGCCAGTTATGAATCCAGCCAATGGAGACATTGCCCCCTGAATCCCATTGGCTCCAGTTTAGCTAGGACACCTTGGTACCATACTCGGTCAAATGCTGCCTTGATGTCAAGGGCCGTCACTCTCACCTCACCCCTCGCTTTCAGCTCTTTTGTCCATGTTTGAACCAAGGCTGTAATGAGGCCAGGAGCTGAGTGACCCTGGCAGAACCCAAACTGAGCGTTTGTGAACAGGTTATTGTTGAGTAAGTGCTGCTTGATAACGCTGTTGATGACTCCTTCCATCACTTTTCAATTATATCCCCTCACTCTTCTAAACTCCAATGAATATAATCTTAACCGACTTTGTCTCTCTTCATATGACAGTCCCGCCATCCCAGGAATCAGCCTGGTGAATCTTCACTACACTCCCTCTATAGCCAGAACATCCTTCCTCAGATAAGGACACCAAAACTGCACATAATACTCCAGGCATGGCCTTAACAATGCCCTATACAATTGCAATAAAACATCCCTATTTCTATACTCAAATCCTCTTGCTATGAAGGCCAACATGCCATTTCTTGCACCCTGGGGTGCAGGCAGGGTGTTCTTGCACCTTGTGGCACTGAAAGGGGGGTTACTGTCTCTTTGGTGCTGACAGAGTGTTCCTGCCGATTTGGGTGCTGACAGGTTGTTCTTGCACCTTTGGTTGCTAACAGGGTGTTCCTTCACCTTCGTGTGCTCGCAGGGTGTTCCTGCTCCAGGACCACAGGGTTCTGCCATTTCCCATGGTAAGCTCGCTCGAGGAGCTCCGATTCTGAAAGGGATTCACTCTGCAGAATAAATTAACCTTGAGCTGGTAGCAGTGGGATCATTCCGGCTGGTGGGGAAGTTCCACCTGCCACACATCTGGAATTCTGGATCACTCTTTCCTTAAAGGCTGAAGCAATTGAAGGTGTTTTGTTGACTAAGTATATCGGAGGCTTTGGATCCAAGGCAGGTAAACGGAGTTGGGCTGCTGATCTGGCATGAGCTAACTGAATGGTAGAACAGGTTTGAAGGGCTAAATGGCCCATTCCTGTTCCTGTTTTGAACGTTCCGGCTTCAACCAGAAAAAGCTGTCTCTGTTTTCCCACGGAATTCAGCTCTCTCAATTTTTATAACAGTCGCAAAAAGCCCTGGGTGAATGGAAGTCTTTGGGATACCTCTTGACTCCTGTAGTTGAATAACCTGTTGACACACAATGCCTAAACTCACATTGAATAAATAATCATTGGTAGAAATACAGGAAGGTTCCAGACATGTAGGAACCCAAACTCCCAGCACGTGACTCTTCCACGTGAGGAAGGAAAAAAAATCCATGAGGAAAAAGAGAAATAATAGACGCTCCGCATTTCGAATGAAGTAACAAAATTAAAAGCCCCTAAGGCGTTCTGACTTTATCCGCTCCAGATATCTAACCTCTCCTTGGTGCTCGCTCCTCTCATAGCCCTCACAGTCCTCAAGCATTAAACGGTGGGTTTTGTGGGATTGACTGAGAGAAAAAAAATAAAGAAACTGCCTCAGTCCGTTAGCAAAGCAGGAAGCTTGTAGTGGAAATCAAACATCCCATTAGCTCTCCCGGCTCAGCCAAGTGAAATAACAAGCAGCTGGCGTTTGTGGCACTGAAATGGAAAACTGGTTTGCTGCTTAACAGAAGACTTCCTCAGAGACAACATAGCACGGAGGGCAGTTAACAAACCCAGTTATTCATGCCCCGGTGTCGTGCTGAGGTCAAGGGAAGGACCTCACTCAGACCATCAGATTTTCTGCACAGGAAATACCAGCCGACTGATGCAGTTACAAACAGGAGCTGTACCTTCACACCTAGACAAGTAAATCAGTCAGGCGCAGAGTAGGCTGTCTGGTCCACAGCACTGGGCCCTGCCAGCAGAATTATGGAAGTATTTACAGAATAAGGGGCAACATTCAGAGGTCAATTTCACATCTGACTGGCACTTCTCATTTAATGAGACCAACTGTCACGTTAGCTTAAAGCATTCAAAGGAAAACGTGCCTGAATGAATAATAGTACAACATTATTTTTTAAAGGATCTTTTTTTCAAAGGGATAAAATGTACTAAATGCAAGGAATGTATTACACCAGCTCAAACCATTCCCCTTTTGTGCCTGCAGTGTGCAATATTGCAGAACTAGGGCAGTTGGAAAGATCCGTTCTGCTGTATTTGGACTGATTTATTCTACAATAAAAACTCAATGTGTTACCTTCCTTTCAAAGTTCACTCAGATATACTGAGTTCACTCTGCAGAGCAGCCCCTGTGATCATTTCCAACTTGACCCACGTTGCCCAAGAAGCTACCTCAAAGTAATAATTGTGACAATCGAGTAATAAATTGCTAAGTAACATTTGGCAACGTCACTCGATACTTGTAAATTATTTAGGCTATTTAAGGAATAGATTAGTATGCATGATTTCATTCTACTCTGCCTCATTCCTTTCACATCGCTAGACTCCATTTACAATCTTGTCGTTACCTTGCTCCCTCATGAGTGAGCATCAGTCATTTATTGGAGAAATGATTCCATGTACATTCTCCCCTCTTACCCAAGTAATCTAACTGTGAGGAAATGATGGTGTAGTACAGTCATTTTCAAACCCAGGGTCGCGACCCACAGGTGGGTCGCAGGCAGGTGCCAAGAGGCTCGTGGGGCCATCCGTCGTGGAATTCCCGATTGCGGGTCCATGCGCTGCAGTATTCCCGATTGCGCAAAGTAGTGCTCAATGGCATGACCGGCTTTTACAAATGCCGGCCATGACCAGGTTTCAAAATGGCTGCCGTTTTGCACATGCGTGCCCCCTGAGCAGTGCGCAGGCCCGGCGCCCAGCGAGGCAGAACTCTTCCTCCTGATGTCAGCATGCAGACCCAGGACCAGATGATATTTTAAATATCGCCAGAGTCCTCCTGCCTTGAGCCGTGAAAGGGAGCAGGTCACGTACACTGACATCACGTGTTCTGGGTGTGGGAGAGATTCATCCATTTTGCAGTGCCAGCAGTGCTCGTGTGAACTCCAGGCCCTCTGGTAAACAACCCATGAAGAAGAAGCTGAAAACTGGAACAAACCAGCAGAAAGGGCGGCACAGTGGTCAGCACTACTGCCTCACAGCTCCAGGGACCCGGGTTCAATTCCGGCCTCAGGTGACTGTGTGGAGTTTGCACTTTTTCCCCATGTGGTACCCTCAATAATGGCGCTTAGAGTGTAAACAGTAAAGAAGGCTTTAATAAACTAAGAACTGGACTAGAGCTGAGACGTGTGCTAACTGCTGCACTGCCCACAAGGCGGCTCCTTATATACGGCTCCCAGATGGGCGGAGCCAGAGGCGGAGTTCCCCAGGGTTCCAAGCCCGGTCTTCAAGGAGACATCACCTTACATGATGACAAGGGTACAGTGTAACAGTAACCGTTCATCACATTCACCCCCTGTTTAAAAAAAGAGTCCGGCGGGGGTGAAGTCCCCGTCATAGGTCATAGGACCATCATAGGTCCATCCGTCTCGGTGGCCGGATCGTCCTCATCGACCTCCTCAGTTCGGGCAGCGGTGCAGCGGCCGGTGGTGCGGCGGACACGGACATCCTGGTTGAGGGTACATCCGGGAGCACGGCAGTCGAAGCTTCGGTCTGGGTCGGGGCAGGGGAACGGGGCGCAGGGAGAATAGGCGGGGCCGGGGGTAGCGGTGCCAGCGCCGGTGGGGTGTGTACAGGGGGGGCGCTAGCGGGGGCACGCGGTATGTACTCACCAACGGGGGGGTGGGGCCGGGAGGGGGTGTGTTATAGTGGGTGCCGGGTCCTGCAGGGGAGCGGCGTGGGAAGGGGCGTCTGTAGTGGGGGATCCAGCGGGTGCCAGATCCCAGAGGGAAGTCGTATCTTGCCTGCCGTCGGGGTACTTGACGACGGCGTAACTGGGGTTGGCGTGGAGCAATCGGACCTTTTCGACCAGGGGGTCTGTTTTATGGCTCCTCGTGTGCCTCCGGAGTAGAACAAGTCCCGGAGCCGTCAGCCAAGGTGGAAGCGAGACCCCGGAGGTAGACTTCCTGGGGAAGACAAACAATCGGTTGTGAGGGGTTTCATTTGTGGCCGTGCAGAGGAGTGACCTAATGGAGTGTAGGGCATCGGGCAGGACCTCCTGCCAGCGGGTAGTTGGAAGACTTCTTGACCGTAGGGCCAGAAGGACAGCCTTCCACACTGTCACGTTCTCTCTCTCCACTTGCCCGTTTCCCCGTGGGTTATAACTGGTCGTTCTGCTCGAGCCAATGCCTTTGCTGAGCAGATACTGACGCAGTTCATCGCTGATGAACGATGTACCCCGGTCGCTGTGGATATAAGCGGGGAAACCGAACGGGGTGAAGATGCTGTGCAGTGCCTTAATCACCGTGGCTGAGGTCATGTCGGGGCAGGGAATGGCGAATGGGAAACGGGAGAACTCATCGATAACGGTGAGGAAATAGGCATTACGATTGGTGGACGGGAGGGGCCCCTTGAAGTCCACGCTCAGTCGCTCAAAAGGCCCCGAGGCCTTCACGAGCCGAACCTTGTCTGGCCGGTTGAAGTGCGGTTTGCACTCCGCACAGATCTGGCAGGCCCTGTGTGGCGGTATGCATTAGGGGTAATACGGTACACCATGATGCCGAGGGGCTATTGGTGGACAGATACTGGGTCCTGATTGGACCTGCCTACTAGGCTTCACCCAGAAAGGCGGGGTATAAGAACCCGGTTTCTCCCAGCAGCTGCATTCTGTAACTGAGCTGCTGGGGAACAAGTCTGCTCAATAAAGCCTGGAGTGAGTTTCTCTACGTCTCGCCTCGTGTGTTATCGATGGTGCCACAATTTATTGAGCAGACTTAAAAAAGGAATATGGAGCTCCGGATCGCCCCGGAGTGCCTGCGAATCGGCCCCCAAGCAGCTAACTCCGCATCGGCGTTTAAGCACTGGCTGGCGTGCTTTGACGGATACCTCCGAACGGCTCCCGGCAGACCAACAGAAGACCAGAAGATGCAGGTCCTACACTCCAGGGTGAGTCCCGAAATCTACTCGCTCATCGAGGCCGCGGAAGATTTCCCAGCGGCGATCACCTTGCTGAAAGAGACCTACTTTCGGCCCGTCAACAGGCCTATGCACGCTATCAGCTCGCGACGAGACGACAAATCCCCGGGGAATCGCGAGACAAATTCTATAATGCTCTAATGATCCTGGGAAGAAACTGCAACTGCCCAGCTGTAACGGCAAATGAACACAAGGAGCTCCTGATCAGAGATCCGCATGTAGCAGGTTTGGCATCTTCGCAAATTCGCCAGAGACCTTGAGAGAAAGACGCTCTCGGACTCACAGAGGCATGGGCCCTTGCGGCCTCCCTCGACGTGGCCTCCCAAAACACCCGCGCTACAGCCCCTTTGGCTCCGTGGACCCCCGCCGCAATCGGCCCCCCGGCACCCCCCACCCCCCCGCAAGCGTGCGCGGCCAGAATCCCAGACCACCCGGGGGGGCCCCGCTGATATTTTTGCGGGCAGCCAAAACACCCCCGCCAGCGCTGCCCGGCCCGCTCGGCCACCTGTAAAAGCTGCAGCAAAAAGGGGCACTACGCAGCGGTGTGCCAGTCCCGTGGGGTCGCCGCTATCTCCGGGGAAGAAACGGGACCACGGACTCACCCTCCCCAGCGACCCATGTGGGGCCAACGGGCCCCATTTTGGACCCCGGACGCCACAAGGGGGGGACGGGCGCCGCCATCTGGTTACGCGCGGGCCGCGTGCAATCCATGGGAGCGGCCATTTTGTCCACCCCCGACCGCGTGCGATCCATGGACGCCGCCATCTTGGCTGACAGGCCAGGACCCCAGCGTGGATGGCTCCACGCTGCCTGAAGACAATGACCAGATGCAGCAACCACGTTTGGCATTGGTGACCCTGGACCAGTCGCGGCCCAGGACGCTCCAGACAGCAACGACGAAGGTGCTGGTGAACGGGCACGAGATGCCATGTTTGATCGACTCGGGGAGCACGGCGAGTTTTATTCATCCGGACACGGTAAGACGCTGTTCCCTTGTAATTCGTCCAAGCACCCAAAAAATGTTCCCTTATTCGATCAGATGACAGAAGCTTTAAAAAGGTTTCTGGGAAACATTCGATTCCGATGGCTCTATGACCCAAATAGTCAGTCTGCCATAAAGCAGAATATGGAAGATACTCTAATAACAGGATCCCGGCTGGGTCCCACTCCATTGAAACCAAAGGGTTCTGCATCGCAAACCTAACGGTGCAGGGGAGAGAGTTCAAAAATTACCGGCTGTATGTCCTCCCCCACCTCTGCGCTCCCACCCTCCTGGGGTTGGATTTCCAATGCAACCTCCTGAGCTTAACAATCAAATTTGGCGGCCCTATACCCCCACTGACTATCTGCGGCCTCGCGACCCTCAAGGTTGAACCGCCTTCCTTGTTTGCGAACCTCACCCCGGATTGCAAGCCCGTCGCCACTAGGAGCAGACGATACAGCGCCCAGGACCGGACGTTTATCAGGTCCGAAGTCCAGCGGCTGCTGAAGGAAGGCATAATCCAGGCCAGCAATAGTCCCTGGAGAGCCCAGGTGGTAGCGGTGAAGACCGGGGAGAAGCAAATGATGGTAGTAGACTACAGTCAGACCATCAACAGGTACACGCAGCTAGATGCGTACCCTCTTCCCCGCATATCCGACATGGTCAATCGGATTGCACGGTACAAGATCTTCTCCACCGTGGACCTTAAGTCCGCCTACCACCAGCTCCCCATTTGCCCCAGTGACCGCAAGTACACTGCCTTCGAAGCAGACGGGTGGCTATACCACTTTTTAAGGGTTCCATTCGGCGTCACTTCCAACGGGAGATGGACCGAATGGTTGACCAGCACAGGCTGCGGGCCACGTTCCCATACCTCAACAACGTCACCATCTGCGGCCACGACCAGCAGGACCACGACGCCAACCTCCGAAAATTCCTCCAGACCGCTAACGCCCTCAACCTCACCTACAACGAGGAAAAATGCGTGTTTAGCACCGACTGTCTAGCCACCTTGGGCTACGTAGTGTGTAATGGAGTGAATGGCCCCGACCCTGAACGCATGCGCCCCCTCATGGAGTTCCCTCTCCCCCACTGTGCCAAAGCCCTGAAATGCTGCCTGGGCTTCTTTTCTTGTTACGCCCAGTGGATTCCCCAATACGCAGACAAGGCCCGCCCACTAATCCAGTCCACTACTTTTCCCCTGTTATTCCCCTGTCGCATCAAAGCGGATATCGCAAAGGCCATGATGCGCGCCATCGACGAGTCCCTCCCCTTCCAAGTCGAGGCATCCGACGTAGCTCTGGCGGCCACCCTCAACCAAGCGGGCAGACCCGTGGCCTTTTTCTCCCGGACCCTCCACGCTTCAGAAATTCGCCACTCCTCAGTAGAAAAGGAGGCCCAAGCCATAGTGGAAGCTATGCGACATTGGAGGCATTACCTGGCCGGTAGGAGATTCACTCTCCTCACTGACCAACGGTCGGTAGCTTTCATGTTCGATGATGCACAGCGGGGCAAGATAAAAAACGACAAGATCCTGCGGTGGAGGATCGAACTCTCCACCTACAATTATGAGATCTTGTACCGTCCCGGAAAGCTGAACGAGCCGTCCGATGCCCTATCTCACGGCACATGTGCCAACGCACAAGTGGACCATCTCCAAGCCCTCCACGAGGACCTCTGCCACCCGGGGGTCACTCGTTTCTACCACTTCATAAAGGTCCGCAACCTCCCGTACTCCGTCGAGGAGGTCCGAACAGTCACCAGGAACTGCCAAATCTGCGCAGAATGCAAACGCATTTTTTCAGGCCAGATAGAGCGCACCTGATAAAGGCTTCCCGTCCCTTTGAACGCCTCAGTTTGGATTTCAAAGGCCCCCTTCCCCCCACCGATCGCAACACGTACTTTCTTAACGTCGTTGACGAATACTCCCGTTTCCCCTTCGCCATCCCCTGCCCCGACATGACCGCGGCCACGGTCATTAAAGCCCTCTGCACCATATTTACCCTGTTCGTTTCCCCACCTACATCCATAGCGATAGGGGGTCCTCCTTCATGAGTGACGAGCTGCGTCAATTCCTGCTCAGCAAGGGCATAGCCTTGAGCAGGACGACCAGCTACAACCCCCGGGGGAACGGGCAGGTAGAGGGGGAGAACGGAACGGTCTGGAAGACCGTCCTACTGGCCCTACGGTCGAGGAGTCGCCCAACTTTCCGCTGGCAGGAAGTCCTCCCGGATGTCCTTCACTCTATCCGGTCCCTGCTGTGCACCACCACTAACCAAACGCCTCACGAGCGCCTCCTTGTCTTCCCTAGGAAGTCCGCCTCTGGAACGTCACTTCCGACCTGGCTGGCAACCCCGGGACGCATCCTGCTCCGGAAACATGTGCGGGCGCACAAATCAGACCCGCTGGTGGGAAAGGTACATCTCCTCCACGCAAACCCGCAGTACGCATACGTGGCGTACCCAGACGGCCGACCGGACACGGTCTCTCTGCGGGTCATGGCGCCCGCCGGAGCTCCCCACCCCTCCCCCCAACACAAATCACCTCCCCCTCACTCCCGCCGGTGCACCCCACAGCCACTCCCTTCCCGGGGGGGATCGGTTCTCCTCCCAGGCCCGCCCAGGAGAAAGGAAACAGGGATGGACAGCGCGATGCTCCCAGAGTCGATCGGACCCAAGCCAGCACCACCACCACCCGGGCTGAGACGATCGGAAAGGGCGACCAGGGCACCCTCTCGACTCATTTAATCGGTGCCACACCCTGATCATGACCTTGACCTCCTTGGTTGAGTAAGGAAGGTTGCGGGACTTGATAAAATGGACGAGCCGGGTAACCCCCGGGTGGCAGAGGTCATTGTGGGTGGCTTGCAGGCGGTTGTCCTGCGCGTTGGCACATGTGCCGCGGGACAGGACATCTGGGGGCTCATTGAGCTCCCCTGGACGATACTTGATATCGTATGTGAAGGCGGAGAGTTCGATCCTCCACCTCAAAATCTTATCATTTTTTATTTTGCCCCGTTACGTGTTATCGAACATATAGGCGACCGACCGTTGGTCGGTGACGAGGGTGAACCTCCTACCGGCTAGGTAGTGCCTCCAGTGCTGGACAGCCTCCACAATGGCTTGTGCCTCCTTCTCGACGGCAGAGTGTCGAACCTCGGAGGCGGTGAGGGTCCGGGAGAAGAACGTTACTGGTCTGCCTGCCTGATTGAGGGTAGCAGCCAGGGCGATGTCTGATGCATCACTCTCTACCTGGAAGGGGATAGTTTCGTCCACCGCGTGCATAGCGGCCTTGACGATATCGGCCTTGATGTGGTTGAAGGCCAATTGAGCCTCAGCCGAGAGGGGAAAAGTGGTGGTCTTTATGAGTGGGCGGGCTTTGTCCGCATACTTGGGGACCCACTGGGCATAGTAGGAGAAGAGCCCCAAGCACCGTTTGAGGGCATTGAGGCAGTGGGGTAGGGGGACTTCCTTAAGGGGGCGCATGCGGTCGGGGTCGGGACCTAGGACCCCGTCTTCCACAACATAGCCGAGGATGGCTAGCCAGGTTGTGTGGAAAACACATTTTTCCTCATTATAGGTCAGGTTAAGGGCTCGGACGGTGCGGAGGAACTTTTCGAGGTTTGCGTCATGGTCCTGCTGCTCATGGCCGCAGATGGTGACATTGTCCAAGTACGGGTATGTAGCCCGCAAACCATACTGGTCCACCATTTGATCCATCGCCCTTTGAAAGGTGGAGACCCCATTCGTGACGCCGAAGGGGACCCTGAGGAAGTGGAAGAGCCGGCTGGCTGCTTCGAAGGCAGTATAGGGGCGGTCTTTTGGTCGGATGGGGAGCTGGTGGTAGGCAGATTTGAGGTCGACCGTGGAAAATATTCGGCATTGGGCGATCCGATTTACCATTTCCGCGATGCGGGGAAGGGGGTACGCATCAAGCTGCGTGAATCGGTTTATGGTCTGGCTATAATCCACGACCATCCGTTTCTTATCCCCGGACCGGACTACCACCACTTGTGCTCTCCAAGGGCTGTTGCTAGCCTCGATGACCCCCTCTCCCAGTAAACGCTGGGCCTCTGACTTGCTAAAAGTCATATCTTGGGCACTGTTGCGCCGGCTCCTGGTGGCGACTGGCTTACAGTCGGGGGTGAGGTTCGGAATAGCGAGGGGGGTGCGACTTTCAGTGTCGCAAGGCAGCATACCGTGAGGGGGGGGCAAGCGTCCGCCGAACTTCAGTGTCAGGCTTCGGTGGCTGCACTAAAAATCCAGTCCGAGCAGCAGGGGGGCACAGAGGTGGGGAAGGATATAAAATTTGAAACGGGTGTACTTGGCGCCCTGGATCGAGAGATCCGCAATACAGTACCCCTTGATTTGTACCGAGTGGGCCCCGGATGCGAGAGCTATGGTTTGGGATGCAGGATGGGTGTGCAGGGAGCAGCGCCTTACCGTTTCAGGATGGATAAAGCTCTCCGTGCTCCCGGAGTCGAAGAGGTATGCAGTGTCCCGCCCGTTTGACGAATGTGATATAAAATAGTTACTTTAGAGTTACTAGTTAATGTAATGTAGAAATAAGCCACTTTGATTTTTGCAGTTAGGGACAAAGGAATTTGAGACCGCATGGAAAAAGCAGGAAGAGGTGTGTCTATGAGGGTGATGCTTCATTGATAGGGGCCAGAGAAAGGGATTGGAAGTGAGCCAATCAGAATAGATCGAACAGGTCAGGAGGGACATAGGCTGACCTATGTCCGTCGAGTATGTGAAACTTGATACCATTTGAACTGATTTTGCAGAGATCCCTTTGTCTGTTAGTTCAGTCGTTTTCTGGAATGAAAGAGGCTGGATGTCTCTTACATTTCTGTAAGATGATTAAGCTTGCAAGCTAAATAAATAACTTCTGTTTACGTGCGAATCCGTCTCAACTTTTATTGAGGCCAGACTGACAGAGAAAGAAATTTGGAGATCAACATTTGGTGCCGAAAACCGGGATTTCTCTGGGCGATCCTGTTCCAACTGCGAAATCAGAATTAGACTGATTATGAACAGGAGGACGGGAACAAAGGGCCCTCAATGTAGAAATGGAAAACGACCAGCATTGATTGTTCCCCTCTTCTTATCGTCTGATTAGTCTGGTCACTCGCGGTTGGCACAGAAAGACCGCCTCGACGAAATCACAGGTCAGTCTGGGGATTAGCACTTTAATTGATGGGATTTCATATTGTTGTTTCGGCTTGGGTTAGGGTTTTGGGCTGATGGGACTTTAAATAATAAAGGTTCAGTCTATTATCGGGGTTCAGAGGCTGATGTGACTTTAAATAATAAAGGTTCAGTCTATTATCGGGGTTCAGAGGCTGATGTGACTTTAAATAATAAAGGTTCAGTCTATTATCGGGGTTCAGAGGCTGATGTGACTTTAAATAATAAAGGTTCAGTCTATTATCGGGGTTCAGAGGCTGATGTGACTTAAATAATAAAGGTTCAGTCTATTATTAGGGTTCAGAGGCTGATGGGACTTTAAATAATAAAGGTTCAGTCTATTATATGGGTTCAGGGGCTGATGGGACTTCAATAGATGGGGGTTCAGTCCAGTATAACTGTTTTTAAATCTGAAGATGGTTCAACTCTATGTGTGAGTGTTTTAAATATATAGTTGATTAAGCTAAAATTGTCTCCTTGGACTGTAAAGTTCCGAGGTCTAGTTGAGATTGTGAGGTTGAAGCAGAAGTCTCTCAAAGGGTTAACAGCAGCAGGCGGAGTTGAAAACAGACAGTGCTTCTCACTCAGGCCTTGAGATAACAGTCTGCAGTGTAATCGGATACCTTTCCTTTGAGTCAGTGAACACCAGCAAAGTTACGTTTTGAATTAATTAAAGGAAACCAGTGGGTTTCTCCACCTCTTTGATAAAAGTTATTATTTTCGAAAGCAATTGATTGAAATTGCCAGAATCTTAAATTTTACTTACTTGAAATAAGGTTTATCTCATTTTATCTGGAGATTAATAGAAACTTAAAGAAGATCATGGACACCATTTTAAAAAGTGTCAATCTGAAGATGATAATTGATTTTGCTAATACTTATGATAGTTGATTTTGCTAATACTTATGTGTATGTAACAGAAAAAAAAAACTTGTTAAAAGAAAAAATTGTTAAGATAAAGAAATAATTAAGTTGTAAATGTTATACAAGTTTGTGTTAAGCAAATTGTAAATTTAGTTCTGAGTTGAGATCAGAGCTAAGCTTGCAAGTTGCAGTAATTCAATTTGAATTTTCAAACATTTTTAAGTTTTAAAAAAAAAGAGAGCAAATAGAGAAAAGAAGGACACAGATCTTGAATGCGTTGAATAGCACATTTCAAAGGCCCATAAATCTTTCTGTTATCTTAGACCTAAAACCTAGGAAGATTGATGAGCCATAGGAATGTCTGGGGCGTTTTAATGAAATCTACCGGGGGCAGTCAGGCGATTTGCTGTATCAAAATGGTCAGAATTCCCCTCAATACTGTGCTATGTTAATGCATTGCCTACCACCTTCTGTGGTTACTGCTGTGAAATGTAATAACATGAATTGGACAGAGAACGACCCTTCCCAGATGGCAAGGGCAGTCAGATTTTACTGGAAGGAGGGTGTAGGCCAAGAAGGAGGCTCAGTTACAAAGGTTAAGACTGAGTATGTAATGAAAAAGGATGATCTGCGATCCCAACAAGCGGCAGAAATGGTAGTTTACCAGCAGGAGCTCCAATATAGTGACTTTGGGTGGGTGGATCAGCGAAGAGGAGGATGAGACAACAGTGCTATATTTCTATCACCCCCCAGTGGTGGACGTTAGACATTGAACAGCCACTATCACTGCATCACGTTACCCTGGCCTATGACAGAACTGGACGAAACAGGGAGTTGGAGGACAAATACTGGCCATTACTTGAGACCGAATGGCCAGTCAAGGTTACAGCCACAGTCACGGGAAAAGAAGGTACAGCCGATTTTGTTACAATATCACCACATTTATGGCCACAGTCAGCTTCGGTAAGCCCTCATATTACACGTCAGGTCCATGACCAGTACCATGCCAGGGATATGGGGCGAATGGTCAGCATCTTACCGCAGCTCGTCAGAATAGGTATGAGATATACCTTTTGAACAATCCACGTCTGACATTTAAATACTGTACCACTATCAATCCAGCCTGTTTTCTTAGTGGTCCCCCTGTCCATGAAGACGCACCTGGCCACGACTCTTTAGCCTTGATTCAGGAAACTACCACAATAAGGGGCGATTTGAGTGACATTTCGTCAGAACAACCTGACATGATTATGTGTGGTCAAATATCCCACCGGGGTTTAGTTAATGACCGACTGCAGGCCCTCCTTCTGCCAGCGCAGATTTCCGTTATTAAATGTGCTGCCCACACGAATGGTACAACCCCAGTTGACGTTGGTAATGAACGAGCAGATTGTGCAGCGCGCACAGCCGCACAAATTCAGCAAGTGATGGTGCCTAAAATGTTAAGTCAGACTAAACGATCTACTATGAATGTGTCTGCTTCTGACAAGCCAATGCCAACCATCCAAGACGTCATAAGGTTACAGGAGGACGCTCCTGAGAGTGATAAACAAATGTGGAAACGGTTAGGTTGTACATATGATTCTGTTTCCTCTTTATGGACCACGCCTGCACATCAGACTTGTATGTCTGATGTACTGGCTTTATGGGTCATCGAATGTGTACACTTTGCAACTCATTGTGGGGCTCGGGGGACTAGTGATTTGTTGCTGGACACTTGGTGGCACCCTAAAATGCAGGGGTTGGCCCAAAGTATCAGTAATCGGTGTTTGATTTGTCAGCAATATAACACCGGAAAAGGTATCCCTTGTGGGAAGGGGCAAACCCCGTTGCCCAGTGGTCCCTTTGAGACGCTCCAAATGGATTACATTGAGTTGGAAAGGTGTCAATGTTATAAATATGTTTTGGTCATTGTGGATGTGTTCAGCAGATGGGTTGAGGCGTATCCGACTATCTATAGTAAAGCTGCTACTGTGGTTAAAGTCTTGATGAGGGAAATCATTCCCCGGTACGGTATACCAGCTCAGTTAAGTTCTGATAATGGGCCTCATTTTATTGGACAAATTAACAAGGAGTTTTGCTCCCAGTTGGGCATACGCCAGCAGTTACACTGTGCTTACAGACCACAGGCAGCCGGGGTGGTTGAAAGACACAATCAGACCCTCAAAACTAAATTGGCTAAATTAAGAGCAGACACGGGACTGACATGGCTTAAGTTGCTCCCCGTTGCCCTCTTCCAGCTGCGGGTTACACCTGCGGGACCGGCCCGGCTCTCTCCCGCCGAGATTCTCTATGGCAGGCCTCTTAGAACTCCCTGGAGCCTGCAGGTTCCCAGACGGGTTCAGTTTCATCAGATGACTGAGGAAATGACCACCTATGTTCTAGCCCTTACGCAAGTGCTCAAGGAACTCCATGGCCAAGTCCGCGCGGCTCACGAGCCATTGCCCAGTACCTAGCTCACTTTCAGTCCAGCCCGGTAGTTATGTAATGGTCAAAAATTGGACTAGGAAGGGGTCGGAGCTGCGATGGGACGGGCCCTTCCAAGTTCTCCTTACCACCCCCACAGCAGTTAAAGTGGAGGGGCGAAGTGCTTGGGTCCACCTACATCACTGTAAATTGAGCCCATCTCCACTACTGTAAAAGGTCGGATACTAACCTGCCTCCCTTCTCCAGTGCTATTTTACAGGTGTGGAGCATGATGGAGTGGCTACGCATCGTCTGTCTGATATTTGGCCTCACTTCGCTTGGCGTGTTATTGGCGATGGACATGGAAAAGGGGAATATTATGTATCTGTGTAGCCCCAACCAATCTACAAGGATACATCACCTATGCACAGGTGATGTTCTTCACTGCCCCCATATACGAGGACATGGTATCGACTCATGGAAGGTCATCAAAGTTAAGGAGAATGCGGGAGTCATGAAGCAGCTGCACCGGCCCCGGCGATGGGAAGGGAACATTATATGGACATTGCCTTGTTTTTGGAATACATGTAAATTTGATTTTGGATGTGTTAAAAGTGGTACAATAAAGGTAACATCAGGCTGTCAGAAGAGTGTAGGAAGAGACCATGAGAAAGAGAAAGGGACTAGAGAGAGGACGGGGCGTGTGAGAAGGGAAGTACAGCTAGAACGTAGGTTACCGGGAGATGCACTTAAGTTAATTAAAGGCCAAACTGAGGAAAACCCGGGTAGTATGAATCTCTTCTACCAGATTTACCACCGTCTGTATGGCCAGGGACGGGTTGTCTGCTACCCAAACCCCGCAGCGGTGTCTAGGTTATTTTCTGTTTCACCGCTTTGGGGCACTCCCCAAACGGTGGTTCATTGTCAGCGTTCCGAGCCATTGCCCGAGCAAGTCACTCTTCCTTACGATCCGGATTCAGCACCACCGGCTATTTGCCTTCCCCTCCCTCGGGATAATTCCCATTCACAGTACGATAGGCTGCGACGGTGGAGGGCGTACATACCTAGCCACTTCACTCCCAATAGGGATTCCCGGTCGTACGAGAATTGCTTCAGCAGTGAAGGATATGGCTGTTTGCTGGTAGAGGTGGACACAAATATAACATGTCTGTTTCCCACCTGTACGGACAGGAGGTGCCATATCACCCAGGCGTCTGGCCAATGCGTTTGTTATAGCACCACTTGCGTTCCATTGAACGCTGGCCTCCAGCTCCTTTGTGGCTGGGCGAATGTCTCTCATATCACTGTTGGGAATAGGGCTTTCTGCATTGCTGGGCGGCCCGAATGGGCATTTCAAAATTGGATAAACTGGGCTACTGGGAGGTCCTTACGCAACCGGTATGCTCTTGACTATCTTCTGGCCCGTGAGGGTGGGGTATGCGCCATAGTACAGGGCAAGTGTATTATGGGGATTCAGGACTTGACTGCTAACATTACTAAATTTATGGAATGCATACGGGATCACTTGGACGGGATGCAGGATCCTGACTCTTGGGGTAACTGGGGATTTGGAGGATGGAAGGACTGGTTGATAAATATGGCCATGTATCTAGTGGTAGCTATCGGCTGCATCTTTGTGGGCCTGGCCATCCTTAAATGTGTGATGGGTAGAATGCTGGGTGCACTGGATCAGATCACCGCCCCAATCACCGAGAAAAAAATTTAACTGTTAAAATCCATGAGGGTGAAGCAGATGAAGGGGGGCTAAGACAGGAATTGGAAATGCAGCGACGAATCTTTTTAGATGAGGAACCGTAGCTATAGATTGGATAGTTCGGTTATCATGGAATGATAAAAGGAGGGAATGACGAATGTGATATAAAATAGTTACTTTAGAGTTACTAGTTAATGTAATGTAGAAATAAGCCACTTTGATTTTTGCAGTTAGGGACAAAGGAATTTGAGACCGCATGGAAAAAGCAGGAAGAGGTGTGTCTATGAGGGTGATGCTTCATTGATAGGAGCCAGAGAAAGGGATTGGAAGTGAGCCAATCAGAATAGATCGAACAGGTCAGGAGTGACATAGGCTGACCTATGTCCGTCGAGTATGTGAAACTTGATACCATTTGAACTGATTTTGCAGAGATCCCTTTGTCTGTTAGTTCAGTCGTTTTCTGGAATGAAAGAGGCTGGATGTCTCTTACATTTCTGTAAGATGATTAAGCTTGCAAGCTAAATAAATAACTTCTGTTTACGTGCGAATCCGTCTCAACTTTTATTGAGGCCAGACTGACAGAGAAAGAAATTTGGAGATCAACACGTTGACCTGGACCTGCATCATAGGGTTCTGCAGGTGTTTTGGCCGTGTTTGGTCGAGGGTGATCGCTCCCACTCGCGGGTAGCCGGAGTCCTCAGCCGAGTCGGACTCATAAAATGGCCGCCGCCGGCTGCGTGTGTCGATCGAGAAGATGGCCGCCGACAAGATGGCCGCTCCCATGATTCGCACGAGGCTGATGACGCGCCAGAAGGGGGCGTGTCGGGTCAGTGCGCAGCCGCATTGCGAGGCCTGCGGGCCTGAGAGCGTGATCTTTGGGCCGGCTGTTCTTTGTTCTTCTGGCCCCTGGGTCTGGCCAGGCAGACCCTCGCAAAATGCCCCTTCTTCCCACAGTCGCTGCAGATCGCGGAGCGGGCTGGGCAGCGTGGGCGTGGGTGCTGGCCCTGCCCGCAGAAGTAGCTCGGTGTGCCCCCATGGTGAGCAGGTCACCGCGTGACGCAGGCCTATAATATGGCTAAGTCTGAGGAAGTCCGGGGGGGGGGGCTCGCAGAGTCCGCGGGGTACGTACCCAAGTTATGTCGGGCCACCTCCAGCGAGGAGGCGAGTGGTCGCGTGTCCTGGAGATCTTTTGCCCCGTTTTCGAGCAGCCGCTGCCGGATGTAGGTCGAGTGGATGCCGGACACGAAAGCGTCTCTGATGTGTAGGTTTATATGGACCTTCCCTGTCACATCCTGGTGGTCACAGTCCCTGGAAAGCGCCGTGAGTTTCTCGGCAAATTTGTCCAGCGATTCCCCCGAGCGCTGCCAGAAGGTAGAGAGCAGATGCCTGGCATGCACCTCGTTGATAGGCTTGACGAACCGCTTGCGGAGTAGCTCAACCGCCTCTTCATAAGTCGTCGCCTTTTTGAGCGTGGTGGATATTCTGTGACTCACCCGGGCGTGGAGTAGGCGCAGCTTGCGCGGCCCCAGGATGGGAGTCTGTGAGGAGTCCAGATGAGCCTCGAAGTATCAGAGCCAGTATTTTAAAATTTCCTTTGCCTCCGGTGTCTGTGCTTCCAGGTTGAGCTTCTCGGGTTTTAGGCCTGCGTCCATCCTGCTGTAGTTTAGTTTATTAAATTGTGGTACCCTCAACAATGACGTTTTGAGTGTAAACAGTAAAGAAGGCTTTAATAGACTAAGAACTAGACTAGAGCTGAGACGTGTGCTAACTGTTGCACTGCCCACAAGGCGGCTCCTTATATACGGCTCCCAGATGGGCAGAGCCGGAGGCGGAGTTCCCCAGGGTTCCAAGCCCGGTCTTAAAGGGGACATCACCTTACATGATGACAAGGGTACAGTGTTACAGTAACCGTTCATCACACCCCATGTCTGCGTGGGTTTCCTCCGGGTGCTCTGGCTTCCTCCAACAGTCCAAAGAAATGCTGGTTAGATGGATTGGCCATGTAAACATTTCTCCTTAGTGTCCAAAAGGTTATGTGGGGTTACTGGGTTACGGGGACGGGGTTGAGGCGTAGGCTTAAGTAGGAGCTCTTTCCAAGGGCCGGTGCAGACTTGATGGGCTGAATGGCCTCCTCCTGCACTGTAGATTCTATGATTCTATGATTCTATGACTTGAGGTGTGGGTTTATTAATTGTGTCACTGCAAACCAGGATTCAAAGTTCATGTGTGTTATCTGCAGGAAAGCACTGGTAAATGAAAGGTTAAAACCCTCAAACGTTCAAAGACATTTGAAGACTAAACATAGCGAGTACGAGGACAAACCTCTTGAATTTTTTCAACGGATGCTTTGAGATCTTAACTCATCAGCTGAAGTCATTATCAGAAATGTAATGTTGAATAACAAAGCAGAGTTTGCAAATTCTTCCTATGCCTGCGTGGGTATCCTCTGGATGCTCCGGTTTCCTCCCACAGTCCAAAGATGTGCAGGTTAGATGGATTGGCCATGCAAAATTGCCCCTTGGTGGAGCTACGGGGATAGGGTGAGGGATTGGGGCTAGGTAGAGTGCTCTTTCAGAGGGTCGATGTATACTCGATGGGACGAATGGCCTCCTTCTGCACTGGGAGGGATCTTATAATTCTATGAGATGAGATCTTGAGGACCGAGCAGGCTCACCTATCACATTAAAGGTAAGTGGAAACGGTGGGTCGCGGTGGTCAGCCAGCGCTGGTCCCGAAGGTTGGCCGGTGTGGGTCCGAAGGATGGCTGGTTGTTAAAAATGAGACCTGGGTAAAAAAAGTTTGAAAAACACTGGTGCAGTAGTCGTGTCACTGGATCAATAATCCTGAATCCCAGGCTGATGCTCTGGGGAAGCAGGTTCAAATCCCATCATGGCAGCTTGTGGAATTGAAATGCAGTAATACATCTGGAATATAAAGCTAGTCTCAGCAATGGTGATCATAAAACTATCGTTGATCGTAAACACCCTTTGGGGAAGGTAATCTGCCGCCCTCACCTGTTCTGGCCTGCAACTGACTCCAGACCCACAGCAACATGGCTGACTCTTAACCACTGTCTAAAATTGATTTAAACCCACTCAATTCAAAGGCAATTAGGGGTGGGAAACAAATGCTGGCCTTGCCAGTGACATCTTGTGGAAAGATAAAGAAAAAACACCCATTCCCATTATTTTCCTTTCAGTCTTCGATCTCCACCCAAACCAAACTCAGGTCTCTCATTATCTAAAATTAAATTTATCTTTCATTGACTCTCGTATTCTTTATAATTAGGAATGTCTTCTCACTCTATTCTTCTAAATATTTTAAATCTAGTTAGTCTTTACCATCCTTACTTATGTCAATTAAATCTCCCATGTTTTTCTTCTTCTTCGGCAATCATGCGCTCATGAGTATGATTGCCCACCTAAGAAACTGGCCATGGGTCTTTGCATGGCTGATGAACCCGATCCTAGAGCTGCATCTTTGACCTCACACTTGGCAGGTGTTTCCGGGGGGTGGCATTGGTCCTTGGATTCGGGATCACCATTATTCCTTTCTCGGGCTCCTTCTCCGGGTCTCCCCTTGCCGTCGGGTGCCCTCGAAGGATTGTGTCCCTTCATGCAGGAGGTTCCTCCAAGTAGGTCTCTGAGCAAGGGTCTCCCAGGTGTTGACATCTATGTTGCATTTTTTGAGGTAAGCCTTCAAGGTGTCTTTGAAGCCCTTCCTTTGTCCTCCTCTTGTTTAGAAGTCTCCCTTGAGCTGGGCAGAGAATATTTGTTTTGGCATTGGGGATTCTGGCATCCGAAGCACATGGCCAGCCCAGCGGAGTTGGTTTTGGATGATCATGGACTTGGTGCTGGTTCTCTTGGCTCCTTCAAGGACGCTGATGTTGTACACCTGTCCTCCCAGTTGCTGTGAGGACTCCATCTGAGGCAGCATTGATGGTATCTCTCCAGGGCAGCTGGTACTGTGGGCAGCACGGTAGCACAGTGGTTAGCACAGTTGCTTCAATGCGGCAGGGTCCCAGGTTCGATTCCCGGCTTGGGTCACTGTCTGTGCGGAGTCTGCACGTTCTCCCCGTGTTAGCGTGGATTTCCTCCAGGTGCTCCGGTTTCCTCTCACAGTCCAAAGATGTGCAGGTTAGGTGGATTGGCCATGATAAATTTCCCTTAGTGTCCAAAAAGGTTAGGTGGCAGTACGGGGATAGGGTGAAGGTGTAGGAATAGGGTGGAGATATGGGCTTGGGTAGGCTCTTTCCATGGGCCGGTGCAGACTCGATGGGCTGAATGGCCTCCTTCTGCACTGTAAATTCCATGGTTCAATGATTCTATTATTCCAGGGCCATGAGGTGGCATCTGTACATAGTCCAAGTTTCTGAGCAATATGGCCGAGTTGGGAGGATGACCGCCTTGTACATGAGGATCTTAGTGCCAGCACAGATGTTGCGGCCGTCAGACTCTCGTCCTTAAGCGTCCTTATGTGCCCTGGGATGAATTGGCAATGGATTTGAGTCTTCTTGGAGGCTGAGACTGATTCTTTGGTATGCTTCCACAGAGGTGTCAAGTATGGATTGGAGATTCTCTTCTTAGAGAATGGAGATGGCAATGTCAGTGTCGTTTTCTTCCTGGATTTCAACTGGTTGAGATTGAAATGTTTCCCAGCAGTCTTGTGGACGATATCCACTCCATTGGGAAGCTTTCTCTTGACAAGCTGAAGGATAGTGGCGATGGTACCATAGAAAGCATCCTATCTGGCTGCATCACAGCCTGGCATGGCAACTGCTTGGCCCAAGACCGTAAGAAACTACAGAGAGTCGTGAACACAGCCCAGTCCATCACATGAACCTGCCTCCCATCCATTGACTCTGTCTACACCTCCCGCTGTTTTGAGAAAGCGAGCAGCATAATCAAAGATCCCTCTCCCACCCGGGTTATCCACTCTTCCAACCTCTTCCATCAGGCAGGAGACACAAATGTTTGAGAACACGTACAAACAGATTCAAAAACAGCTTCTTCCCCGTTGTTACCAGACTCCTGAATGGCCCTCTTATGGGCTGAACTGATCTTATGGACTTAACTGATCTTTCTATGCATCTTGTCTACAGTTATAGCACCATATACCGTATACGTCATCTGCTGTTTATGTTTATGCATTTTCATTATGTATCTTCATGTATTTATCATATGTTCTATGTTTTCATGTATGGAATGATCTGCCTGGACTGTACACAGAACAATACTTTTCACTGTACCTTGGTACATGTGACAATAAATCTAAGTCTATTCTAAATGAAGATGGAGAAAAGGGCAGGGGTGATAACACTTGCCCGCTTGACTCCAGTCTTGACGTCAAAGGCTTCTGTCTGATCTTCTATATTCTGTCCACAAATCTTATGTTCCTTATTTCAAGATGGTGGGAGCAGGATTCAGACTCAATACAGGCCAGGCATATGCCAGACACTAAATTGGATTGGGCTAACAGAATTATCTCACTTTCTGATTGAAATATTTAAATAAGGGGCCTACACTTGTTGCAGGACTCTTCTGTGTGGACCACCACAGTGCCTGGTTTGTCATATATAATCATATCATATATCATATAATTTACAGTGCAGAAGGGGGCCATTCGGCCCATTGAGTCTGCACCGGCCCTTGGAAAGAGCATCCTACTTCAGCCCACACCTTCACCCTATCCCCATAACCCAGTAACCGCACTAAGGGCAATTTAGCATGGCCAATCCACCTAACCTGCACATCTTTGGGCTGTGGGAGGAAACCGGAGAATTCGGAAGAAACCCACGCAGACATGGGGAGAAAGTGCAAACTCCGCAGACAGTAACCCAAGCCGGGAATTGAACCTGGGACCCTGGAGCTGTGAAGCAACTGTGCTAACCACTTTGCTACCATGCCCCACCATCACTTGGTGATGCATTTGCCCAGCAAGAGCACTTCGGCAGTGTAATTTACAGACCAGTTGCTGGTTTGCCTATTGAGGCCGCTGGTCAACATCTGGGCAGTTCGTGTTCTGTTTTCTAACATTGAAAACTGAAGAGAAGTTTCTGCTGATGCTTCACTGCACTTGGAATACAGGAAAGCGCAGGAGCAGCTCACAGAGAAGGGTCGAGGAGGAGAAAAAGGAAAGAGAGGAGGTGTTGCACTGACCATTAGTACCTCGAGGTGTCCCTGTCTCAGAGAACAACCTATCCAAGGGGACTTGATCAACCATCCCGCACATCCCCAAAACTCCATCAGTGTTGCAATCTGTGGTAGTCTGTGTAGAGGTATTACGGTACCTAGTAATGCTGGAACACCATTGGTAGATATTGTATGTTTCCCATTGGTCAAGCTGTATGGTAGCTCCGCCTTGCAAGACGGGGTATAACAGCCCGTGCCGCCCCAGCAGCCGTCTTTTTGTACCTGAGCTGCTGGGGGAAACATCTAGCTTATTAAAGCCTTCAGTTGGACTACAACCTTGCTTTAGTAGTCATTGATCGTTCATCAATTTAATAAGCTAGATTTAAAAGGATGGAGCTCTGAATCAAGCCGGAGTGTCTGCAACTCAGCCCCCACGCGGCAAACTCAGCGGCAACCTTCAAGCACTGGCTGGCGTGTCTTAACGGATATCTCGGAGTACTGCACTCGAGGGTGAGCCCAGAAATTTACACCCTCATCGAGGACGCGGACAACTTAATTGCAGCAATGGAGCGGCTAAAAGGACATTATATTTGCCCGGTAAACTCGGTCTACGCCCGACATCTGCTAGCGACGAGGTGACAAATCCCTGGGGAATCGCTGGAAGAATTCTACCGTGTGCTCCTGGTGTTGGGGAGAAACTGCAGCTGCCCGCAAGTTTCGGTGAGCGACCACACAGAACTTTTGATCTGGGACCCTTTCGTTGCAGGTATGCTGTCCTCCCAAATCCGCCAGCGATTGCTGGAGAAAGACACCCTAGGCCTCAAGGAGGACCGGGCCCTTGCCAGCTCCGTGGATGTGGCCTCCCGAAATGCCCGCGCTTACGCCCCGACCACGCGGCAGCCCCCTGGGCAGCGTGGAACCCCCCCCCCCCCCCGCCCCCCCCCATGGCCGACCCCGAGACATTGCCCATCCCCCCACAAGCTTGTGCTGCAAGATGGCCTGGCAACCCCGGGGGGCCCCGCTGCTATTTTTGCTGGCAGGCCAAGCACCCACGGCAGCGCTGTCCGGCCCGCGCATCCACCTGCTAGGGATGCGGTAAAAAGGGCCACTTTGTGGCGGTATGCCAGGCCCGGGCGGTCGCTGCGGTCTCCTGTGGCGAATGCGGACCGCCACCACAAACCTCTCCACAGTCCTCATGCGGCCAGCGGGCGCCGCCATCTTCCTCCTCCGGGGCCACCTGCGGCCTCCGGGCGCCGCCACCTTGTCCCACAGACGCCACAGGTGATGGATGGACGCTGCCATTTTGTGCACTCCCAGCCATGTGCGACCAATGGGCGCCGCCATCTTGGATGGACTCCCAGGACCCCGGCTCGGCTGACCACACATTGCCTGATTAGCCTCAGTGACCCTGGACCAGTCCCGGCCTCGAACACTCTCAACTGCTACAACAACGGTACTAATCAATGGGCACGAGATGTCCTGCTTAATCGACTCTGAGAGCACGGAGAGCTTCATACATCCCGACACGGTAAGGCGCTGTTCTCTCCCCTGTCATGTTGGGTGTTCCGATACACAAATGAACCAACACGGCTGTAGATGGTACAACTCTGTTTTATTGTCTTGTACAATTATAACTAATAACTGCTGGCTGATGTTCGTGCTTCACCAGCTAACCTGTTGTCCCAGCCCTTTCACTATCTTGATGAGGCACTCAGCACATGGTGTATGTCTGAGTGGCGCGCTGTGAGCTCTGTGCTCTGAGCTATCTCCTGGTCGAATGAGTGGGAACTGTGGTGTTCCCTGTTTTATAGTGCATGTGCTCTCACTGGTGATTGGCTGCGATGTTGTGTGTGTGTTGGTTGGTCCAACTACCTGTCCATCAGTGTGTGTGTGATTGCACCATGATATGCTAATGTGGATATCATGACATCCCCCCTTTTCACAAGGATATGTGCCTACATGCTAACAAATATTAGTGTGTACTGAGTGCATCTGAGTGTGTGTGTGCAATATTTACAAAATGTACATGAGGCTAAACTATATAATGTGGAAGGTGTCAGGTGCAACAGAGCAACGAGGTTGTACCAATAACAAAACAAATGCAATCAGCAAACGACGAGAGAGAACTTCCGGAACGACAAGAAAGAAACACGTTAACAGTACTGGTAAACAATTCAGTGAGTCCAATATTCAAACAGGCTCATAAGTCAAGTCTATCAGGTGGGCGATGAATTCGGGTTGACCACCTCAAGGGTGGGTCAGGATCCACCGGCTGAGGAATGGGCTTGGCCATGGGTGAGAGAGAAATAGGCAGAGTGGCAGGAAGCTCAATGAAGTCGACATCAGGGACAACAGGAGGGCGTGGCACCGGTGCATGATCTCGTAGCGAGCGCGGAAGCAGCCGAAGGGCCCGCCGATTACGTCGGCGAATGGAGCTATCAGGCATGCGAACCAGGAATGAGCGGGGAGCCACGCAGCGGAGAACCTCGGCGGTTGCCGACCAGCCACCCTCCGGCAGATGTATGCGGACGTTGTCTCCAGGCGCCAGGGCAGGAAGATCAGTTGCCCGAGCGTAATGTGCCACCTTCTGCTGAGCACGCTGTTGCATCCTCCGCAGTACTGGAGCATGGTCGGGTTCAGGAACATGAATGGACGGCACAGTGGTCCTGAGGGTGCGACCCATCAACAGCTGGGCTGGCCCATGGACAGTGGGGCCGAGCGATAGGCAAGCAGGGCTAAACGGAAGTCCGATCCGGCATCAGCAGCCTTGCAGAGGAGCCACTTCACAATGTGGACGCCCTTTTCCGCCTTGCCATTTGACTGGGGATGTAAAGGACTGGACGTCACGTGTGTGAAGTTGTATGAAGTGGCAAAAGAAGACCATTCTTGGCTCGCAAAACAAGGCCCGTTGTCAGACATGACGGTGAGCGGAATTCCATGGTGAGCGAAGGTTTCTTTGCGTGCCCGGATGACAGCTGATGACGTTGTGTCGTGCAGGCGTATGACCTCTGGATAATTTGAGAAATAGTCAATCAGAATGACGTAGTCCCTGCCGAGCGCATAAAAGAGGTCCACGCCCACCTTCGCCCAGGGGGACGTGACCAACTCATGGGGCTGAAGTGACTCAGAGGGGTGCGGCGGTTGAAACCTTTGGCAGGTGGGGCAGTTGAGCACCATGTTGGCGATATCGTCGCTGATGCCCGGCCAATACACCGCTTCTCGGGCCCTCCGCCTGCACTTTTCAACTCCGAGATGGCCTTCGCGCAGTTGTTCGAGGACAAGCCGGTGCATGCTGTGCGGGATCACAATCAGGTCCAACTTCAGGAGGACACCATGAATGACGGCCAAGTCATCCCGGACATTGTAGAATTGTGGGCACTGCCCCTTGAGCCACCCTTCCGTCATGTGGCGCATTACACGCTGTAGAAGGGGGTCAGCCGCAGTCTCACGGCGAATGTGGGCCAGACGTGCATCAGTAGCCAGCAGATTGGCCGATGTGAAGGCTACTTGTGCGTTGACCTGACAAACGAACCCCTCCGATCTGCGATGATGAGGTCCTTTCCCGGGGTTTAGACAAGTTGGAAGTCGTACCTCCGGAGTTGAGCAGAATGCGCTGGAGGCGAGGGGTCACATCTGAAAGAGGTCTTTCTGAATGATGCCGACCAGGGGGCGATGGTCGGTCTCCACAGTGAACTGCGGAAGACCATACACATAATCGTGGAATTTGTCAATGCAAGTCAACAAGCCTAGGCACTCCTTTTCAATCTGCGCATAGCGCTGTTCTGTGGGGGTCATGGCCCACAAGGCATAGGCGACTGGGGCCCATGATGCGGTGTCGTCCCGTTGCAGGAGTACCGCCCCAATGCCGGACTGGCTGGCGTCAGTCGAGATCTTGGTGTCCCGAGTGGTATCAAAAAACGCCAGTACCGGGGCGGTGGTGAGCTTGACCTTGAGCTCCTCCCATTCACTCTGGGATTCCATTGTCTTCTTGACCAGGTGGCGAAGAGCCGTTGTGTGGGAGGCAAGGTTGGGAATAAACTTCCCCAGGAAGTTGACCATCCTGAGAAAGCGCAGCACTGCCGCCCTGTCTGCCGGCTGCTGCATAGCTGCGATGGCTGCCACTTTGTCGGCATCCGGCCGCACCCCTGACCGGGATATGTGGTCCCCCAAAAACTTTAGCTCAGTCTGGCCAAAAGAGCACTTGGCTCAGTTGAGGCGCAGGCCCTGATCTCGTATCCTTGCAAAGACACGCTGAAGACGACTGATGTGCTCCTGTGGTGTGGTGGACCAGATGATACCGTCGTCTACGTAGACGCGTACCCCTTCGATGCCCTCCATCATCTGTTCCATGATGTGATGGAACACCTCGGAGGCCGAGATGATGCCGATTGGCATCCTATTGTAGCAGTATCTGCCAAATGGAGTGTTGAAAGTGCACAGCTTCCTGCTGGACTGATCCAGTTGAATCTGCCAAAAACCCTTTGAGGCATCAAGCTTGGTGAATATTTTAGCCCGGGCCATTTCGCTCGTGATCTCTTCCCGTTTGGGTATGGGGTAGTGTTCCCTCATAATGTTGTTGTTCAGGTCTTTTGGGTCAACAAAGAACAAAGAACAAAGAAATGTACAGCACAGGAACAGGCCCTTCGGCCCTCCAAGCCCGTGCCGACCATGCTGCCCGACTAAACTACAATCTTCTACACTTCCTGGGTCCGTATCCTTCTATTCCCATCCTATTCATATATTTGTCAAGATGCCCCTTAAATGTCCCTATCGTCCCTGCTTCCACTACCTCCTCCGGTAGCGAGTTCCAGGCACCCACTACTCTCTGCGTAAAAAACTTGCCTCGTACATCTACTCTAAACCTTGCCCCTCTCACCTTAAACCTATGCCCCCTAGTAATTGACCCCTCTACCCTGGGGAAAAGCCTCTGACTATCCACTCTGTCTATGCCCCTCATAATTTTGTATACCTCTATCAGGTCTCCCCTCAACCTCCTTCGTTCCAGTGAGAACAAACCGAGTTTATTCAATCGCTCCTCATAGCTAATGCCCTCCATACCAGGCAACATTCTGGTAAATCTCTTCTGCACCCTCTCTAAAGCCTCCACATCCTTCTGGTAGTGTGGCGACCAGAATTGAACACTATACTCCAAGTGTGGCCTAACTAAGGTTCTATACAGCTGCAACATGACTTGCCAATTCTTATACTCAATGCCCCGGCCAATGAAGGCAAGCATGCCGTATGCCTTCTTGACTACCTTCTCCACCTGTGTTGCCCCTTTCAATGACCTGTGGACCTGTACTCCTAGATCTCTTTGACTTTCAATACTCTTGAGGGTTCTACAATTCACTGTATATTCCCTACCTGCATTAGACCTTCCAAAATGCATTACCTCACATTTGTCGGGATTAAACTCCATCTGCCATCTCTCCGCCCAAGTCTCCAGACAATCTAAATCCTGCTGTATCCTCCGACAGTCCTCATCGCTATCCGCAATTCCACCAACCTTTGTGTCGTCTGCAAACTTACTAATCAGACCAGTTACATTTTCCTCCAAATCATTTATATATACTACAAAGAGCAAAGGTCCCAGCACTGATCCCTGTGGAACACCACTGGTCACAGCCCTCCAATTAGAAAAGCATCCCTCCATTGCTACTCTCTGCCTTCTATGGCCTAGCCAGTTCTGTATCCACCTTGCCAGCTCACCCCTGATCCCGTGTGACTTCACCTTTTGTACTAGTCTACCATGAGGGACCTTGTCAAAGGCCTTACTGAAGTCCATATAGACAACATGTACTGCCCTACCTGCATCAATCATCTTAGTGACCTCCTCGAAAAACTCTATCAAGTTAGTGAGACACGACCTCCCCTTCACAAAACCGTGCTGCCTCTCACTAATACGTCCATTTTCTTCCAAATGGGAGTAGATCCTGTCTCGAAGAATTCTCTCCAGTAATTTCCCTACCACTGAAGTAAGGCTCACCGGCCTGTAGTTCCCGGGATTATCCTTGCTACCCTTCTTAAACAGAGGAACAACATTGGCTATTCTCCAGTCCTCCGGGACATCCCCTGAAGACAGCGAGGATCCAAAGATTTCTGTCAAGGCCTCAGCAATTTCCTCTGTAGCCTCCTTCAGTATTCTGGGGTAGATCCCATCAGGCCCTGGGGACTTATCTACCTTAATATTTTTTAAGACACCCAACACCTTGGCTTTTTGGATCACAATGTGACCCAGGCTATCTACACCCCCTTCTCCAGACTCAACATCTACCAATTCCTTCTCTTTGGTGAATACTGATGCAAAGTATTCATTTAGTACCTCGCCCATTTCCTCTGGCTCCACACATAGATTCCCTTGCCTGTCCTTCAGTGGGCCAACCCTTTCCCTGGCTACCCTCTTGCTTTTTATGTACGTCGATGCAGATCTGGAGCTCGCCGGATGGCTTCTTGACGCACACCATGGAGCTCACCCATGGCGTTGGCTCCGTGACCCGGGAAAGCACTCCTTGGTCCTGCAGGTCCTACAGCTGCTGCTTGAGGCGGTCCTTGAGTGGTGCTGGGACTCTACGAGGTGCGTGAATGACCGGGTTGGCGTCCGGTTTGAGCCGTATTCTGTAAGTGTAGGGCAGTGTGCCGATGCCCTCGAAAACCTCCTGGTTGTGCGCGAGGAGTGAGTGGAGCTGCGCCCTAAAGTCTGCATCCAGGAAATCAGGCGTGCCTTCTGGAGACAGAGTGTGTACCCGCTGAACGAGGTGGAGGATCTTGCACGCCTGTGCGCCTAACAGAGAGTCCTTCGAGGATCCAACTATTTCAAAAGACAATGTGGCTTTATGTGAGTTGTGTGTAACCTCGAGCTGGCAGGACCCCGTGGCCGGGATAACGTTTCCGTTATAGTCAACCAGCTGACAGCGGGATGGCTGAATCTGTGGTTTAACCTTCAAGGTCTGGAAGGCTGACCATGCAAGGAGATTGGCGGAGGCACCAGTGTCCAAGCGAAATGTGATGGGTGATCGGTTGACCATTAGGGTGGCACACCACTCATCGCCCGGATCAATGCTGTGCACTGGCATCAGCTGGTGGTTGCGACTTGGGGACATCCGGTTCTTGCTTATTACCGCAACGCGGAAGTGTTCCCGGTTGTCGGTATCACAGGTCTGCATGTTGTCAGGATATGACTCAGTGTATGGGGGCTGAATGGCCCGCACGTCCCTGCGAGGCTGGCGGAATTGCGAAGAGTTGGCAGGTTGAGCTGCTCGACAGCAGGCAGCGTAGTGGCCCATCCTGCCACAGCGGAGGCATTGTCGCGCTTTGACCGGACATTGCCGCTTTAAGTGTGCGGATCCACAGTTGCCGCACGTCGTGACGTCATGGCGTTCGTTGCGCCACCACGCATGCGCCGTGCGGTCCTGCGTAGAGCGCGCCTGCGCATCCCGTCCCTCTGCGTTGACGTTCCCTCTTTTGGCGCGTACAAGCGCGGGAGGCGTCGGAAAGCACGCGAAATGGGCGCCCTCATCCGGGCCGCGGGCCAGGAGGAACTTGATCGACTGGACACGCTCGGCCCTGTAGGACCCCTGCCGTGACGATTCGGCAGCCTGGATTTGGGAATACCGGCTGGTCGTGTTTTCGTAAAGGACGCAGGTCTCGATGGCAGTCGCTAGGGTGAGGCGCTTTATTTTGAGGAGCTGCTGGCGTAGGGTGTCCGAGATAACCCCAAAAACTATCTGGTCCCGAATCATGGAGTCGGAGGTGGCCTTATAGCCGCAGGCCTGCGCGATGATACGGAGGAGTGTCAAATAAGATTGAAAAGGCTCATCCTTATCCAGCAGGCGCTGCTGGAAGAGGTACCTCTCGAAGCTCTCATTAACTTCCACGCTGAAGTGTTCCTCAAATTTTAGAAGGACCGTCTTGTATTTCATCTTGTCCTCGCCTTCTGCGAATGCCAGGGAGTTGTAGATGTGGATGGCATGTTGCCCCGCCATGGAGAGGAGGAGGGCGATCTTCCTGGTTTCTGATGCGTTTTCCCTGTCTGTGGCTTCTAGGAAGAACTGGAAGCGCTGTTTAAACAGCTTCCAGTTGACGCCAAGCTTTACAGTGATTCGGAGCGGCTGCGGCGGGCTGATGGAGCAGGATGGCGAATTTCTGGAGAGGTGCAGGTAGATCTCACAGTCGATGGCTAGTTTCCAGACCTGGTATCATGTCGTGTTGGGTGTTCCGATACACAAATGAACCAACACGTTTGTAGATGGTACAACTCTGTTTTATTGCCTTGTACAATTATAACTAATAACTGCTGGCTGAGGTTCGTGCTTCACCAGCTAACCTGTGGACTCACCCCTTTCACTATCTTGGTGAGGCACTCAGCACATGGTGTATGTCTGAGTGGCGCGCTGTGAGCTCTGTGCTCTGAGCTATCTCCTGGTAAAATCAGCGGGAACTGTGGTGTTCCCTGTTTTATAGTGCGCGTGCTCTCACTGGTGATTGGCTGCGATGTTGTGCGTGAGTTGGTTGGTCCAACTACCTGTCCATCAGTGTGTGTGTGATTGCACCATGATATGCTAATGTGGATATTATGACATCCCCGTCCACCCCGTTAATCAAAAAATCTCCCTGGCCTCCGGTTCCCACTCAGCAGAGATAAAGGGGTTTTGTGTAGCAAACCTCACGGTCCAGGGAAGGGAGTTTAAAAATTACCGGCTCTACGTCCTTCCCCACCTCTGCGCGGCCACACTCCTAGGGTTAGACTTCCAGTGCAACCTCCAAAGTCTAACTTTCACATTCGGCGGCCCTATACCCCCCTCACTGTCTGCAGCCTCCCGACCCTTAAGGTCGATCCGCCTTCCCTGTTTGCGAACCTCTTCCCGAAATTGCAAACCCGTCGCCACCAGGAGCAGATGGTACAGTGCCCACGATCGGATCTTTATTAGGTCAGAGGTCCAACGGCTACTGAGGGAAGGAGTCATTGAAGCTAGCAAAAGTCCCTGGAGAGCTCAAGTAGTGGTGGTAAAGACCGGGGAGAAGCATAGGATGGTCATCGACTACAGTCAGACCATCAACAGGTTTACGCAGCTGGACGCGTACCCTCTCCCCCGCATATCCGACCTGGTAAACAGGATCGCGCATTACAAGGTCTTCTACAAGGTGGATCTTAAGTCCGCCTACAACCAGCTCCCCATCCGCATTAGTGACCGCAAGTACACTGCCTTCGAGGCAGATGGGCGGCTCTACCACTTCTTAAGGGTTCCCTTCGGTGTCACTAACGGGGTCTCGGTCTTCCAGCGCAAGATGGACCGAATGGTTGACCGGTACGGTTTACGGGCAACATTCCCGTATCTCGATATTGTCACCATCTGCGGCCACGACCAGCAGGACCAGGACAACAATCTCCGAAAATTCCTCCAGACCGCAAAGATCCTTAACCTTATGTATAACAAGGATAAATGTGTGTTTAGCACCGACCGCCTCGCCATCCTCGGCTACGTAGTGCAAAATGAGTTATAGGCCCCAACCCTGAATGCATGCGCCCCTTATGGAGTTCCCCCTCCCTCACTGCTCCAAGGCCCTGAAGCGCTGCCTCGGCTTTTTTTCTTACTATGCCCAGTGGGTCCCCAAATATGCGGACAAGGCCCGTCCCCTGATCCAATCCAGTTTTTCCCCTGTCGATATAGGCCCGCCAGGCCTTCAGCCGCATCAAAGCAGACATTGCAAAGGCCACGATGCACGCCATCAACGAGTCCCTCCCCTTCCAGGTCTAGAGCGACGGGTCCGACGTAGCTCTGGCGGCCACCCTCAACCAAGCGGGCAGACCTGTGGCCTTCTTCTCACGTACCTTCCACGCTTCCGACATCCACCACTCCTCGGTCGAAAAGGAGGCCCAGGCTATAGTAGAAGCTGTGTGACATTGGAGGCATTACCTGGCCGGCAGGAGATTCCCTCTCCTCACTGACCAACGGTCGGTCGCCTTCATGTTCGATAATTCACAGCGGGGCAAGATCTTGCGTTGGAGGATCAAACTCTCCACCTATAACTACGAGGTCTTGTATCGTCCCGGGAAGCTAAATGAGCCTCCTGATGCCCTGTCCCGCGTCACATGTGCCAACGCACAAGTGGACCGCCACCGAGCCCTCCACGAGGACCTCTGCCACCCGGGGGTCACTCGTTTCTTCCACTTCATCAAGACCCGCAACCTGCCCTACTCCATCGAGGAGGTCAGCACAGCCACCAGGAACTGCTAAATCTTCATACCGCACTTCTACAGGCCAGAGAAAGCGCACCCGTCCCTTTGAACGCCTCAGTATGGACATCAAAGGCCCCCTCCCCTCCACCGACCGCAACACGTACTTCCTGAACGTGATTGACGAGTACTCCCGGTTTCCATTCGCCATCCCCTGCCCCGACATGACCCCAACTACCATCACCAAGGTCCTCCATAGCATCTTTACGCTGTTCGGGTTCCCTGCTTACATACATAGTGATAGGGGGTCCTCCTTTATGAGCGCCAAACTGCCTCAATTCCTGTTCAGCAAGGGCATTGCCTCGAGCAGGACGACCAGTTACAACCCCCGGGGTAACGGGCAGGTAGAGAGGGAGAACGGAACGGTCTGGAAGACCGTCCTACTGGCCCTACGGTCCAGGAATCTCCCAGTCTCCCGCTGGCAGGAAGTCCTCCCGGATGCCCTCCACTCCATCTGGTCACTGCTTTGTACCACGACCAACCAAACACCTCATGAACGTCTCCTTGTCTTCCCCAGGAAGTCCTCCTCTGGGACTTCGCTCGCTCCCGACCTGGCTGGCAGCTCCCGGACCCATCCTGCGGCACGTGCGGGCGCACAAGTCGGACCCGTTGGTCGAGAGGGTCCATCCTCTCCACGCTAACCCCCAGTACGCCTACGTTGCGTACCCCGACGGCCAACAAGATACGGTCTCCCTACAAGACCTGGCGCCCACCGGATCCCCACGCACACCCCAGCCACCAGTCCCACCCTCCCTTCCACCGGTGCACTTTACAGCCGCCCCCTTCCCAGGAGGATCAGTTCTTCCGCCGGCCCTGTCTAGACCCCCCTGCCCACCGACGCACCCTGCAGACGCTCCCTTCCCAGGTCAATTGGCTTCCCCACCAGCGCCGTCTAGGGGTGTTGAAGCTGCCACAGAGATCGAGCCCACGCTCCCAGAGTCACAGATGCCCGAGCCTCCACCTGCGTCACCACCAAAGCTTCGACGATCACAGAGGATGACCAGAGCCCCGATCGACTGATTGTTTCATCTTAAAGTGTATATAGTTAATTGTGAAATTGTAAATAGTTACGACAATAAGACAAAACGCTGTACAGAGATATTACGGTACCTCCATGACCATAACTTCTACCACGTTACCATGTTGTAATACCAAGCCACCACCCCCGCCGGACTTTTTTTAACAGGAGTGAATGTGGTCGTCTGTGTAGAGGTATTACGGTACCTAGTAATGCTGGAACACCATTGGTAAATATTGTATGTTTCCCATTGGTCAAGCTGTATGGTAGCTCCACCCTGCAAGGCAGGGTATGAGAGCCCGTGCCTGAGCTGCTGGAGGAAACATCTAGCTTATTAAAGCCTTCAGTTGGACTAGAACCTCGCTTTAGTGGTCATTGATCGTGCATCACAATCCTTATCACCACTGTACTTACAACAGATTGAGTATATTCAGTCTGCCTCACTTCTGGTTTAGCACAGGGCTAAATCGTTGGCTTTGAAGGCAGACCAAGGCAGGCCAGCAGCACGGTTCAATTCCCGTACCAGCCTCCCCGAACAGGCGCCAGAATGTGGCGACTAGGGGCTTTTCACAGTAACTTAATTTGAAGCCTACTTGTGACAATAAGCGATTTTCATTTCATTTAATATAATATAAACATCAGCAGCCAATCCACAACAAAAACATGAATATACCAAATAAATGATTTCTATCCCTGTACAATTATTAATATAAACCATGATGAATCATCATTAAATAAGCTTCTTTTTTGTTTCCTGTGCTTCTTTACTATAATATCCCTCACGAGACCCACGGGGATGACCCGATTGATCTCCCTGTGGGGCTTGTGGGATACAAGCAGGGGCCCATCCACTGAGGCTCCTGAAATCAACCCTCAAAAGCCAGCCTGGATTGGGACCGGCATGATCGGTAGTCCCAGTTGGGACCTATGTGCTGTAGGCCGCGTTGCAGCCTTTGCTTTTGGTTAGAAATAAACCCACGTTCGAATGACTTTCTCGGGTCTCCTGGAGCTATATTTACCTCACCCAATCCTTGTGAAAATAAATGTTCTTGCCCAGTCGATACTATCTGGGATGTGGAAGGCTGCTTCCGCTGAGGACACTTCAGATGGTTGTGCTGGGTGACTCCGAACTCTTGTGGGCATTGAGGGCTCAGCTGCAAACTGCAGTTTGTCAGTGTGGACTGGCCCAGTGCTGGTTTACTCAAAGAAGCTCACTGGTCAAGTGGTTGGCAAGAGTGCGGGCATGCTGTCATCTTGGGTGAGGACAATAGGTGCCTGTTCCATGGACCAGGCACATGGCAATTAATAAACTTGGGCAGATAAATGGCAAGTAACATCCACATTACACAATCGCCAGTCAATCGACATCTCCGCCAAGAAAGATTCTATTCTAACCATTTCCTCTTGACATTCAATGACACTACCAACACTGAATCCCCCTCAATCAACATCCTGGGGTCGCCGTTGGCCAAAATCTGAAATTGACAGCCATATAGATACTGTGGGGACAAGACCAGCTCAGAGGCTTGGAATCCTGCGGTGGGAGCTCCCCACCTGACTCCCCAAAACCTGTCCACCATCTACAAGGCACAAGTCAGAGGTGTTTTTCATTTATAATAATAATAATCTTTATTGTCACAAGTAGGCTTACAGTAACACCGCAATGAAGTTACTATGAAAATCCCCTCGTCGCCACATTCTGGCACCTGTTCATGTACAAAGAACATACAACAAAGAACAAAGAACAATACAGCACAGGAACAGGCCCTTCAACCCTCCAAGCCTGTACCGGTCATGATACCAACCTTTGCCAAAACTCTCAGCATTTCCTTGTGCCATATCCCTCCATACCATCCTAGTCATGTGTTTGTCAAGATGCCTTTTGAATGCCGTTAATGTATCTGCTTCCACAACCCCCCCTGGCAATACGTTCCAGGCACTCACCACCCTCTGTGTAAAAAACCTGCCTCGCACGTCTCCTCTAAACTTTGCCTCATGAACCTTAAACTTATGCCCCCTGGTAACTGACCCCTCCACCTTGGGAAAGAGTGCCTGCCCATCCACTCTATCCATGCCCCTCATAATCTTGTAGACCTCTATCAGGTCACCCCTCAACCTCCATCTTTCGAATGAAAACAGTCCGAGTCTATTCAGCCTCTCCGCATAGCTAACACCCTCCAGACAAGGCAACATTCTGTTAAACCTCCTCTGCACCCTCTCCAAAGCCTCCAAATCTGTCTGGTAGTGTGGCGATCAGAATTGTGTGCAATATTCCAAGTGCGGCCGTACCAAGGTTCTATACAACTGCAGCATGACTTGCCAATTTTTATACTCGATGCCCCATCCAATGAAGGCAAGCATTCCGTATGCTTTCTTGACTACCTTGTCCACTTGTTTTGCCACCTTCAAAGATCTGTGGACTTGCACGCCCAGATCTCTCTGACTTTCTATATTCCTAAGAGTTTTGCCATTTACGGTATATTTCCCCTCTATGTTAGACCTACCACTGAGGGAAAATTCAGAATGTCCAAATTACCTAACGTCTTTTGGGACTTGTGGGAGGGAACCGGAGCACACGGAGGAAACCCACGCAGACACGGGGAGAACATGCAGACTCCACACAGACAGTGACCCAAGCTGGGAATTGAACCTGGGTATTCATAGAACCCGGACATTTTTGGCTAGGCCAGCATTTGTTGCCCATCCCTAATTTCTCTTGCAAAGGTGGTGGTGAGCTGCTGTCTTGAACCACTGCAGTCCATGTGGTGTAGGTTCATCCATACTGTTGTTAGGGAGGCAGTTCCAGGATTTGGACACAGCGACAGATATTTTTCCAAGTCAGGATGGTAAGTGACTTGGAGGGGAACTTCCAGGTGGTTATGTTTCCATGTATCTGCTGCCCTTGTCCTTGGAGATCGTAGTGGTCATGGGTTTGGAAGGTGCTGCCTAAGGAGCCTTAGTGAGTTCCTGTAGTGCATTTTGTAGATGGTACACATGGCTGTTATTGTATGCCAGTGGTGGAAGGAGTCAATATTTGTGGATGGGGTGTCAATCAAGTGGGCTGCTTTGTCCTGGATGGTGTTGAGCTTCTTGAATGTTGTTGGAGCTGCACTCATCCAGGCAAGTGGAGAGTATTCCATTACACTCCTGACTGGTGCCTTGTAGATGGTGGACAGCCTTTGGGGAGTCAGAAAATGTCTTACCCCTGACCTGCTCATGTAGCCACAATATTTATATGGCTAGTCCAGTTCAGTTTCTGGTTAATGGTTCCATCACCAGCCAGAGACCTCTCTTGCAGGAGCTGCATAGTGCCCACCCAGGGAAAACAAGGATGTAGATGTTGGCAAGCTGCCACATATGGCGGCCAGGAATTCATAAAGCCATTGAAGAAATGGTACAGCAATGTCTCCCCTTTCAAACTCAACAATCGCTGCCTCAATCAGCATTCTCCACCACTGGGAGTGGCCAAGTCGCCCATCGACTAGGTCCACATTGACTACGTGAGCCCTTTCTTGGGCAGGATGTTTTTAGTTTTGGTACATGTCTACTCCAAGTGACTGTCTATACCCCGACTATGGTGGGTGCCTTATGCCGAGTGTTCGCTCTACATGGGCTGCTGGAGAACATTGTATCTGACAATGCCATCCCTTTTTCAGGGACGTCTTCCAAAGTTTTGTTTGAGCGAACAGCATCCTACAGACCAGGATGGCCCCATACCACCCTGCGCCCAATGGGCTGGCCAAGAGGACCGTGCAGATTTTTAAAAATGCCATGAGGAACGAACAGACAGACTGCTGTGCCAGCAGCTTGCTAATTGTCGTTTATCATACAACACGTTCCCTCACACCACCCTGGGTTCACACCTGCCGAGTTGCTAATGGCCGTCACCTCAGAACACGTTTGTATTTTCAGACTTGACAGGGAGGGTGAAGGCACATCAGGCCTCCCAGAGTGGGCCAAGCAAAGGGGCAATGGATCATTCCGGTTGGGGGACTCGGTTTTAGTTCGAATGTCCGCCTCAGGCCCACAATGATTAGCCGGGCGGATTGTATCCCAGTCTGGGCCCGTGTCATACATGGCGAATGTAAATGGTGGAAGCGTCAAAAAGCATATTGACCATTTGAGGAGCCGGTGGGGTAGCGACCCCCGCTTCAGCGTAGACAGGTCCCACTGGTGTTGTCAACACTCCTGTGAATGTTCCTGAGCAGAGGGAGTTGAGAACCACTCAGCCAACCCAGCCAATTGTGCATTTGGAAGCCGTTGAGACCAGTTCCCCAACCGAGAAGATGTACCTGTCGCCGGCCATCAACAACATGACTACCTCGGAGGCTGCGGAGCCTATGGGAGGGCCAAGGAGGTCCGGGAGGACTCGCTCAGGCTGATGCAGTATTTTATCAGTTAAGGCCCGGGGCGTGTGAAAACATGCATTGCAGCCTTAGATATTCAGCTATGTGTGTGGGGCGGATCTAAACAGTGACACATGCTGGGGATAATTTTTGGCAACACACTTTTCAACTCCTTCGACCCACCCATGTGTCGCGACCCACACTATGAAAAACACTGGCCTAGGACACTCCCTTGAGGAATTCCTGCAATGATGACCTGGAACTGAGAAGGTTGACCTCCAACAATCACAACCATCTTCCTTTGTGTTATTATGATTCCAGTCAGCAGAGAGATTTCCTCCTGATACCCATTGACTCCAGTTTTGTTTGGGTTCCTTGATACCACATTTGATCAAATGCTGCTTCGATGTGTAGGGCAGTCACTCTCACTTAAAGGATCGTTGAACAATAGGGTTACAGAAGAGGGAGCGATCAGTCCCAGCAGCAAAACAGGAACCACATGGCCCCCTCATGTGATGTAATTTCATCATTCTATGAAAACTCTCCTCCACTGAGTCCAAGCCTGGGTAGTGGTTTAGAGATGTTGGTGTTGAGCTGAGAGCCCAAATTCAGCCCATCGCCCTTAGTGCAACCCCTCGGTTTGCTGCACATCTGTTTGTAACAGCTTGTTTTGATGGGTGACATCCAGGAGGAGATTCCTTCTGACTGAGGCTCCAGTTCAGAATTGTACCCAGTTCAAATGTACCCAGAGTCCGAGGAGATAGTGCGAAAGATCAGACCTATTAGTTACAGGGTGAATTCCAGGATTACGATCAGTTGGGTATCTGGTCATTGCACCTATTATTACCAGTTACATATATTTAATTATGTTTCATTTGATGATGGCAATCTGAGTGTTACCAATATTGTTATAGATCATCAATGCAATAACTGAGTTTCTATTAGTTAATGGTTCCCTTTTCATCTCTGGTTTCTCCTTTCTGCGTGGAACTCGCTGCCGGAGGAGGTGGTGGAAGCAGGGATGAAAGTGACATTTAAGGGGCATCTTGATAAATACATGAATAGGCTGGGAATAGAGGGATATGGACCCAGGAAATGTAGAAGATTTTAGTTTAGACGGGCAGCATGGTCGGCACAGGCTTGGAGGGCCGAAGGGCCTGTTCTTGTGCTGTACTTTTCTTTGTTCATTGTTCTTTGTTCTTTGAGAGTCACTCAGTGTTGTAGCCTCTCTTTCCTGCTCTTAATTTTCATTCTTCCCCACTCTTGGCTTCCTAACCACGCACTCAGCTTAGCCTCTTTGCCTGGCTACAGGGGTGGTCTTTTTGTCCTTGGAGCTCCTCACACTACAGCTGTTTGCATGGAAGCTTGCAGAATGGTGCTCGTCCAGGGTGGGGGTGGGGAGGAGGGTACAGATTGTGGCTGGTGGGGGTGGATTGAGGCTGGTGGGGGGGGGAAGATCCAACACTCACCAGGTTAATGCCATAGGTTTTGCAGATGTCACGTGATGAGGTGTCACATGATGCGAAGTCATATGGCAGGAGTCAGGCAGTCAGACATTCCATAGTCAACACATCATGGCACCAAACCTGTTGCGATACCCACAGGTGGGGCAGCAGACCTTAGATGGCTGTGAGAATGAAAATGTCATTCATGCCCCAAAAGATCATTCTCAATTCGCATCCATACTCCACCCACCACCACCACCCCCAACCTTCACCCCCAAAGATGGGTAATCGAACTGATAGTTTCCCACAAATCTCCAGTAATTGCAAGAAAATTGCTTTAAATGTGTGTTGAACATCAGTATAGTTCTGAGAGAGAATGCCAGTCCTTCTAACCTTTTGTATCCTCAGTGCACAATCTACCGAAATGTTAACCCAAGGAGTTGTACTGAATGTGTGCCTTGTTTGCAAAAACCACAAACAGAAACAGGCAACTAATGACTGATCTGAGAGTGGCATATTCCTCTTGCCTCCAGATAGGGCCACGCACTAACAGTAGTTGCTTTTTAATGAAGTGGCTTCTCCCCTGCATCCGCGAGTTCAGAATTTTTATCTTTCGAAGGGAGCATAATAAGAGTATAATTAACTCGGAGCCATAAATGTGCAGCAAAAGAAAAGAGATAAGGAAAAAATGCAGTATGTAAATACATTTTATTGAACTCTGCATGCTTTTGAAATGTTTCTTTCCAGCAAAGACACAGTGTTCTGACTCAGTTCAGCCACAGTGTTCTGCTCAGTTCTGTAAACCTTAACTGGATGGAGGCCTGCAGCTGCTCATTGCCAGACTGGATGGCACCTCGTCGAGTCTGGACTAAGCCCTGAAGGAGCTCCAGGCCAGATTGAATGGCAGATTGCAGAAGATCCATTCTAATCAGCATTATGACCTGAGTGACCTCCATACCAGACTAGAAGTCTTCCTGTAGATCTTTAGTATTGGTGTGGATCCAGTTAAACCTCCATTTTATCCAGGAATTGAGTGGGGACGGCAGCAGATCGGTTGACTGCAAGGATCCCAAGATGGATATTTCAACGAGGTGTTTGCTTGCACACCATACCAAATAAGATTTAAATAGTGCCGCTCGCAGCCTCAGGACATTCCAAAGTGCATTGCGACCAATGAGGAACTTTTAGCAATGAAGAAAACCTAGCAACCAATTTGCATCTCTGACTGATGTGTTAGGCAGGTCGATTCGGTGTGGACTGCACTTGATGCAGCGATGCGAGAAACAGACCTCTAACACTGTAAAAGATCCAACACGGTTTTATTGAACGATAGAACTAACATACATATTTAACTGTGGGTTGACACGAGACTGAACTGACTGGAGACCTTGTACTAGCCTGACCAGACTTACTAGCTACCGCATGGCGTTTGCACTGTGCTAGCTCGTGGACTCTGACTGTCTCAGTGGCTGGATCCGGAGAGCGGGAAACCTAGTGCCCTCTGGCTTTATAGTGGTGGTGTCCTGTCTGGTGATTGGCTGCACTGTACTGTGTGCTTACTGGTCATCCTGTGTGTCAATCACTGCCTGTCTGCCCTCAGGCAACTGTACGCGGACATGATCAGTTGGGGCCAGTTCAGGCAGATCCGTGGCATGGGCATCGTACGTGGCTTTCTGTTGAGCCCGTGACTGCTGCATTTTCTGTAGGACCGTGAGGTGATCAAGGTCGGGAATGTGGATGGCTGGAACTGTCGTCCTCAGAGTGCGATTCATGAGCATCTGGGCTGGAGACAACCCAGTGGACAGTGGGGTCGCCCTGTATGCCAGCATTGCCAGGTTAAAATCGGAGCCTCAATCTGCAGCTTTGCACAGCAGCTGCTTTACAATGTGGACCCCTTTTTCGGCCTTCCCGTTTGACTGCGGGTAGTGGGGACTGGAGGTAACGTGACGGAAGTTGTAGGACTGTGCAAAGTCAGACCATTCCTGGCTGTAAAAACAAGGACTGTTGTCGCTCATTACATGAGCGGTATCCCATGCCTGGCGAACATTTCTTTGCAGACTTTGATTACCGCCTTCGAAGTGAGGTCGGACAGTTTCACTACTTCTGGGTAACTGGAGAAGTAGTCGACCAGGAGTGCGTAGTCACGCCCCTTGGCGTGGAAAAGGTCTACACCGACTTTGGACCACGGAGAGGTCACAATCTCGTGCTGCTGCAACGTTTCTTTGGGTTGAGCTGGCTGAAACCTCCGACGGATAGGGCAATTGAGGACTGTGTCGGCAATGTCCTGACTGATGCCCGGCCAATAGACCATCTCCCGTGCTCTGCGTTGGCATTTCTCGACCCCAAGGTGACCCTCATGGAGTTGGCCCAGCACCATAGTACACATACTCTGAAGAATGACGATTCTGTCGAGTTTCAGAAGGATTCCCTCCACCACCATCAGGTCGTCTTTTTTTCTTATAGAACTGGGGACATTGTCCCTTCTGCCAGCCATTGCTGAGGTGCTGCATCACGCGCTGCAGCAGAGGATCCTTGGCTGTCTCCTCACGAGCATGCGAAGGGACCCGGGAAAAGCGCGCGAAACGGCCACTCTCCTCGATGCTCAGGCCCTGCATTTGTGCAATGGCCTGCACCCGTTCCGCCTCGTGGGAGGCCAGCTTCGCAGTTTCTGCCGCCCTGATGTGGGAGTAACGATTCTTAGCATGCTCATGGACAACGCACGTCTCGATAGAGAGGGTCAACTGTTTGACTTTCAGGAGCTGCTGCCGAAGGGAGCCGGAGTGGACCCCGAAAACGATCTGCTCCCAGATCATGGAATCAGCCGTCGAGTCATAGTTACATGACTGCGCCAGGACGCGGAGATGGGCGACGAAGGACTGAAAAGGTTCATCCTTACCCTGAAGCCTCTGCTGCAAAACGTACCGTTCAAAGCTCTCATTCACCTCAATGTCGCAGTGGCTGTCAAACCTCAGCAGAACTGTTTTGAATTTTGTTTTGTCTTCGCCGTCAGCGAATGTGAGGGAGTTGTAGATGTGGATGGCATGGTCCCCCGCGGTGGAGAGAAATAGCGCGATCTTCCTGGCATCCGATGCTGCTTCGAGGTCGGAGGCCTCGCTGTACCAGAGGAACTTTTGCTTGAAGAGCTTTCAATTTGCGCCAAGATGCTGAGCTGCGGAGGAGGCTGGGTGTTTTCCATGTAACTGGATGGCGGCTTGCTGGTCAATGCTGATTCACTCGAGGTAGGTCCGTCAATTTTCAGTATCACTCCGGAGTACCATGATGTGTGAGTCAGGTTGGTTCGGTGTGGACTGCACTTGATGCAGCGATGCGAGAAACAGACCTCTAACACTGTAGAAGATCCAACACGGTTTTATTGAACGATAGAACTAACATACATATTTAACTGTGGATCGACACTATACTGAACTGACTGGATACCCTGTAGTAGCCTGACCAGATTTACTAGCTACCGCTTGGTGTTTGCACTGTGCTAGCTTGTGGACTCTGACTGTCTCCGTGGCTGGGTCCGGAGAGTGGGAAACCTAGTGCCCTCTGGCTTTATAGTGGTGGTGTCCTGTCTGGTGATTGGCTGCACTGTGTTGTGTGCTTACTGGTCATCCTGAGTGTCAATCACTGCCTGTCTGCACTCCATTATATACATGAATGGATATTATGACAGTGACCACCCAATAGGCTAATGAATAAGGTCAGGGCGGGCCGAGTCAGGGGACAAGTAGTAGATTGGATATCTGGCTTACTGAGAGAGGTATGTTATTCAGTGTGACCGAAAGGAGGAAGTAGATTCTTACAAAGAATGCCCAGATCACTATCTCAAACGCAAAAACAAAAATGTTTTCAGTTCCGGTTAAAGGTCATAGAATGAAACTTTGTATTTTCTCTCCAGAGATACTGTTTGAGTACTTCCACCATTTGCTGATTTATATCAATTCTGGGACCGGTAGCATGGTAGTACAGTGGTTAGCACTGTTACTTCACAGCTCCAGGGTCCCAGGTTCGACTCCTGGCTTGGGTCACTGCCTGTGTGGAGTCTGCATGTTCTCCCCGTGTCTGCGTGGGTTTCCTCCGGGTGCTCCGGTTTCCTCCCACAAGTCCCGAAAGACGTACTTATTAGGTGAATTGGACATTATGAATTCTCCCTCTGTGTACGCAAACAGGAGCCGGAATGTGGCGACAAGGGGCTTTTCACAGTACCTTCATTGCTGTGTTAGTGTAAGCCTACTTGTGACAATAATAAAGATTATTATTACTATTGTTCATTATTTAAATGAATGATTTAGATTTTGAAATTACAATGATAGGTCAGAATTTTACACTCCCCTTTCCCTGACGGACCCTGAGGCTGTGCGGGGGCGGGTGGGGGGGTGGGGGTGGTGGGGTGGGGGGCTGGGGGGGGGGGGGGGGGGTGGTACGGCTGTTGCCGAACATCCTTTCCATTACATTAAATTATTCACTCTGCCTACCACCAGTGCACAGTGGCAGCTGTGTGTACAAGATGCACCGCTGCAACTAGCCAAGGCCAATTTGATAGCGTCTGCCAAATGCACAACCTCTACCGCCTAGGATGACATGAGAAACGGACACCTGGGTTCACCACCACCCCCAGGTTCACTTCCAAGTCACACACCATCCTGACTTGGAGCAATGTCACCGTCCCTTTACTGGGTCAAATTCATGCAAATCCCTCCCGTACCGCACAGGGCTGCAGCGGCTCAAGAAGGCAGCTCACTGACCATCTTCCCAAGGGCAGCTAGAGATGGGCTCACATCCAGTGAAAGAATAACAATGTTAAAAGTGAAGAATCTAAGCAGAGTAAAGGATCGATCAAGAAATACTAATACGTATTATCACTAAAAAAAATGCAGTGCTGATCAATAAGGCAGTATGGAAAGGAAACACAAGTTTATTTCTGGAGGGAGTATCCGGGGTCAGAGGATGATGCATCTTTAGCAACCATCTTTCGAGCTTGCCAGTAAATAACAGCCTGAAAATGCAGCAGTGGGCTGCTTCTGACTGGCCAATCAGTACCAGAAGTGCAAAGGAGGAAGTTAACCCCCATTGGCCACCATTTATAAAAAGCTAAATGAAGACTTGTGTTTATAAAGCGTCTTTCATTACCTTGGAATACACCAATGAGCTTTGCAGCCAATGAAGTACTTTAGAAATCTTGTCAGTGTTGTGAAGCAGGATGAAGGAAAGGAAACAAGCGGGCACATTTCAGGGTCCAGGCCAAACTCCAGGCCTGTGACAGTACCATTCTTCCACTCGGCCTCCTTACCAGCTCCCAGGCAGACCCCAGGTCAGGAGAGTGTCGGATATTCTGGGTCAGTATACACAGTGCCACACTGATAAGATTATTATAAGAGTCTGATGAAATGAGCAGCAACTGGGACTCAATCCAGCATTTAAAAAAATTAATTCATGTGATGTGGGCATCGCTGGCTGAGCCAGCATTTATTCCCCATCCCAAATTTCCCTTGAACTGAGTGGCTTGCTAGGCTGTCCAGTGACAATACCATTACACCACTGCCTCATTCTGACGATCCTGCAACAACATGTTATATTTACATGGCGACGTTATGTAGTGAAATATACAGAGCGTTATTAAACAGTATTTGACACAAAGCCACATAGGGAGATACTGCAACAGGGAGCCAAAGGTTTGATCCAGGAGTTAGGCTGTAAGGAGAACCTTATCAGAGAAGAGAGTGGGGGCGGAATTCCAGAGCCCAGGTAGCTGAAGGCTCCACTGTCAATGGAGCGATGATAATCAGGGAGACGCAAGAGATCAGAATTGGAGGGATGCAAAAATCTCAGGGGCCATGGAAAGGTTTGGAAACAAAGTTGAGAATTTTAAATTAAAAACAGAATTCCAGTTAAGGGGCAATTCCCCTACCCTGCACATCTTTGGGTTGTGGGGGTGAGACCCAGGCAGACACGGTGAGAATGTGCAAACTCCACACGGACAGTGATCCGGGGCCGGGATCAAACCCGGGTTTGGGGCTTCGAGGCAGCAGTGCGAACCACTGGAGAATTTTAAAATTGAAACATTGCTTAACCAATTGAAATACCGCATTGCAAATTTAGAAATGTGTGGTTTTAATTTCAAAGTCTAGGGGTGGGAATCTCCTGTCTCGTCCGTGACAACACCCATTGCCAGTGAGAATGGAAAATTTGCGTTCCAGCCAAAACTCCAGTCCTTGTTTCCTGTCCTCCACCGCCACTGGTATATCCAGTCTGTCGAGGAACTGTACCATCACTGAGTCCCCCTCCAGGGGCATTTAGGTGTATAGCCCTCGGTTGCAGTTTGCAAAGGCCTCATTAACGTTGTTTGGGTCTGCCAGCATCCTAACATTTCTGTCGCTAACTTGCGCTATCTCTTTTGCAGCTGCTTGCTTTCTTAACTGGTGTGCCAGCTGGCCTTTTCTTCATGTTCATAGAAGGAGACCTGGTGAAGCTGGTGGACTGCGTTCCCTGTGGAGAGCAGATCAAATTCCATCTGCAGATTTTTCCTCTCCGCCAGCAGTTCCACAGTTGGGGCCGTGGAATACCACCAATCCACCTCCAGTATGGAGTCGATCAGCCACTGCTTGGCTGCCCTTTCTTTCCAGTCCCTAAGGTTCCCTTTAAGCTATGATTTGCCGCAGATCACTGCCTTCAGTGCCTCCCAGAACGTGGAGGTTGAGACCTCCCTGTTCTGGTTGCAGGTGTTACATAACTGTCGATGGCTTGGGATATTTTAGTGCTGAATTCCTTATCGGTGAGGAGAGCTGCATCCAGCCTCCAAAGGGGTGTTGGGCCTGGCCCTTTTCCAACCTCATGACCATGTAATGTGGCCATTGGTCAGAGGTTACAGTCGCAGAGTATGCTGCCTTTGTTACCCCTGGAAGCACCCTTTCCCCTCCAACAAAAAAGTCGATACGTGAGTAGGCCTTGTGTACATGGGAGAAGAAAGAGAATTCATTTTCTCTTGGGTAATTGACCCTCCACGGCTCTCCCACCCTTCCCCCTCCCTCCGCTCCTCTGCCTGTGATCGCCCTTGCCACTCTCAAATTCTTGCAACCCACATTCTGGGCCATGTCAACACCAATGTCTTAGTACAAGCGGATGGAATGTCCTTCCCACTTGCACCCTCTCGGGCTCTTTGTCCACCTCAGGATCTGCTCTTTGTCCTGGTACTTGTGCAGCCTCACGATTATCACCCATGGTGGTTTCCAGCCCTGGGCCGCTGCCGAAGCAACCTTTGGGCATGGTCTACCTCAGGGGGCCTGGTTACAGCACCGAAAGGGGAGGCAATGGTATAAAGGTAAAGGTAAACTCACCATAGTCCCAGGTGGCCATAGGCTGTTTTCCCCTTCGAGGGGGAGAGCTGACTGGTGGTGATTTAACCTGAGGTTAACCACACCTCAGCTGAGGGATGAGGTTGAGAAGGTTCATGAATAATCTCAATGATGTAGTGGTAATGTCACTGGCCTAGGTCCAGAGACCCAGGGTAATGCTCTGGGGATCCGGGTTCAAATCCCACCAGGGCAGATGCTGAAATTTGAATTCAATAAAAGTCTGTAATTAAAAGTCCAATGATGACCATTGCTGATTGTGAGAGAAGGAAATCTGCCATCCTCACCTGTTCTGGCTCACATGTGACTCCAGATCCACAGCAATGTGGTTTATTCTTAAATGTCCTCTGAAATGGACTAACAAGCCACCCATTGCAAGGGAAATGAGGAATCCCGTTAATGAATAAAAGAATTGACCTGTCATAGCTCGCTGCAAGAGCAGCTCAGCTAATCCCACTCACTCAAAATGCTGCAAATTGTTTTCTCTTTAGATAATTATCCAATTCTCTTTTCAAAGCTGAATCTGCCTCCACCACACGCTCAAATGCATTCCAGATCCTAACCACTCGCTGCATTAACAAGTGTCGCCTGTTGCATCTTCTGCCAGTCACCTGAAATCAGTGGCCCCTGGTTTTTGATCCTTCTACGACCTTTCTCCCTCCAGACCTCTCAGCATTTTCAACACCTCTATCAAATCTCTTTCTGATCAAGGGCAGCATTCATTTCATTCATGTGGCGCATTGGTTAGCACTGCTGCCTACAGCGCTGAGGACCCGGGTTCGAATCCCGGCCCTGGGACACTGTCCGTGTTGAGTTTGCACATTCTCCCCGTGTCTGCGTGGGTCTCACCCCACAACCAAAGATGTGCAGCGTAGGTGGATTGGCCACACTAAATTGTCCCATAATTAGAAAAAAAAGAACGGGCACTCTAAATTTATAATTTAAAAAAAAAATCTTTCTGATCTTCTCTTCTCCAAGGACAGCGCTTCAAGAAGGCAGCTTACCTTCTCAAGGGCAATTTGGGATGAGCAATAAATGCTGTCCGAGCCACATCCCATGAATTAATAAACAAACTTCTTGAATGTATCGAGCTAATTGAAGTCCCTGGAATCCCCCTCAGACATTTTTTGCACTCTTTCTAATGCCTTTGGATCCTACCTAAATTATGGTGCCCAGAAGTGGTCACAATATTCCACTTGAGGCTGAACCAGTGCTTTGTACAGTTTTATCATTGCTTATCATAACCTTCTTGCTTTTCTCTTCTATGCCTTTATTTATAAAACCCATGATGCCATATGCTTTATTAACCAGTTTCTCATCCTGCCCTATGCCACTGTGAATGATTTGTTTTTTAAAATTCATTTATGGGATGTGAGCGCCGCATGTTTAGGCCAACATTTATTGCCCATCCCTAGTTGCCCTTCAGAAAGTGGTGACGAGTTGCCTTCTTGAATCGCTGCAGTCCTTCCAGTGTAGGTACACCCACTGTGCTGTTGGAATGGAGTTCCAGGGTGTTGCCTCAGCGACAGCGAAGGAACAGCGATATATTTCCAAGTCTGAGTGGTGAGTGACTTGGAGGGGAACCTCCAGTTGGTGTGGTTCCCAGGTATCTGCTGCTCTTGTCCTTCTAAATGCTAGTGGTCGTGGGTTTGGAAGGCGCTGACTAAGAAACCTTGGTGAGTTCCTGCAGTGCATCATTTCACACGACTGCCACTGTTCATCGGTGGTGGAGGGTTTGAGGACAGGATTCTCCGAGCCTCCGTGCTGAAATCGCGTTCGATGCAGGGCTGGAGAATGGGCGTCAAACCCGAGATCGGGTCTGATGCCGCTCCCGCGATTCTCCGGTCCCCGGACAATCACCGCTGTTGGAGGGAAGTAAAACTCAGAGTCTGTTCTCGACTGCGTGGAGTTGTAAAAGTTGCGTTTATTCGGAATTGCTGTATGCACACAGGAGAGGCAAGTTCTGCTGCTAGCCTTAGCTTGCAATAGTCAGTTTTGATCACAGTCAGAATTACACGCATATATATTTAAGGTTCTTTCAGACTTACAAGTAGGCATTGACGTCATCAATTCAGTCGGAACAGTACAAGGTGATCAGTATGCATATTTTCTGGTCCCTTTAATGGGAAAATGGTCAGCTAATACAATGCTTCTTTACAATCTCCTGGATTCAGTTCAACATATTTCCTTTACCCTGAACTTCTGGATGGGGTGTTAATGTGTTTTTATCCCCTGCACTGGGCTGGACAATGAATCTCCTACAGACAGGCTGGAGCCATGATTTCTATGACATGGGTCCCCTTTCTTATCCTAATGCCCTGTGAGATGATTGAATTATCTCCAGTGCAAGTGGCTTTTCTTTAAGGTCCAACATTTTAACCCCTTGCCTTCTGGTTTTTCCCTTGACTTGTGCTGTTATAATACTTGAGACATCTTTATTATTACTTATATCAATTCTGACACACCTATAGCAATTTTGTCCACTAACAGCCGCCAATCGGGCACACACGGTCGACGTGGCGCCAGTCGGGGGCCATTGAAAGAGGCCCCCGCGGAGATTCACCAAGTGCAGCTGCTTGGGTTCCCGCCGGCGTGATTCTCTCATGGTTCCACCTGGCGGGAACGCGGCGTGGCGGCTGTGGACTCAGTCTGTGGCCACCCTGGTGAAGGGCGGGGGGATCATTCATGGCGGGGGGGGGGCCTCCAGGATGGCCAGGCTACCGATCGGGGGCCACCGATCCGCAAGTGCATGCGATCTGGGGGGAGGGTCTATCTTCTTGGTGCCAGTCCGCGGTGTGGATCGGCCATGTCTTGCAGGGCGGCCGACGCAGGCCACTGCCGTGCGCATGCGCGGACCCCCGACCGGAAGTGCAGGGCCCCGTATCGATAACCGGAGCTGCGAGGAGCACTGCGCGGCCCTGCTATCCCCCTGCAAATTGGAGAATCACCCTGGATTTTCTCCAGGTAAGTCCAGAATGATTTGCGCCCGTTTTTCCCGGGCGTGGGGCCATAGCCCCATTAGCTGCTTTGTCCTGGATGGTGCCAAGCTTCTTGAATGTTGTTGGAGCTGCACTCATCCAGGCAAGTGGAGAGTATTCCATTACACTCCTGACTTGTGCCTTGTAGATGGTGGATAGGCTTTGCGGGGGGGGGGGGGGGGGGGGGGGGGGGGCGGTCAGGAGGTGAGTTAATCACCATAATAGGGTTCCTAGCCTTTGGCCTGCCCTGGTAGCCTCAGTATTAATGTGGCTAGCCCAGTTCAGTTTCTGATCAATGATAATCCCCAGGATGTTGATTGTGGGGGAGTCAGCGATAGTAATACCAATGAATATCAAGGGGCAATAGTTAGATCCTCTCTTGTAGGAGATGGTCATTGCCTGGCACTTGTGTGACGCAAATGTAACTTGCTACTTGTCATCCCAAGCCTGGATATCGTCCAGGTCTTGCTGCATTTGGACATGGACTGCTTCATTATCTGAGGAGTCGTGAATGGTTGTGCACATATACCCTCAAACTCCTTATGTTCCTGCACCCCTTTCAGAATTGAACCTTTAGTTTTATTTTATATTGCCTCTCCCCATTCTTCCTATAAAAACAATTATTTCACACTTCTCAGCATCAAATTCTATCTTCCAGTTGCCTGCCCATTCCACAAGACTGTCTGTCCTTCTGAAGTCACCCATTAGTTTCCTCACTGTTCGTCATATAAGTGTATCAAGGAAAAAAATAAATGATCCAGTAAGTTTTGGATCTTAAATACTCACTATATGGCCAGTCAGTCTAATTTCCAAGTTGTATAACCTCCATGTTTCTGGCTTCGCTCAGCATGTAGGCTGAATTTGGCACACAGCTCTGGCCAATATCTCCTCCTCCAAATGAAAGGTTTGAACATAAGAAAATAAATCGGTGCAGAAGTACGTTCCTAGGCCGCCTTGAACCTGCTGCATCAGTTGTCATGGCTGAACTTTGATTCGTCCTCTACTTTCCTGCCTGATCCTCCTATCCCTTAATTCTCGAAAGAGCCCAAAACCTATCAATCGCAGCTTTGGATATAATCGGTGACTGAGAATCCTGAGATCTCTGAAGCAGAACATTCCAAAGATTCACAACCTTCTGAGTGCAGACATTTCTCCTCATCCCAGTCTCAATGGTCAACCCCACCTCACCCCATATCTTGGATATGCCCCCTAGTTCTCTCAGAATCTCATGTATTTCAATGAGATCAGCGCTCATTTCTGTAAACTCCAGTATGTACAGGCCCATTCTACTCAAGCTGTCCTAACAGGGCAACTTCTCCATTCCAGCAATCAGTTTAGCCATCCTTCATTGCATCCTCTCTAAAGCAAGTGCATCCTTCCTCAGGTCCAGAACTATGCACAATGTTCTAATGTGGTCCTACCAAAACCTTGCAAAATTGTAGCAAGAATTCTTTGCCCTTTCACTCTAATCCGCTTGCAGCCAACATGCCACTGGCCTTTCTAACTGCCAAGAGGGGCATGCATAGAGTGGCTGGGCAGGCACTCTTCCCCAGGGTGCAGGGGTCAGTCACCAGGGGGCATAGGTTTAAGGTTTGTGGGGCAATGTTTAGAGGAGATGTGCGAGGCATGTTTTTTTACGCAGAGGATGGTGAGTGCCTGGAACGCGTTGCCAGGGGAGGTTGTGGAAGCAGATACATTAACGGCGTTCAAAAGGCATCTTGACAAATACATGGATAGGATGTGTATAGAGGGATATGGCACAAGGAAGTGTAGAGGATTTTGGCAAAGGTTGATATCATGACCGGTACAAGCTTGGAGGGCCGAAGGGCCTGTTCCTGTGCTGTATTGTTCTTTGTTCTTTGCTTGCTCTACCTGCACATTAACTTTCTCAGAGTAAGGGGTCAGCAATTTAGGACAGAGATAAGGAGGAATTTCTCCTTGTAGTAATCCAGGAGACATGAAGATAAAGGTTAAACTAAATTTATTTTAACTCAAAAATAATGGTGAGATGTGGAGATGCCGGCATTGGACTGGGGTGGGCACAACAAGAAGTCTTACAACACCAGGTTAAAGTCCAACAGGTTTGTTTGGAATCACTAGCTTTCGGAGGGCAGCTCCTTCATCTGATGAAGGAGCTGCACTCCAAAAGCAAAGGCGCACGCGTGGCATACAACACAAGTGTCCCAGCCTGAGACTAACAGGAATTGCCAGTCTGAGTCTGGGAACATAGTTAAAGGGCTCAATAACGAGTCCCAGCTGGACGGGCCTCTGCGTGTTACCACGGGAACTCATACTCCACCAGCCCCATGGGGGGGGGGATCAATAAGAGATCCATCGTGGTCCTGGTGAAGGTTATCACACTTCCCTCAGAGGGTAGTGAACCTGTGGACCACAGAGGGCTATAAAGGCTGGGTCATTAAATATGTTCAAGGCTGAGATAGACAGATTTTTAATCAGTAAGAGAATCAAGGGTTATGGGGATCAGGCCGGAAAGTGGAGTTGAGGATTATCAGAGAAGATCAGTCATTGATCGCACTGAAAGGTGAAGCAAACTCGAGGGGCAGAATGGCCCTCTGCTCCCATGTCTTGTGGTCTGATGGGCTTTCTGTGTTTCATGTACTAGGACATCCAAATCCCTCTGAACACCAACATTTATTCATTTCTCACTATTTAAAAAATATTCTGTTTAACTATTCTTCATACTTCTTCACTGGAAAAATATGCCTCCTTAAATCCCCTTAATGCTCGTGTTTTTTAATCTTCCAGCACAATGAAGGGATCAACTCTTGGATCACAATGAAGGGATCATGGCAACGGCTGAGGTGGAGAAATTGTACAACTGGCACTTGTGCAATTACTCCGGCCTGGCTTCAGGAGGGCATGGGGAGAGTAGGGTAAATAATATGCAGCACAGCAGCATACCAAGAAATTATACATATTCTTAATAACCTGGTCTAATGAATCCACCAGTACTTCAGAAGTGAAATGTATAACTAACCTGAAAGCTAAGGCATGATGGTACACGTACAACATTGTTTTATTGACTAACAATAAATAATATGCCCACGCATATAATAAATCAGAGTAAGTAGCTGCTTGCTAGACATGGCAGATTGATGTTACCATAGCTGTCAAAACAAATGTTCTCGTCTGCTATCACTTTACAACTGGACCCATTTCAGCCAACAGCAACAGTGCTCTCATGACTGCCCTTTTTCCAACACAGTTTGAGAAATTTGTATGTCGCAGGGGTAGATAATTCTGGCCTGCTGACTAAGTAATAAACAAAGAAGCATACAAATATAGGAATGAGAGTAGGCCTTTCGGCCCCTTGAGCCTGTTCCGCCATTCAGTTAGATCATAAGTGATCTGCATGTGTACCTCTTCGACCCACCTTGCTACTGAAACTCTCAATACTTCCACCGAACAAAACTCTTGTCAATCTTATTGTTCTTACTTTTCAACTGGCTGAGATTCAACAGCTTTTCGAGAGTTTCAAATCTCCACTACATTTTCTGCAAAGAAATGTTTCCTGACATCAGTTTTGAACTGTCCACCCCCTTGTTTTAGACTCTCCCACCAGAGGAAATAATTTATCTCTTCACTTTAATCCTTTAGTCATTTGACCTTCTTGACGTTTTCTATGTAAAATCTCTCTTGGAGACATTGGAAGAACTGTGACCGGCACAATGGCCAGAATATCTTCCTTTTGTGCAATACATTCATATGGTGTTTAACACTTTGCAAGGAGACATCTGCCACCAATATTCACCTCACGCATGATTCAATTTGTATTATAATTGTGGTGTTGGGTGTTCTAACACACAGAAGAGCCAACACAGTTGCATATGGTACAACACTTGTTTATTTAAACTTGCTATTTACAACTTGGTCTTTGCACTCTGCACGTGGGGGGCTCCCTGCTTGTGGTGTTTCAACAGCTCTTTCATGCTTCCTTCTCCCCAGACCTACTGACCTCCAGGTGTCGTGCTCGTGCTTTTTATGTGGTTGGTGTTCTTGTCTGTGATTGGTTGTGGTGTTGTGTACTCTGATTTGCCTGTTAGTGTGTCCATCATGATGTGTGTGTTTGAATATCATGACATCCCCCCTTTTTACAAAGATATGTGCCTACGTGGTAATAAATATGATCGTGACGTGAGTGCATCTAAGAGTGTGTGTGTGTCGTGTGCAGCATGTGTCTATGACGGAACTATGTACATGGGGCGATGTCGAGTGCGTCACATGAATCCAGTTGTACCATAACATAACAGAAATGCGAACGAGAGAAGAAGAAAAAAAATTTTGAACAGTTGTCCAGTCAGACGACATCTGGAACGATAAACAACAACAGGTTATCATGTAAAATTGTCCAACTTATTAAACATATGAACTGTATTATAAGTCCATTCTAATGGGTTTGCGACGAATTCGGGTTGACCGCCTTAAGGGTGGATCAAGAACCACCGGCTGCTGTGCAGGCATGGCCATGGGTGGCGATGGAAAGGGCGTGATGTGCGGCAGCTCCACAAAGTCATCCTCGGAAGCCTGTTGAGGATCTGGCGTGTTGTGTGGCTGTGAACGTGGAAGTCGGCGAAGGGCGCGCCGATTGCGGCGACGCACGGAACCATCCGGCATGCGAACCAGGAACGAGCGGGGAGCCACTTGTCGGAGGACTTCGGCCGGTGCTGACCAGCCACCATACGGTTGATGGACGCGTACTTTGTCTCCGGAGGACAGGGGGGGCAGGTCCGTCGCTCGTGTGTCGTACCGACCTTTCTGGCGATCACGCTGCAGTTGCATGTCCCGAAGAACCGCCTCATGGTCTGTTGTCGGTGCCAGGACGGAAGGTACCGTCGTCCTGAGGGAGCGACCCATTAGTAGCTGCGCTGGCGAGAGGCCCGTGGATAACGGGGCCGATCGATAGGCCAGCAAGGCAAGGTTAAAGTCCGATCCGGCATCAGCCGCCTTGCACAGGAGCCGCTTTGCGATGTGGACACCCTTTTCAGCCTTCCCGTTCGATTGTGGATGCAGAGGGCTGGATGTCACATGAGTGAAACCATATGCTGCGGCAAAGGACGACCATTCACGGCTGGCAAAACAAGGTCCATTGTCTGACATGACAGTCCTTGGAATGCCATGGCGAGCAAACGTTTCCTTGCAGGCCCCAATGACTGCGGACGACGTCAGATCATGGAGAGGCATGACTTCCGGGTAGTTTGAGAAGTAGTCTATAATAACAATGTAATCTCTGCCGAGCGCGTGAAATAGGTCAACACCCACCTTCGCCCAGGGGGACGTCACCATCTCGTGTGGTAGAAGTGTTTCCGGAGGTTGCGCCGGCTGAAACCTCTGACAGGTTGTGCAGTTGAGCACCATGTTGGCTATGTCTTCATTAATACCCGGCCAATATACCGCCGCCCGGGCCCTTCGTCTGCATTTTTCGACACCCAAGTGGCCTTCGTGTAGTTGACGAAGAATCATCTGGCGCACACTGTGTGGAATGACGATCCTATGCGATTTCATAAGGACCCCGTCTATATTGGTGAGATCATCTCGCACATTGTAAAACTGGGGGCACTGCCCTTTTAGCCACCCTTCCGTCATGTGGCGCATCACTCGCTGCAGCAGAGGGTCAGTCGCCGTCTCTGCGCGTATGTGGGCCAGACAAGGATCATCAGCTGGCATATTTGCTGCTGTCAGAGTCACGTGTGCCTCAATTTGACGCACGAACCCCTCCGCATCTGGTGGTGTGCTCACTGCTCGGGAAAGAGTGTCCGCCACTATGAGTTCCTTCCCCGGAGTGTAGATCAGTTCAAAATCGTACCTCCTGAGTTTGAGTAAGATGCGCTGGAGGCGAGGAGTCATGTCGTTCAGGTCTTTGTTAATGATGTTGACCAGGGGGCGGTGGTCAGTTTCGACCGTGAATCGTGGCAGGCCATACACATAGTCGTGGAACTTGTCCAGTCCAGTTAACAAGCCCAGGCATTCTTTTTCGATTTGCGCGTAGCGCTGTTCGGTAGGGGTCATGGCTCGTGAGGCATACGCAACCGGGGCCCATGATGACGTGCTGTCTTTTTGCAGGAGTACCGCTCCAATACCAGATTGGCTGGCGTCTGTTGAGATCTTTGTAGGGCGAGTCGCGTCAAAGAAGGCCAGCACTGGTGCCGTGACCAGTTTGTGCTTGAGCTCCTCCCATTCCTGCTGATGCGACTGGTGCCAGTTGAATTCCGTCGATTTTTTTACGAGATGGCGCATGTTTGTTGTATGAGAAGCCAGGTTGGGAATGAACTTCCCAAGGAAGTTGACCATGCCCAGGAATCTTAAGACAGCCTTCTTGTCAGCCGGTCGTGGCATGGCTGTGATGGCGCTAACCTTGTCTGCATCGGGACGGACCCCGGACCTTGAGATGTGGTCCCCGAGGAATTTCAGCTCCGTCTGGCCGAAAGCACACTTCGCACGGTTGAGACGCAGGCCATTTTGCCGTATGCGGGTGAAGACACGTCGAAGACGATGCATGTGTTCCTGCGGAGTGGTGGACCAAATGATGATATCGTCCACATATACACGTACCCCTTCGATGCCTTCCATCATCTGCTCCATAATGCGGTGGAATACTTCAGATGCCGAAATGATGCCGAATGGCATCCGGTTGTAGCAGAATCTGCCAAAAGGGGTGTTGAATGTGCATAGTCTTCGGCTGGCCGGGTCCAGTTGGATCTGCCAGAATCCTTTGGACGCATCCAATTTAGTGAATATGTTGGCTCGCGCCATCTCGCTGGTGAGGTCTTCTCGTTTTGGGATGGGATAGTGTTCCCGCATGATGTTGTTGTTCAGATCTTTTGGATCTATACATATACGGAGCTCGCCAGAGGGCTTCTTTACACAGACCATGGAGCTGACCCATGGCGTGGGCTCCGTGACCTTGGATAGGACCCCTTGGTCCTGAAGAATCTGCAGTTGTGCCTTGAGGCGGTCTTTGAGAGGCGCAGGAACCCTGCGAGGTGCGTGAACGACAGGGATGGCGTCCGGTCTGAGTCGAATCTTGTACGTGTGTGGCAATGTCCCCATGCCTTCAAAAACCTCCTGGTTGTGAGCGAGGAGGGAATGGAGATTCGCGTGGAACTCAGCATCCGGGAAGTCGGATATCTCATCTGGAGAGAGAGACATGATGCGCTGTACCAGGTGAAGGACCTTACACGCTTGTGCGCCCAGTAACGAGTCCTTTGATGAGCCCACAACTTCGAAGGGGAGTGTGGCCGTGTACCTCTTGTGAGTCACCTGTAGCTGGCAAGATCCTACGGACGGGATAACGTTCCCGTTATAGTCAACCATCTTAAGCCGGGATGGTGTGATGAGTGGTTTGACCTTCATGGCCTGGACTGCAGAGTAAGCAATCAGGTTGGCGGATGCGCCGGTGTCCAGACGGAAGGCGACGCGCGATCGGTTGACCGTCAGGGTGGCACACCACTCATCGTCTGGATTGATGGCATTGACCTTATTGACATCAATGACGGCAACTCTGAAGTCATCCTGGTCATCTGCATCACTTAACTGGAAGTCTTGATGCGTGGGCTGGACGGTCCTGACTCGTGTGCGAGGTTGTCGAGGATGCGCCGGATCCATGGGTTGAGCCGCACGACAGCGGGCTGCGTAGTGGCCTATCATGGCACATCTGTTGCACTGTTGGTATTTTGCAGGACATTGCCCTTTTAAGTGTAGACCTCCACACTTGCTGCACGTCATGACGTCACGGCGTTCGTTGCGCCACTGCGCATGCGCAGTGCGATCTTGCGGTGGGCGCGCCTGCGCAGTGCGTCCCTCGTTGTGGCCGTTATTCTTGGCGCGCACCTGCGCGGGAGACCGCGAAAAGCGCGGGAAGCGGCCGCTGTCGTCCGGGCCGTGGGGCGGGAAGAAATCGACGGCCTGGATGCGTTCAACGTCGTGGGCGGCCTGGCTTGCCGATTCGACGGCTGGGGACCCCCTCCGTGCCAACTCGGACGCCTGAAATCGGGCAAAACGGCAGGTCGCATTTTCATGGAGGACACAGGCTTCCACAGCAGACGCTAAGGTGAGGCTCTTTATTTTAAGAAGCTGCTGGCGTAGGCCACTGGAGGCAACGCCAAAAACAATCTGGTCCCTGATCATGGACTCTGTGGTGGTGCCGTAACCGCAGGACTGCGCTAGAATCCGGAGGTGCGTCAAAAAGGGTTGAAAAAGCTCCTCCTTACCTTGCAGGCGTTGCTGAAAGATGTATCTTTCGAAAGTTTCGTTTACTTCAGTTTGAAAGTGCTGGTCCATTTTGAGGATGACCGTGTCATATTTGGCCTGGTTTTCGCCTTCCTCGAACACCAGTGAATTAAAGACATCATTTGGGTGGGGGCCTGCGTAGAAGAGGAGCATTGCAATCTTCGAATCATCCGAGACATTCTGTTTTTCGGTGGCACGGATGTACAGGTCAAATCGCTGCCTGTAGAGCTTCCAGTTGGTGCCTAGGTTCCCCGTGACTTGCATCGGCTGCGGTTTGCCGGTGTGGTCCATGTCCAGAATGGCAGGTTGGTAGGCAGGTATCGATCCACTCCTGTACCATGTGGTGTTGGGTGTTCTAACACACAGAAGAGCCAACACAGTTGCATATGGTACAACACTTGTTTATTTAAACTTGCTATTTACAACTTGGTCTTTGCACTCTGCACGTGGGGGGCTCCCTGCTTGTGGTGTTTCAACAGCTCTTTCATGCTTCCTTCTCCCCAGACCTACTGACCTCCAGGTGTCGTGCTCGTGCTTTTTATGTGGTTGGTGTTCTTGTCTGTGATTGGTTGTGGTGTTGTGTACTCTGATTTGCCTGTTAGTGTGTCCATCATGATGTGTGTGTTTGAATATCATGACAATAATTAGCATGTCTGGAGGGTGCATTATTCAGCAGCCCCTTGTGGAATACTTTGAAGAATATTTCCATGAAGAAAATATAGTTATTATCTCCAAAACTAAAGATTCTTGCACCCTCAAAGGGTTTATAATTAAATTATTTTTTTAAAGTCAACTTTGAAATTTTGAAAGTATTCATTGTTACACATTGAGACACTCAAATTATAAATTAAATAACATGGTGCTATGCTGGCCACGAAAATGATTATTGGTGTTTAAAAATTATTGACATGCCATTCCGTCTGATGAATGTTGCAATACATAATGATAAGTCTAATATTTTTACGTATTGATATCATTGTATCTTACGGAGACAGCTGCTGGTGTCAGTAATCTGCACAATCTGAGTGCCCCAGGCTCAAAAGGAGGACTTTGATAAAACTCTACAGACCAACATACATCAACAACTGTCACGAAGCACCACAAACAGACATTTGAAGGTGATAGTTTAACAGAGTTTCTGTTTTTCATGTTTTATCACTTTAGTCAAGTAAGGAGTTCAAGGGAATAGTTGCATAACTTGATCTGTATTATCGACGATGGGACTGATGTGTTCAGCGGTGGTGGATTACTACCACGCTTAGAGTCTCCCGAAAGCCTTTGACCAAATTTATGGTCACCTCCCCTAATATCTCCTTTTTTTGTTCATTGTCCATTTTTTGACCACAGCTCCATTTGGAGGTCTGGGATGTATTTCTACATTATAGATGCTATGTTTTCAAATCCTTTGTGGCCTTGCTCCTCTCAACTCTATAACATCATCCAGGCCTACCCTCCATAATCTCTACGTTTCTCCAATTCTGGCTTCTTATGCAAGGCACATTTTCATCACTCCAAATTTGGCAGCCATGCTTGCAAATCCCAAGGTTCTAAGCTCTCCTCTCAACATTTCCCTTTTCCTTTAAGGCACTTCATACAGCCTATCTCTTTGAATCACCAGGAAGCTATTTTAGTCGTCTATCCTAATAGGTCCTTATGAATCTTGTTCAATAAAACTACTGCAAAACCCTTTACTACATTAAAGACGCTATGCAAGTTGTTGTTGTAAGTACAAGTTGAATTTTGTGCTAGGAGGCTGTAACAAGTGGGATACCACAGGAACCAGTACTTGAGCCTCAGCTGTTTACGACCAATATTGATGAATTGGGTGAGGTGACATACGAACATATAAACTTGGAACAGGAGTAGATCATTCAGCCCATTGAGCCCGCACTGCCATTCAATAAGATCATGGCTCAGGATGACACGTTAGCGCAGTGGTTAGCGCTGTTGTCTCACAGCTCCAAGGACCCAGGTTCAATTCCGGTCTTGGGTGACTGTGGAGTTTTCACTTTCTCCCGGTGTGTGCGTGGGTTTCCTCCGGGTGCTCCGGTTTCTGACCACAGTCCAAAGATGTGCAGGTTAGGTGGATTGGCCATGCTAAATTGCCCCTTAGTGTCCAAAAGGTTAAATGGGGTTACTGGGTTAAGGGGATAGAGTGGGGACGTGGGCTTAAGTAGGGTGCTCTTTCCAAGGGCCGGTGCAGACTCAATGGGCCAAATGGCCTCCTTCTGCACTGTAAATTCTATGATTGATTCTAATTGTAACCACCTGCCTTCCCCCAAAAACCTTTTGCCCTCTAGTTTAACAAGCTCTGTCTTAAAAACATTCAATGATTCTGCTTCCACTGCTATTTGAGAAAGGGAATTCCAAAGACTCACTACCATCTGAGAGGAAAATAAAATCCTCATCTCTGTCTTAAATGGGCGAGCTCTTATTTTTAACAGTGAGACCTAGTTCTAGATTTTCCCACAGGAGGAAGCATGCTTTCCACACCCACCCTGTCAAGGCTCCTCAGGATCTTTATGTTCAGATCAAGTTGGCATAATGATGATACGAATGATGCAGAGTTGGGTGGGAATGTAAACCGTGAGTAGGATGCAAAGAGGCTGTAGAGCAATATGGACAGGCAAGACGGAATTCCCAAAGTGTGAAGTTGTCCACTTTGATGGCCAAAATAAAAAAGCAGAATATGTTTTGAATGGTGAGGGACTGGGAAATGTTTACATTCAGTGGAATCAGGGAGTCACCGGTTATAAATCAAGGAGAGTTAACTTGCAGATTCGCAAGTGACGAGGCAGGTAAAAGGTTTGTTAGACTTTGCTACAAAAGGATAAGAGTATAAGAGTAGATAATTATAGTGGGCATGAGCGAGGCCACAACCAGTATACTGTGTAGATTGGAGAAGTTAGGATTATTTACCTTGGAGAAAAGAAGGCTGAGAGGAAATTTGAGAGAGATGTTCAAAAATCATGAGGGGTCTGGACATGGTGGATAGGGAGAAACTGCTCCCTATCGCGAAAGGAGTGAGAACGAGAGCACAAATTTGAAGTAATTGGTGAAAGAACCTAAAGTAGGAAGAGGATTTTTTTTTTTAACACAGTAAATGGTTAAGGTTTAGAATGAACTCCCGGAGAGTGTGGTGGAGGCAGATTCAATTGAAGCATTCAAAAGGGAATTAGACCATAATCTGAAAAGGAAGAATGTGCGTGGTTACTTTAATAAGGACACAGGGAGTCCACACCAAGTAAAATAAGAAACTAAAGTTTTATTTACACAAATGAGATGTACACTACCCGGTAGATCCCTTCTGGTTTCCTATTCCTGTCTGTGCCTTCCTATCTGACATTTTATACATTTGAGATACCCCGCCTCTCACAGGAGAGCTCGTTCTCTGCAAGGAGTACGAGGAAGACAAGCATTCCCACCCTGTAGGCTCCATGCAGGATATTACATTCCTCCCTCGCAAAGTCCGACGACTCCCTTGATGAGCGATGAGGCAGCGAAGCAGGAGCAGGCGGAGGACGTCGGAGTCTCTTCGGCTCCATGGTGGAGCTGATGTGCCGGATCAGTCGGCATATACCCTGTCGGTGAATGTCGCCTGCGGCAGGAATGTCATGGTGGATGATCATCAGGAGGCAGCTGAATGACGGAGTTGGCGTCCAAGACCTCAGAGGTCTGTGTCTCCATTTCTTTCAGAGCCTGAAGACACAATGTCGGGAATGTCAGCATCGAGACAGACTGGAGGCGTCACAGCAGATTGGTTTGGCAATGGAGCAGGACGATCCAGGACAGATTTCCGGCGAGGAACCTCAGGCGGGAGCTGAGTGAATATGATCTAGGTGCCGTCTTATTAGCTTTCCCGGACTGAACTTGGTAGGAGGCTGGTCCCGTTTGACAGACGACAATCCCAGAGAGCCAGCGAGCACCGTCGTTGAAGTTACGAATGAACACCGCGTCATCAGGTGCGAAGAATCGACGTCGAACTGGACAATGCGCTTGGTTATAGTGCAATTTTGCACCGATATCTAGTAGAATCAAATTCAGTCATGTACAAAGCTTACGACCCATTAACATCTCAACGGGGGCTACCCCAGTTACTGCATGCGGCGTGGCCCTGTACGAGAATAAAAATCTTGTCAGTCTTGAGTTTATCGAGCCAGAGATCTGTTTCTTGAGCCCCCGTTTAACCGCCTGCACAGCCTCTCCGCCAAACCATTCGATGCCGAATAGTATGGGGCTGTGTGAAAATGGTGAACTCCAGTGCTGTTCGCAAAAGCGGCAAATTCTTCACTGGTGAAAGAGGCCCCGTTATTGGTCATGAGTCCCACCGGGGTTCCTGGGTGGAAAAAGAAATGCGCAATCGCTTAAAGGTCGCCCGGGAAGTGATCAGCATTATTTTGTGGACCTCCAGCCATTTTGTGTGGGTGTCCACCAGAATAAGAGACATCGAACCCAAGAAGGGACCAACAAAATCAATGTGTATGCGAGCCCAAGGGTGCCCCAGCCACTGCAGGGAATCTCTGTTGCTCTGGGCAGATGGAGCACTGTTGGGCCAATGATTCGATATCTATGTCCAAACCCGACCACCAGACGTAGCATTTGTTATGGGCCAGGGCTGAGAAACTCCAAAGTGTATTATGAAGCTCACCTGACCTATGACTTTTAAGTTGAATTTAGCTAGGATGAGCACAAGTGCCTTCACTTCAGGTACGATTCATCAGACTTCCTAGGTGCTTTTATCAAAGTTTATTATAAGAATGTAATTAACATATATGAAACACTTATCAAGAATTTGTTATCAATTACAAACATGAAAAAACACACAACAGCTACAGTAATATAACACTTAATGAATCTCCCTTAATAGCTGTTCCAATTCAATACAAAATCCAATAAACCAAAACCCCTTTCAAGGGCGTGGCCCAGCACACTGTAATCTCACTGAAATGGGACGGATCCTTTCCCTGAGATTATGATCCAGTTCCAACCAGCAGATTCAAAACTCCTTCCAGAAAGCAACTCTATCTTTAAAGTTACCAAGGCAGCTTGCCACACCCAATGTACTGTCAGTTGACTGGGACAGCTTTAAAATAGAAACAGAGAAAAACAGGGAAACACTACTTCTCTTCTGCAGTCCAAACCTACAAACCGAAACTGAAACCAAAACACTAAATCCCCTCTCACTGACAGCCACAGCCCAGCCCCACCCACAAATGACATCACTGAAGCTGTGCTACAAGCCATGTGATAAGACAAAACCTTTCTTAAAGGGACATTCACATGACACATCTTGCCAGCATCTTTATATTGGACATTCTGGGATGTTTGTTGCAAAGGTCTTTCAACATGATAGCCTGTCCCTTGTGCCCTACAGGAGGATACCGTCTTCCACAGTCATCTCTGAGAAAGCCTTCAACTCCCCTGGTAGCTGACGATGCTGCCCACCATATAGCATGAGATGTCGCACCTTGGCAGGTACAGAGTCGGTTTCTGTCCAGTCACAAACACACAAGGCAGTAATGGGCAGGGATTCCATGAAATTTAGGACAGCGATCACTTTGTCCGCCTTAGGAGGTTCGCGGATTCGATCTGCAGGGGAAGACGGTTCAACGCATGCACAATCTGGGTCCCTAGGCGGTGCTCAAAAGAGTATTTGTTAGTAGCCAGTAACAAATTTCAGAGCTGGATCGTCACAGACGCTATTGGTGGGATTGCCTTGTCTTCATGAAAGAGGCCTAGTAATGGCTTAGGATTGGTGACGATAAAAAAATGGCGGCGAGAGATGTGTTGATGAAATCGTTTTACACTGAATTCAACCAACAGACCTTCCTTTTCGATTTGGGCATGTATTCTCTCAGCTGCAGCAAGTGTCAGGCAGGCAAAAGCAATCGGAGGTTCACGGCTGTCACTCATCACAATGGGTCAGAACTGCCCCAATGCCATATGGTGAAGCATTGCAGAAGACATTCAATGGTTTTGAAGAGTCAAACTGTGTCAACACCCCCGAAGAGGACAGCTGCTGCTTCATCTTTTTAAATGCCGCATCCTGGGTCTGGCCCCAAGCACAAGGCTGTCGCTTCTTCATGGTCAAGTGGAGGGGGGCTAGGTCAGTAGCCAAATTTGGAATAAATCACCAATAGTAATTCTCTAATCCAAGAAAAGAGCGAAGTTCTGTGGCATCTTGTGGAAAGGAATTAAATGAAAATCACTTATTGTCACAAGTCGGCTTCAATGAAGTTACTGTGAAAAGCCCCTAGTCGCCACATTCCAGCACCTGTTTGGGGAGGCTGGTATGGGAATTGAACCGTGCTGCTGACTTGTCTTGATCTGCTTTCAAAGCCAGCAATTTAACTGTGTGCTAAACCAGCCCCTAAATGGAAATCGCTTATTGTCACAAGTAGGCTTCAAATGAAGTTACTGTGAAAACCCCTAGTCGCCACATTCCGGTGCCTGTTCGGGGAGGCTATTACGGGGAGGCCAACTTCTTGGGTGTAGGATGTCTTGGTCCACCCCGATTTCCCAAATATATCACTTCTTTCGGGTGAAACACACACTTTGCGCGGTGAAGGCAAACCCCATATTAGGAAATCCTCTGCAACACCTCCTTGAGGTTCAGCAAATAGCTTTAGTCCACGGCACCTGTGACTAACACGTGGCCTAAGTAAACCACAATACACTGTATCCATGCAGAATGTTCTCCATGATGCGCTGGTAAACCGCACGCCGGGGCCACTCCGAATGGGAGCCGGGTGTACTCAAAGAGTCCCTTGTGCGTATTGATCATGACATACTTCCATGAGGGTTTATCGAGCACCAGCTGCAAATCAGCATTGCTTATGTCCAATTTCGTGAACGTACAGCCACCGGCCAATGTAGCATACAAATCCCTGATGCATGGTAAAGGATTAGAGTCATATCTCAAAGCCATGTTCACCATCAATTTATAGTCTCCACAGGTGGACTGTTTTATCCGGCTTCATGATGGGGACCACCCATGCTATCCAATCAGCGAAGCGCACAGACCGTAGGATGCCTACACTTTCTAAACGTCAAAGGTCAATCTCAACCTTCTCCACTAAAGCGTAGGGAACCTGGCGGGCACAAAAATATCAGGGCTGGACTTCCAGGTCTACCTGAATTTTAGCCCTTTTAATTGTACCCAAATCAGGCTGGAAAACCTCAGGGAACTTGTTCAGCACCGCACACAGACCGCCATAACCTGCTTGGAGGATATGTTGTCAAGCCAGCTAGAGCTGGTGTAACCAATCGCGGCCCAACAGGCTAGGTCCTTGCATGAAAATGAGGGGAAGTCGAACTGATTGCCGTCCATAAATCACCGGAGTGAGGGTGGACCCCATGACATTTAGTTGTTCCCTCATGTAATTGGCCAAACGAGCCACCGTGTCAGCCAAAGACAGAATATGCACTCCTCATTTGATAAGATAATAAAATAATCTATATTAGTGTCACAAGTAGGCTTACATTAACACTGCAATGATGTTACTGTGAAAATCCCCTAGTCGCCACATTCAGAATGTCCTATTCCCCTAACAGCACGTCTTTCGCGATTTTCGGAGGAAACCAGAGAACCCGGAGGAAACCCACGCAGACAAGGGGAGATTTTGCAGACTCCGCACAGACAGTGACCAAGCCGGGAATCGAACCCGGGTCCCTGGCACTATGAAGCAACTGTGCTATAAAAACTGTGCTACCGTGCCACCCTATCAAAAGTGCTCTGCACCATCACAGAGATGGCCGCTCCCGTATCCAGCTCCATTTGGAGCATTTGACCATTCACTTGTATAGGAACATGAATAGGGGCCACATGGGCTGCCAAACAGTTCAGCTGCAGCTCAGCCTTATCCTCTGTCTCTTCTGGATCATCTAGATGCAAGGCCCAGTCCTGGGGCTGGCGCCAAACTCAACCGGGGTGCCTGGACGCTGGACCCGCTGTTGCCTGCGGGAACGACTAGACTGGTGTCCACACATTGCACATCGGCCGGAATCGCCTTCACCTGAGTCCTGGATGTCATACGTCCCGGTGGCTGCCTCTTCGCTCAGAGTCCAGAGACGCAACAGCGTTCGGTCTGGACCACAGGGATACTACAGGAGGGGCGATGCCTGAATCCCTGGTAACTCTTGGACGCCACCTTCCATTCTTTCTTGGGAGAGGGAGATCTGTAACGTCTGCTGAAAAGTTAGGGAGACTTCGCTCAAAAGTCTTTTCTGAGTCTTTGGAATTCTCTACTCCAGAAATGTTCTGTTGTTAAGTGCAATCAAGACTCAGGTTGATAGATTTTTTTTGATAGTAAGGGATTAAAAGAATAAAGAGACAGCCTGAGAAATTGGAGTTAAGCAAGGAGATGAATTATGATCTTATTGAATGGTGGAGCAGGCCAGCTGACCTACTCCTATTTTTAAGTTCTTATTTCCATATTTCCATTTTGCATGCTGAGTACGATACCTTAGACACTTTTTTTATCTTCTGATATTCTTCCCTGAGGCAAGAGTGAATTTTAGTTCAACGAGCTGATGCAACCAGCTGAACAATTTTGAATGAATTAAACTGACAAACCTAAAAACATGTTCAGTTCAAGGCTTCCATGTTGTATAAGTTTAGAATGCGGACAATACTATTTTTCCAACCCAACAAAAGGAGATGTTACCAATTGATGAAATTACTGTTCTTCACCAGTGCAGGTGGCACTTTGGACTGGCTATCAACTAGGCCTCATTGGGCCCTGTTTGCTCAAGAATCCTCCCCACTTCCTCCTTAACCTGGTAGTTCTGTTTGTTACAGTACAAAAGAGGTTAAAAAAAAGTATAATGTAACAGCCACTGCGGAGGTCCTGCCCATTCATGGATTACTGTTCCCATGGTAACTAACATTTGCTTAGTTCACAACAGCAAACAGGGAAGGAATGGCATGTCAACATGCAAGATAAAAGGAGTTTATCAGTAAAATTAAAAGATTGATGAGAAGGGCAAATGAGAGGGAAATCCAGCAGAAGTCTCTTTACTTGTTTATGGACTATAAAGTAAGAAATATGATTTATTCAGCACTTTTAATGTTGTAAAACAGCCAAAGGCACTTCATGGAGGAATGTAGGTGAGGGATAGAAGGAGTGACCGAAGGCTTGGTTGAGGGGATGAGTTTTCAGGAGGCCTTTTAAAGCAGGGGGAAATGGAGAAGAAGGGGATTTTGAGAGGGAGGTGTAGAGCGGAGGATTAAATGTTACTGATGGCAGAGTAAGTAAGTAAGTAAAGCTACCTTAGTCCGAGATGACCATAGGCTGCTTTTCCCTTTGAGGGAGAGAGCTGACCGGTGGTCATTGAACCTGCATCATGAACCAGCTGTCCAGTTAACTGAGCTAAACCAACTCCCAAATCAAAGTGCAGAATGTGCACATCGATCCCACTTCCGCTCGCTACCTCCCACTATCTTTGATGGCTGAGGAGGGGGAAGACAGGTGCATGAAAGTCATGAAAGTGCATAAGGGAGAAAATATTGTTGCGGTATCTTGGATTAGATGTGTGGGAAGCATGGTGGCACAGTGGTTATCACTGCAGTGTCACAGTGTCAGGGACAGGGTTCAATTCCGGCCTCGGGTGACTGTCTGAGTGAAGTTTGTATGTTCTCCCCGTGTCTGCGTGGGTTTCCTCCAGGTGCTCCGATTTCCTCCCACCAATGATCTGCAGGTTAGGTGGATTTGCCATGATAAAATTCCCCCTCAGTGTCCAATGGCTAGCTGGGGTTACAGGGATAGGGTAGGAGAATGGGCCTCAGTAGAGTTTTCTTTCAGAGAGTCGGTGGTGACATTCGGAGGGTCGGTGGTGACATTCTGTACTCTAGGGATTCTATGAGCAACAGTTGATGCTTCAGCTCACCCACATTCTATTCTATGTAGAGATTTGTAAATGAGGACAAGATTTTTCATTTTGATGATCTGGAATCCAAGAGCAAAAATGAGATGTTGGAAACGGGGGTGGGAATTCCACTTCCGGGTGCCATCTACCATTTTTAAAGATCTATGGAGTCTCCCTCACTCTACAATGATCTAGCCCCGAGGTTTTATGTTGGGTGGGATTCTCCGCCCTTCCAGCCACGTGTTTCTCGGTGGGGGTAGGGGGGGGGGGGGGGGAGGCGGCATACGGTTCGCTATCTTCAGGATTCTCTGGTCCAGACTCTGGCAATGGGAATTCCCATTGAAGCCACCCCATGCCACCAGGAAACCTACTGGAAGGAGCGCACCACTGGCAGGATCAGAGATTTCCGCCAGCGTGAATGGCTGGAGAACTCCAGTCGCAATCCAGTTACATTTGAGTGAGGAGCGAGGAAAGCGAATGAAGTCATAGAATCTCTACAGTGCACAGGGAGGCTTTTCGACACCAACCCTCCGAAAGAGCATTCTATCTCGGCCTATTCCCCCACCCAACCCCCATAACCCCACCTAACCTGTACATCCCTGAACGCTAAGGGCAATTTAGCATGGCTAATCCACCTAACCTGCACATCTTTGGACTGTGGGAGGAAACCGGAGCACCTGGAGGAAACGCATGCAGACATGGGGAGAACGTGCAGACTCCGCACAGACAGTAACCTGAGGTTGGAATTAAACCCGGGACCCTGGAGCTGTGAGGCAGCTGTGGTAACCACTGTGCCACCGTGCCGCCCCGCGGTCAGTGGCAAGAAAGCAGAATCTTTGATGGGAGCCATGCTGGATCTCATGCCACTTGTCAGGGTGGGAACCATGTCAGCCCGGCCCACTTATTCATGGAGAGGCTGTGCATCACTCTTCCCAGGTCTGGGAAATCCTCCTCGGATTAAGTTGGCAGGTGAATGGGACTAGCATAGAATTCCCACCTGCCGCTTGCTCATTAATGAGCCAATTCACTCCCATTATCCTTGAAACCACCTCAATTTAGTGATCCCATATGGATTAAATGGAGGCCTCAAGGGCATCCCAAGCATTCGGAATGCTGCCCATCAGGTTTTCCAGTCACCTCCTATGGAGGAAAAAGGATCCCTTCATATCTTGCACTCTGGTTAAGGAACACAGCATCGGGGAGGGGGAGATGGCTGATAAAGCCCCTTGCCTTTACCACAGAGCCGAACCCCCTCTCCTGTGACCCCAAACAGTCCCTCATCCTACCTTCACTCACCTGTGGCTTTGGTCCCTCCACTATCCTGGCCCTCGGGAGGGTGCAGCCCCATCAGCGGTTACTGGGCACAATGACTCACTGATGGCTTCTCATTGGCCAGCAGCTCTCGGCAGATGGAGCTGCCGGCGACAGGAACCGGAATCGCTGGGAAAGCCTGACTGCGGCCAATTAAGTGCCTGAAGGGCAATTTATTCCATCTGGCCTTCCCCCAGAGAGCTGTTAGGGGTTCCCCTCTGCAATGTTGTTATAGTGACATAAAGGCTCATGAGGGATTGTGTAAACTCATCGTGGGTTCAAGTATTGACACAAGTCACATGGGAATGTTTCTACATAGATAGAAAGCTTGAAGACATCAGCCGCAGAGCTGTGTGCGTGGGCGTGCTCTGCTCAGAAGCAAAAATGAAACCAAGATTGGATTGCCTGACACACACCATTCTAGCGATGTCATGCTGCTATCCCTTTATTACAATACCCGCCTGTTCTCTGACTGGGAGCGAGACCCCTGTCGGCCTGAACAATCCTTCAGGAATGCCGGCAGCTTTAAAATTAATGTCAGAAATAATAGCAGTCAGATAGTGCGCAGATGGAAAATGGAACAACGAAACCAGGAGAGAGGTAAATGCAGTGGTAAACTGACCTGATGCCTATTTTGCTCCAGATAGGGTATTAGAATTTACCATAGAATTTACAGTGCAGAAGGAGGCCATTCGGCCCATCGAGTCTGCACCAGCTCTTGGAAAGAGCACCCTACCCAAGGTCAACACCTCCACCCTATCCCCATAACCCAGTAACCCCACCCAACACTAAGGGCAATTTTGGACACTAAAGGCAATTTATCATGGCCAATCCACCTAACCTGCACGCCTTTGGACTGTGGGAGGAAACCGGAGCACCCGGAGGAAACCCACGCACACACGGGGAGGATGTGCAGACTCCGCACAGACAGTGACCCAAGCCAGAATCAAACCTGGGACCCTGGAGCTGTGAAGCAATTGTGCTATCCACAATGCTACCGTGCTTTCAATTACCGTGTGTACTTTCAATTTTTGTTGGAAAGTGTACAATTGTGGATCCCAGAAGATTGGTTTGCCTGTGATCCCATCCATAACCAATTGGCCCATTGGTCTGCTTTCCTACAGCCTCCACTGAAGCTTGGCGGTTGATCTGAACACTCTCTGAAGGAGATTTCTGACATTTACCTCAGAGCAGCCGCAGAAGTGGGGAAGGAAGAAAAAGCCATGACAGAAAGCAGGGGAAGCATGCTGATCTGAGAAATATGCGGCACTGCCCACACCCAGCAGTACCAGCAAAATCTACCTCAGACACAAACGAGACGGTTTTCATAGAATCATAGAATCCCTACAGTGCAGAAGGTGGCCATTCGACCCATTGAGTCTGCACCAACCCTCTGAATGAGTACTCCAGCCAAGCCCACTTCCCTGCCTCAACCCTAACCCTAACTCTAACCCCTGCTCATCTACTTCATCTTTCTTCATTCAGCAGCTGAGAACTCACAAGGTCAACTGAACTGCCCACATTCGGACGGCAGAATAGACTGGCAAAGGCACATCCAGGTGGTAGATGTTGGGCAGTGGCAGAACAGCCCCCGCGCTTTCGGTATTTTTCCAACTGTTAGCACCATGGAGACATACTTGGTCCATACTTCTGTATCTCTGAGGCTGCACAGCCTCATCCAATTCCCCGTGTTTCTGTGAAGCTCGGTGGCCCAGTGTGCTATTGGGCTTTGCAGTTGAGGACATTCCACAGTTTTCATCCCAGGTCTGTGCTGAATGAGTTGACCTTGAGGTAGGCGCACTGTACACTGCCATTCAGCTGGGGAGGATGCAGCACAGGCCTTGGTTTTGGATCCAAATTGGCTTGGCTATTCAAGATGGCGCCGGAGCGTGGTGAGTCTCTGTGAGCTCTCCCAAACAGACCCTCTTTTTACATCTCCTATAACCGTACTAATCTCTTAAAATTTAATTCTAACACTAACACTATCACTAACCTTTATCTTTTATCTTCCCTTGCAGGTTTGAAGATTCTCCAAGGCCCGTGGAGTGGACCTTTTGACCCGACTCGACCCGACCCGACTGCATTCCTGATGACCCTTCCCGACCTGGAAGCTGATGAGGCCCAAACCGGAAATGCGGCCCCAACCTCAATTTCAACTGCACCCGAACCTCAGAGTGCCTGACACTCCTGTATGCTACACCCGACGCCGATGTCTATGCATTTACTTTATGTACCTTTTGTTGCCCTATTATGTATTTTTCTTTTCATGTACTAAATGATCTGTTTGAGCTGTTCACAGAAAAATACTTTTCACTGTACCTCGGTACAGTTACAATAAACAAATCCAATCCAATCCGAATTCTGCTTAAGTGAGAAAGGTGATAAGTCTCTGCTGTGACACTTCCTCCTTTGCCCCCTCACTGTCTTTGACTGGCCCATCACAGTACTAACTGAAACACCTTCTCACTTTAATAAACTACTTGGGCCCCTGAAACCTAGCATGAATCCGGGCTCCCAGAAGATCCAGAAAGATAAAGGAAAGGTTAGGACCACAACAGATGCAAAAATGTATATCTATTACAAAGTAAGTTTACATCTGTGACTGCTGAGATAGCTCCTGTGCGTACATATTCCATGTGGTTAACTAGCTGGTCATGGGCCATTTCAAAGACATGATGACAGCATTCCAGCATTTCATTCACCTCTTAAAAGTCACAAATATGATTTAAGAGCTCAGATGCAGAGTATCTGACCTGGTTTAAAGGTTATTTGCGCTGTACAAAATATATCCCCTACAATGTAGAGTAAAAAAAAAGGTCTCACATTTACTTAGCAATTTTCACAACATAGTTACGCACTTTACAACATATGAGGTACATTGAAGGGTAGTCGCAATTGTAATGTGGAAAATGCAGTGTGCAATGTTCGCACAGCAAGATTCCAAAAGCAGCAATCCGATAATGATCAGATAATGTGTTTTTTAAGTGATGTTGATTGAGGAATAAATATTGTCCGGATCTCCACTGTTCTTTTTCAAAATAGTATCACAAAGTTTTATAACAATATCTAAGAGGGAAGACAGGGGGCTGGATTCTCCACCGCTTGCCAGTGATAGCAGAGTTCCCGATGCAGGAAAGAATCGAACGTGGGGGAGAAAATTGTCGTGTTGGGTGTTCTGATGCACAAATGATCCAACAATGCTGTAGATGGTACAACTGTTTTATTGTCTAAACAATGGTAACAACTAACTGCTGGCTTGGGTACGTGCTTCACCAGCTACCTGTGGACCCAGCCCTATCACTATCTTAGTGAGGCACTCAGCACATGGTCTATGTCTGAGTGGCGCGCTGTGAGCTCTGTGCTCTGAGCAATCTCCTGGTAGAATGAGTGGGAACTGTGGTGTTCCCTGTTTTATAGTGCGTGTCCTCTCGCTGGTGATTCGCTGCGATGTTGTGTGTGTGCTGGTTGGTCCAACTGCCTGTCCATCAATGTGTGTGTGATTGCACCATGATATGCTGATGTGGATATCATGACATCCCCCCTTTCACAAAGGATATGTGCCTGCATGCTAATAAATAGAAATGTGTACTGAGCGCATCTGAGTATGTGTGTGCAATATTTACAACATGTACATGCGGCTAAACTATATACAGAGGAAGGTGTCAGGTGCAACAGAACAACGAGGTTGTACCAATAACAGAACAAATGCAATCAGCAAACGGCGAGTGAAAACTTCTGGAACAATGAACGACAAGAAAAGAAACTCGTTAACAGTACTGTAAAACAATTCAGTGAGTCCAATGTGCTAACAGGCTCATAAGTCAAGTCTCTCAGGTGGACGACGCATTCGGATTGACCGCCTCAAGGGTGGGTCAGGATCCACCGGCTGAGGAATGGGCCTGGCCAAGGGCGAGAGAGGAAGAGGCAGAGTGGCGGGAAGCTCAACAGAGTCGACATCAGGGACAACAGGAGGGCATGGCACCGGTGCATGATCTCGTAGCGAGCGTGGAACCAGACGAAGGGCCCGCCAATTACGGCGGCGAATGGAGCTATCAGGCATAGGATCCAGGAATGAGCGGGGAGCCACATGGCGGAGAACCGCGGCGGTTGCCGGCCAGCCGACAGGTAGGTGGATGCGGACGTTGTCTCCAGGCGCCAGGGAAGGAAGATCAGTCGCCCGAGCGTCATGTGCCACCTTCTGCTGAGCACGCTGTTGTTGCATCCTTCGCAATACTGGAGCATGGTCGAGGTCAGGAACATGAATGGACGGCACAGTGGTCCTGAGGGTGTGACCCATCAACAGCTGGGCTGGCGAGAGGCCCGTGGACAGTGGGGCCGAGCGATAGGCCAGCAGGGCTAAACAGAAATCCGATCCGGCATCAGCAGCCTTGCATCCGGCAGCAGCAGCCCCGCTTCACAATGTGGACGCCCTTTCCCGCCTCGCCATTCGACTGAGGATGCAAGGGACTGGACGTCACGTGTGTGAAGTTGTATAAAGTGGCAAAGGAAGACCATTCTTGGCTCGCAAATCAAGGCCCGTTGTCAGACATGACGGTGAGCGGAATTCCATGGCGAGCGAAGGTTTCTTTGCATGCCCGGTTGACAGCTGATGACGTCGTGTCGTGCAGGCGTATGACCTCCGGATAACTTGAGAAGTAGTCAATTAGAATAATGTAGTCCCTGCCGAGCGCATGAAAGAGGTCCACGCCCACCTTCGCCCACGGGGACGTTACCATCTCATGGGGCCGAAGAGTCTCAGGGGGTTGCGCTGGCTGAAACCTTTGGCAGGTAGGGCAGTTGAGCACCATGTTGGCGATGTCGTCGCTGATGCCCGGCCAGTACACAGCCTCTCGGGCCCTTTGCCTGCACTTTTCAACTCCGAGATGGCCTTCATGCAGTTGTTCGAGGACAAGCCGATGCATGCTGTGTGGGATCACAATCCGGTCCAACTTCAAGTGGTCACCATCAATGACGGCCAAGTCGTCCCAGACGTTGTAAAATTGTGGGCACTGCCCCTTGAGCCACCCTTCCGTCATGTGGCGCATTACACGCTGTAGAAGGAGGTCAGCCACAGTCTCACGGCGAATGTGGGCCAGACGTGCATCAGTGGCCGGCAGATTGGCCGATGTGAAGGCTACTTGTGCGTCGACCTGACAAACGAACCCCTCCGATTCGGGCGGTGTGTTAACCGCCCTGGACAGAGCATCTGCAATGATGAGGTCCTTCCCCAGGGCGTAGACTAGTTGGAAGTCGTACCTCCGGAGCTTGAGCAGAATGCGCTGGAGGCGAGGGGTCATATCGTTGAGGTCCTTCTGAATGATGCCGACCAGGGGGCAATGGTCGGTCACCCAGTGAACTGCGGAAGACCATATACATAGCCGTGAAACTTGTCGCTGCCTGTCACCAGGCCTAGGCACTCCTTCTCAATCTGCACATAGCGCCGTTCTGTGGGGGTCATGGCCCGCGACGCATAGGCGACTGGGGCCCATGATGCGGTGTTGTCTCGTTGCAGGAGTACCGCTCCAATGCTGGACTGGCTGGCATCAGTCGAGATCTTTGTCTCCCGTGTGGTATCGACAAACGCCAGTACCGGGGCGGTGGTGAGCTTGACCTTGAGCTCCTCCCATTCACTCTGGTGTGTGGGCAGCCACTGGAATTCCGTTGTCTTCTTGACCAGATGGCGAAGAGCGGTTGTGTGCGAAGCAAGGTTTGGAATGAACTTCCCCAGGAAGTTGACCATCCTGAGAAAGCGCAGCACTGCCTTCTTGTCTGACGGTGCTGCATGGCTGCGATGGCTGCCACTTTGTCGGCATCCGGCCGCACCCCCAACTGGGAGATGTGGTCCCCCAAAAACTTTAGCTCAGTCTGGCCAAAAGAGAACTTGGCTCGGTTAAGGCGCAGGCCCTGATCCCGTATCCGTGCAAAGACACGCTGGAGACGGCTGATGTGCTCCTGTGGTGTGGTGGACCAGATGATAACGTCGTCTACATAGACGCGTACCCCTTCGATGCCCTCCATCATCTGTTCCATGATGCGATGGAATACCTCGGAGGCCGAGATGATGCCGATTGGCATCCTATTGTAGCAGTATCTGCCAAATGGAGTGTTGAAAGTGCACAGCTTCCTGCTGGACTGTTCCAATTGAATCTGCCAAAAGCCCTTTGCGGCATCAAGCTTGATGAATATTTTTGCCTGAGCCATTTCGCTCATGATTTCTTCTCGTTTGGGCATAGGGTAATGTTCCCTCATAATGTTGTGATTCAAATCTTTTGGGTCGATACAGATCCGGAGCTCGCCGGAGGGCTTCTTGACGCATACCATGGAGCTGACCCATGGCGATGGCTCCATGACCCGGGAAAGCACTTCTTGGTCCTGCAGGTCCTGCTGCTGGAGGCGGTCCTTGAGTGGTGCTGGGACCCTACGAGGTGCGTGAATGACCGGGGTGGAGGCCGGTTTGAGACGTATTTTGTACGTGTAGGCCAGTGTGCCCATGCCCTCGAAAACCTCCTGGTTGAGCGCGAGGAGTGTGTGGAGCTGCGCCCTGAAGTCTGCATCTGGGAAATCGGACATGCCTTCTGGAGACAGAGTGTGTACCCACTGCACGCCTGTGCGCCTAACAGAGAGTCCTTCGAGGATTCTACGATTTCAAAAAACAATGTGGCTTTGTGTGAGTTGTGTGTAACATCGAGCTGGCAGGACCCCGTGGCCGGGATGACGTTTCCATTGTAGTCAACCAGCTGACAGTGGGATGGCAGAATCGATGGTTTAACCTTCAAGGTCTGGAAGACTGACCATACGAGGAGATTGGTGGAGGCACCAGTGTCCAGGCGAAATGTGGTGGGTGATCGGTTAGGGTGGCGCACCACTCATCGCCCGGATCAATGCTGTGCACTGGCAGCAGCTGGTGGTTCCGACTTGGGGACATCCGGTTCTTGTGGATTACCGCAACGCGGAAGGGCTCCCTGTCTTCGGTATCGCTGGTCTGCATACTATCTGGATATGGCTCAGTGTAGGGGGGCTGAATCGCCCGCACGTCCCTGCGAGGCTGGCGGAATTGTTGGGAGTTGGCAGGTTGAGCTGCTCGACAGCAGGCAGCGTAGTGGTCCATCCTGCCACAACGGAGGCATTGTCGCGCTTTGGCCGGACATTGCCGCTTTAAGTGGACGGAGCCACAGTTGCCGCACGGTGTGACGTCATGGCGTTCATTGCGCTCATTGCGCCACCGCGCATGCGCGGTGCGGTCCTGCATAGAGCGCACCTGCGCATCACGTCCCTCTGCATCAACGTCCCCTCTTTTGCCGCGTATAAGCACGGGAGGCCTCGGAAAGCGCGCAAAATGGCCGCTCTCGTCCGAGCCGCGGGCGGAGAGGAACTCGATCGATTGAACTCGCTCCGCCTCGTAGGACATGTGCCGTGCCGTTTCGGCTGCCTGGATTTGAGAGTACCGGCTGGTCGCGTTCTCATGGAGGACGCAGGGCTCGATGGCAGTCGCTAGGGTGAGACGCTTTATTTTAAGGAGCTGCTGGCGTAGGGTGTCCGAGATGACCCCAAAATCTATCTGATCCCGAATCATGGAGTCGGAGGTGGCCTCATAGCCGCAGGACTGCGCGAGGATACGGAGGTGTGTCAAGTAAGATTGGAAAGGCTCATCCTTACCCTGCAGGCGCTGCTGGAAGAGGTACCTCTCGAAGCTCTCATTGATTTCCACGCTGAAGTGTTCCTTGAACTTGAGAAGCACCATCTTATATTTTGTTGTGTCCTCGCCTTCCGCGAATGCCAGGGAATTATAGATGTGGATGGCGTGTTGCCCCGCCGTGGAGAGGAGGAGGGCGATCTTCCTGGTGTCCGATCCATTCTCCCTGTCTGTGGCTTCTAGGAAGAGCTGGAAGCGCTGTTTAAACACCGTCAGACAAGAAGGCAGATGTGGATATCATGACAAAAATTAGATCAGCGCCTTCCGATCCCCCGGGTCCACACGCCAGTGGGAGGATGCAACTGGGTCAAAATTACCCATTTGCATCCGATCAACGGGCTGGACACCAAACCCGCCATTCCTCCGTGATTCAGGGCTGGAATTCACATGGGAGTGATTGGTATTTGCCAGCGTGGCCGTAGCGCGGTTGACTTCGCAGTGGGCCTAGGGGGTAAGTACTTATGGTAGGTATCCCGGTATCCCAAAGTCCATCAGAGGGTCCTTTCTACCCCAACCCCCCAGCTCCCCCAATAGACCCCTCCCCACCACACATCCTGTCAGAGACACACATCAGACCCCCCATTAAATCCCCCCACCAGTCCCAGAGGACTGGAGAATAACTAATGTGGTGCCGCTCATTAAGAAAGGTAGCAGGAATAATCCAGGAAACTATACGCCGGTGAGCCTCACGTTGGTAGTAAGTAAATTATTGGAGAGAATTCTCAGGGACAGGATTTATACCCCCTTTGAAACAAATAATAACACTAATAATCTTTCTGAGTGTCACAAGTAGGCTCCCAACCCTCCCTTCACACCCCTCCTCCCACCACTGTGAACCATGCATGTGGCTAATGATACCCTCTCTGTGTCTCCTCAGGAAAAGCTCTCCCATAATCGCCAGGAGAGGGCTCAGACTGGCGGTGATGTGCCGGACATAAGAATCGCAGTGGTGAGGAACCACCAAGCTCCACCCGGAGGACCTGTCAAATGTGAGTTGTTATTGCTTTACTGACTGACCCATCCCTCCCACTGACCGCATGTCCAATCTCACACAGGTCAAAAGGCTTGTGTAAATTACAACCCCGAAGGTGCCACACATAATGAAGTTTGAGTTTTAAAGCGACTCTCCAGAGCTTGGGAACAATCCCTACATAGGAAGGCAGATCAGGAAAAGGCAGAAGCGAATATGCACCCAGTCAGGACTAATTATGACCCAGCATGGGTAAATGAGGGCAGACATGAAGGACAGCACCCCAGAGCACAGGCACCACAAGGTTGCTATAATTGTGGAGACTTGGGACACTACTTCCGCAAATACAGACAATACCCCCCCGAACCAGCAACGGCACCAGCAATCGAACGCCCCACCTAGGAACAATGTTAGGCCCATACATAGCATTAGCGCCCAAACAGATAATGCAGTAATCAACACCACAGATTGACGGTGTTCGGACTCCCCCAACTTGGGTCTGCGACGCACTCTGGGACAAATCAGGCAGACCAGTAGTCACAGGAACAGTCCGGGGACATCCAGTAGAGTTCCTTTGGGACACAGGAGGGTCCCGCACCACTTGTTTCAGCGCGACAAATGGCCCACCACAGACAGGCCATGTACAGCAGGGATACATCACAGCCCCCGTAGATATTCAGATAGGAACCATAAACACCAGGCACCCCGTTGTTTTAGTCGACTTGCCCCAAACAGCCAAGCACATTCTGGGAATCGACTTTATGAGCCCCCACAACCTTTCCTTTGACCCCATGAATAGGTGTGTATGGAAAATGGCCAAAACAGCGAGAGCCCCCGCCACGCTCACAGTAGGGGACTACGAACATAGGATTTGCTCAGTAGGAGACTATTAGTTTGATCTGCAAACAATTAGTACAGACCAGACAATTAGAGAAGTCCTCAGAAAACATAAAGCAGCCTTCGCCCAACACAAACACAATTGTGAGAAGATCCCAGGCATGGTCACAATTTCAGGTCCCAATCCCAAGCCCCAGAAGCAATACGGTTTCCCACGGCAAGCCGAGGGTGAGATCTCGAAAGTCATCAATAGCTTACTAGATCAAGGAGTAATTCGGCCCGTAGCCTCAACAAACAATGCCCCAATTTGGCCCATAAAGAAACCCGACGGTTCATGGAGATTAACCATTGACTACCAAGAGCTCAACAAGGTCACCCCATGAGCAGCCCCACCATTGCCACGAGTCCCGAAACCATGCTCAAACAGGGAGTACACGCAAAGTACTTTACAGTGCTGGAATTAGCAATGGCTTCTGGTCCATTCCCCTGGATAAGGCCTATCAATACAAGTTCGCGTTCACATTTCAAGCACAGCAGTATATGTGGACATGCCTCCCGCAAGGTTTCCACAACTTCACCTCCATTTTTCACCGACAATTGGCCAACGGACTTTCCAAATTTTCCCACCCCGAATGCCTTATTCAGTCTGTGGACGACTTACTCCTACAGACGGACACAAAGGAAGAGCATGTTAAGCTTCTTTCAGAATTGCTAGGGCTCTTACAATCAATTGGATGCAAGGTTAACCCGAAAAAAGCCCAGATCCTAAAAGAAGAGGTCCTTTATTTAGGCACCATTATCACCCACGGGAAGAGAGAGATCGAACAGAAGCGAATTGAGTCAATAGTTAAATTGCCCCTGCCCCACAATATCACTGCACTCCGGTCATTAGTTGGATATTGTAGGAACCATATAGATGGTTTAGCCACAAAAGCCACGAAAGCAGCCCCACTCTCAGAGCTCCTAAAAAAGAAAGCCCCATGGGAATGGCTTCCTCAGCACTCAGACGCCATCGATGAATTAAAACGCGCCCTAGGCACAGGTCCCACTTTGCAAGTTCCAGACCCACACTCTCCCTACGCCATAGAAGTAGCGACCACCGACCAAACCCTATCAGAAAGACATGACCGATTCGGACCCGTAGTGAGCCTATGCCTCACGAATTTTGGATCCCGTTGGGCAAGGATTTTCAGCCTGCGAACGGCACTTGCTCGCAGTCTTTTGGGCAGTGCCGTATTTTGCATATATCACCGGCCTGAACCCAGTAACAATTTTAACCGAGCACACCCCAACGCAGCTACTGTTAGATGGTAGGTTAAAGGACGGTTCAGTCAGCCAGATTAGAGCAGCTCGCTGGACACTGTTGTTACAAGGAAGGGACATTGCAGATAAACATACAAAGACCCACACATTTTTAGCAGATGACCTTCAGTATGCAGGAACCCCGCATGAGTGCCAGATCATTGCAGCCAAACACCACACAGGACGCTTTATTCTGAAGTCACTACACACACGAGCAGGCATCAGAACACAGAATCCCCAGACCACGGACAATGCTTTGAAGATTTATGTAGCTGGTTCCTCCATCATAGAAAATGAAAAGAGAATAACTGGTTGTGGAATTTATGTGGAAGACGCACAGGGACACGCATTAGAGGAAATTTCTTTAAAATTGCCCAGCCACCTAGGATCACAAGCAGCCGAATTAGCAGCTGTAGCATATGTAGTGCAGCGCCCAGATTCCTTTCCGACCCCAGCGGACATACATTCGGACAGTTTATATGTCTGCAATAGTTTGACAGAATTCTTGCCCCTGTGGCAATCTCGAGGATTCGTATCCGCTGATGGTAAACCCCATACCCTCAGCCCCATTGTTGAAGCATATCCTTGAGACAGCAAAAGTCCGCACATATGGCATAATCAAAGTGAGAAGCCATCATCGTTCCTCCCCACCCAGTAACGTAAAGGCAGACGCCTTAGCTAAGTCAGGATCACGACACGGACACTTTTGGCAACTCCCAGAAAGTGAACCGCTACACGCAGTCCAGGTTTCACAGACCAATATCGAAGATCTATCCCAGGCCCAAAAAGCAGACGACACTCTCAAACAAGTTTTAGATGGTAACTTTCCAGCCCCCTACGACAAATTCGAGGGCTCACTGATGGTACAGGACGGTATAGTTTTGAAAAATGGAATTTATGTGGTCCCCACCCAGGACAGAAACCAGATAATTTACCAGTTTCATGACAGACACAGACATGAGGGGACAGACAATACCATTGCCCATTTAAAACCTTTGTGCTGGTGGCCCGGTTTAAAAGCAGACATCACGCATTATGTTGAGAATTGTTTAATCTGCACAGAACAATCCTTAAAGGTACTCCAAGAAAGGACAACTGAGACACACCCGACCTATTAATGGCCCATGGACAAATTTACAGCTCGTCTACATTGGTCCCCTCCTCCGCTGCAGAAATGTTTTTAAATATGTATTAGTAGTAATCGACAACTTTACAAAATGGGTAGAAGCATTTCTCTCCCGGACGAACACAGCGAAAGCCATGGCTAAGATTTTGACCCAACAGATATTTACACGTTGGGGTCTTCCCCGCAGCATTGAGTCAGACAAAGGTTCCCATTTCACTGGCAGAGTCATGCAAAATGTCCGAACGACTTTTGGAATCAAGCAAAAATTTCACATAGCTTATCACCCCCAATCCAGCGGCATTGTTGAACGAATGAATCTCACCTTGAAAGCAACCATTTGAAAAATGGTGCAACAGCACAACATCACATGGGACACAGTCCTCCCATTCGCCCTTATGTTTATTAGGAACACAGTATCCAGTTCCACAGGTTTCACCCCCCACACTCTCATGACCGGACGACCCATGACAGGAACTGAATATTTATTAGGTCTCGATTTGGCAAGCCCCACAGTCACCGCCGTCACCCATGAAAAAGCAGTCCAACAAGTCACGGAAAATATTAAAGCAGCACAGCTCGCTGCAGCTGTCCGACTAGGCGCTAGGAAAAAGCAGAGTAAGGCCTGCTTTGATAAAACAGTCCACCCTGCAGAGTATACAGTCCCAGTTTGTTCCTCTCCCCTAAATTTCCTGGACCCTACTCCATTTCGGACAAAGTGAACCCATTCTTGCCCTGCCGCGGCCCACACGCACCTCATGTTCCCGTCATTTCGAATACTCTGGAATGGTTCTTTACACTTGTCACTGTCTTTGGCAGGTCTCAGTTTTCCCTTCTCTGCTCTTCTTGTGGTTTAAAGAATGCCCTTTGCCACAGTCTGTACACTCAACTCTTTACCTTCCGCGACTCTTTGGGCACTTCCCCACCTGCTATTTACATGTTTGACACACTTGGTTGCCACATATATGCTGCTATACGCGAACTACGTCTTGGCCCTGGGACGAAGAAACTTTATAAAACCGGCCGCTCTAAAAATCAGCTTGTTAAGAATGAGCCTCAACCATCAATGGTTGTAATAAAGAAAAGACTGGACGGTGAAATTGTCCGCCCACTCCCCACATCGACCACAAGCTGTGAGAGTCTCTGTACTTTAACAATTTGCATTCCTTGTCTCTCCAAAATGGTATTAAAAAAAAAAAATGAGTGAGTCACACATGGTGACAATTCTAATGGGTAATTGAAGTTAAGAAGAGAAAGACAAACAAAGCAAGATGTTAACCAACGATAATAACAGATGTTATGCTTGCACCCCCAGGAATATACAAAGAACGAAGAACAGAAGACAAGATGAAGAGGTGACCTACATTGTGATCATCGCTGGACTCCTACAACTGCGCGCGTTACAAGCTTTTGTACCCTGCACCACACCAGCCCCGAACATGACCACACAACATGATACCCCTAGCCGGACACCACACCACACATAGAGATTAACACTGATACCCCCACTTGGTGTGAAAAAATTGCAAATGATATTCCCTTTCCTACACAGTAGAGGCCCTTCTGGTGATAGCGATAATCTGCAATGTCATCCAGACACTCAGGCTCCGCAAATGGCGAAAAAGAGCCTCCCGCTCCACGATATGTGCACTCCGAGCCCCCTTCTTCGGAATTCACCCAACCCAACAAACAATGTAACCACCGATAAAAATAAAGATTGTACACCTCTGTAACGTTGATATGTTAAGTAGAAATGTGATGCTGCCAGTGGTTTAAAAATGTTGTATTGTACATAAGTTCCTTTTTATATTTGCCAGCAGCATGAGAGTAGCTTAGATAGTGATAGTTAGATATTCCCTTGTGCGAATAAGTTAAATGTGTAATAGTTGAATGTTTTATAATGACCCCTTATAGATTATGAATGTATGATGTGTTAATAAAACTTAGGTAAATGCTCCAAAACATAGGACAGAGTAGCATAGAACCTGTCCTTGGCCAAGGGTAACTGGCACACCAAGGATGGATGAAGGATCAACAGTGTGATCCATCACGCTTCGCGTTCAGGATCAAGAGATGGGATGTAGCCATTTCAGATGGCCACCTGCAAAGGACCATGGGAATTATGGTCACCCGAGGACTCAGGCACACTCAGAGCTTGTGTGTGTATTTGCAACCCAGATAGCTAGACGCAATTGGAACCCCCGCGCGTTTGTATTCTAATGGCCCATTTCCCCAGAACAAAAGGACTGTACTCAGGTAACCGATACAGATGCAGACTAACCGGCGCCACTCCCTTTACTAAGAAACCCCAAACAGCCAAGGTCAATGACCGCTCAGGACACACCCAGCCATCAAGGCACCCGCCCCTTTATTGGTCAAAATCGAAGGCAGTGATCGAAGCCTGTTGAATTATTGGGTCCAAGTTAAGGACCGCCCCAAAGAGCACAAAATCCCAGAGGGATAAAAAGAGACACAGCCATGTGTTCGGTCTCTCTTGGATCCAGTCTACACACAACCCAAGTGCAGCATAACGACCAGACAGACAAGTTCAAGACCAACGATCGCTACCAGACGGATGAGCCCAGCAGAAACAGAGCCACTTCTTCCACCCAGCCATTCAAGATCCGGATAAAGGCCTTGTTCATCTGCATAGAGCCGGTTGCCCTGAAGTTAAGTATAGGTTATTGTAGTTGTTAGGTGCAGTTTAACTTGTAGTGTTTTATGTTGCATGTCGAAGTAATCCTTGTGTATAAATAAACTATCTTTGAACTTGAACTGACTAACTGGTTGTGTGGTCCTTTGATCGATATCCAGTAAAGCCTTGTGGTGGTATCATTTGATACCTGGCGACTCTGAAAAGCAATATTATCATTAATAACTGCCATATCTAGTTAATTTGGCAACATTATTGGTGCCGATTGGCAACATTATTGGTGATGCTGGTGGGATAGTATTCCACTCATTAAAAAGAGCAACAGTTAAAAACAGCAATGGATCATAAATCATAAATCTATGTAATTAAAAGCCTGTGTTTCGTGTGCATTCATTAGATGAGGAAATATATGTTTTCATACACGGCAAGGTTAAAACTAAAAAGTCATCTTGTTAAGGAAACAGTGATAATCATGGGCAGGTTCCATGGGTCCCCCAGCTGGGTTTCTTGATGGCACGCCGTTCGCTGCCGGCAGGATTCTCTATTCCCGCCACTTATCAATGTGATTGGCTATTGAAACCACCCCATATCACCAGGAAACCCACGGTGGGGGTGCGCTGTCGGAGAGAAAAGAGAATCACAATGGCTGGGAAATTCCAGCCCGTATTTGTTAAATACGCTATGCTGAATGGTTCAAACAGCTCACTGAATAATGTAAGGGCCCTTCCTGTTGATTTCCTTAGTTCTTGTTTCTTTTATTTTGTCTTTATCTTTTTTGGCCCATGGATCGTTACTGGAGACACACCTTTAAATCAAGCCGAGGAAGCAAGGAATTCAAATCTTCAAAACTGTGTTATAAGGTTTTGTACTTTGGGCATAAGGAACCAGACTTTATGGCAGTCAAGAGATTGGAGAGGTTAATTTTGATTGGTTGGCTGGCAGACAATGCATTGGCAGGAGCAGTACTCTGCCTTGCAACCAACAATGATCGGTTCCTGTCAGGTGGAGTTTTTCGGAGAGAACCCAGGAGAAGCTACTGGGCCCTCAAGATGGAAGCAGCTCTCGCTCGCTCTCTGCTCTGCTGCCTATTGTCGAAAGGCAGAAACTTCTAGACCCTGAAAGAAGATGTTCTCTCTCTCTCTCTCGCTCTCTCCCAATCACCTGCCATTTCTGCGCGTCCACAATGAAAACCATTACAAGTGGGAACGCGCGGTCGCACATTAGTATTGTAACCAGTTTACTAGTAGTAGTAAACCAGAGACCCAGAGTAATGCTCTGGGGATACCAGGTTCCAATCCCACCACTGCAGATGGTGAAATTTGAATGAAATAAGAATCGGAAATATAAAGTCTAACGATAACCATGAAGGTTGTCAACTGTCATAAAAACCCATCTGGTTCATGAATGTCCTTTAGGGAAAGAAAGAAATCTGCCGTCCTTACCTGCTCTGGCCTAATTGTGACTCCAGATCCCGGGCAACATGGTTGATTCTTAGCTGCCCCCTCAAGGGCAATTAGGGATGGGTAATAAATGTTGGCCCAGCCTGCGATGCCCAGGTCCCATGAACAAATAAAAAAATGCTGAAAGAAAAGATAACATCCACCTGAAAGCCTGGACTGAAAAAGAAACTAATTGAATACATCCAGGGTGGGGCAACTTAAAAGGAGGGGTGGTTCGAGATTAGATAGTAGTTAATCAGCTGTATTTGTTGCCTATTTAATTACAGTTACTGTTAATAATAAAAAGTTAATTGTGTTTAAATTTACAAACCTGGTGACAATATTTATTGGGAGCTGAAGACATCGGGTGTTGTAAAATAAGTGTTCATTTCAACCGTGTTGTGACTCTGGGTCAACTGGGGCTGGAATTGACTGCACACTAGCCCAGGGTGTCGTAACAATAAATACAAATCATTCTAAACACACTAAAACACTAATGAACGATTGGTTAGCACCCAAAAGCAACAAATCTATTCACAAATTAATTTTTAGTTCTTTAAGTATTTTGTTTAAGTTATGTTGCTTCCCCCCAGTTCCTCTGCACAACTAAAGGTAAAATATATAATGCAATTAATGCATAAATAATCTTGAACAATCACCAAACCGAATCTAGAAATCCATTCCCCCTTCCAACATCAAAAGCAATTTCTGTCCACACAGATACTTCTTGGGACCTTGAGGGCTTGGGGCCTATTGCTTAATTCCAAATGCTGTGACCATTTACATTTCCATCTGCCAGGCCGTAAACACTTGTTCCCCAAATTCAGGAACAACTAAGCTATCTTTGTAAAGGGCATCTCCTTTCAGTCAAGCATCTCATGACACATAATTATCCTTCATCTGCAGCCTGTTCTATTAAATATACAGTCAGTCTCCTCAGCATTACCATACTGGATCTGACAATTACTTGTAGATAGAACTAATATGAATTTCTAAATGTTCTGAAGCGCTGAGTAGATTTTGACCTTGTTACACAGTGTAGAAATGCTGATAGCAAGTCGGCAGCCTGTTCAACATCACACCTGATTTTCATTCCATTGGCTTCAGTTTTACAAATTATTTCCATTGACTTGCAATCAGGCATTTTGCACCATCCCATATAGTCAAGACCAACTCCAGTGACGCTTGACATTTAGAAATGAGGAATGAACAGAAGTGTTCTGGAGGAAGGTGACTTTATAAAAGGCAAACACTGTTCATGAGACATCTATCTATTCATATAATAAAAATCAAATTTAGTTTTTTATATGGCTACAATACTGTGCCCCGGAAGGGTCAGTAAACTTGTATCTAGATGTCTTGACTCCAAAATCTCAGAACTCATAAACAAGGTGGTCAACTGAAAGTAGGGTAAGGAGGCGTTAAACTAAGCATTAAGCCAGGCTGTTCATAGTAAAGCATAGTAAAGCAGTCAAGAGTATCCTAAAAACATTTGTCACTTTGGTCAATGTGATATTGGATTTATGATATATTTCTTACAGAACTTAACATTGGTAACCACCTAATAGGTGATTACTTGAAGACTGTATCCAAACATGAACCACTAGATGTAATGCATTTGGATTTTCAGAAAGCTTTTGTTAAAGTACCAAAGAGATTGGGTGTGCAAAAATAAAGCGCATGGGATTGCTGGTAATATATTGGCTTGGATTGAGAGTTGGTTAGCTGACAGTTAGCTGATGTTGGAATAAATGGGCCTTTTTCAAAGTGGCAGCAAGTGACTAGTGAGGTCCCACAGTGATCAGTGATTAGGCCCCAGCTATTCACATTGTAAATCAATGATTTGGATGTGGGAACCAAAAGTAATATTTCCAAGCTTGGTGATGACAGGATGGGAATGTGAATGGTGAGGAAGATGTTAAGTGGCTTCAAGATGATTTAAACAAGTTGAGTGAGTGGGCAAATACATGGCAGATGCAGTATAGTGTGGATAAATGTGAAGCTATCCACTTCAGATGGAGAAACAGAATGGCAGAGCATTAGTGATCAATTGGAAAAGGTTGCTGTACAAAGGGACCTGGTGTCCTAGTACACCAGCATGCAGGTACAGCAAGCAGTTAGAAAGACAAATGGTATGTTAGCCTTCATAGAATTTACAGTGCAGAAGGAGGCCATTCGGCCCATCGAGTCTGCACCGGCTCTTTGAAAGAGCACTCTACCTAAACCCACACCTCCATCCTATCCCCATAACCCAGTAACCCCACCCAACACTAAGGGCAATTTTGGACACTAAGGACAATTTAGCATGGCCAATCCACCTAACCTGCACATCTTTGGACTGTGGGAGGAAACCGGAGCACCCGGAGGAAACCCACGCACACACGCGGAGAACGTGCAGACTCCACACAGACAGTGACCCAAGCCGGGAATCGAACATGAGACCCTGGAGCTGTGAAGCAATTGTGCTAACCACCATGCTACCGTGCTGATTGCAAGAGGACTTGTAACAGGAGCAAGGATCCCTTACTGCAGCAGTACAGAGTCTTGGTGAGATGACATCTGGAATATTGTGTTTTGGGTTTCCTGACTGGAATTCTCCCGCCGTTGTGATTCAATTTTCCCGCCAGAAGCGCACCCTGCACGTGGGTTTCCCGTCAGAATAGACTGGCTTCAATGGGAAGTCCCATTGACAAGCGGCGAGTGTATAGGTTCCCACCACCAATGAACGACATGCCGCTGAGAAACATGAGGCTGAGGAACCGGAGCATCCAGTCCTTCATCCAGAGGGAGTGCAGCAAAGGCTCACTTGACTGATTCCTGGGATGGCAGAATTACCATACAAGGAGAGATTGGGTCAACTGGAACTGTATTCACTGGAATTTAGAAGAATGAAAGAACATCAGAACTGGGAGCAGGAGTAGGCCACCTGGCCCCTCGGGCTTGCTCTGCCATTCAATAAGATCATGGTTGATTTTTTTGTGGACTCAGCTCCACTTACCCGACCATTCACCATAACCCTTAATTCCTTTACTGTTCAAAATCTAACTATCTTTGTCTTAAAAACATTCAACAAGATAGCCTCTACTGCTTCACTGGGCAGGGAATTCCACAGATTCACAACCCTTTGGGTGAAGAAGTTCCTCCTCAACTCAGTCCTAAATCTGCTCCCCTTTATTTTGAGGCTATGCCTCCTAGTTCTCGTTTCACCCGCCAGTAGAAACAACGTCCCTGCATCTATCCTATCTATTCTCTTCATAATTTTAAATGTTTGTATGAGATCTCCCCTTCATTCTTCTAAATTCCAATGAGGTTTTACCCTCCGCGCCCCCACCCCCACCCCCACACTTGCTAGTTTAAAGCCCTTGAGACTACCCTATTTACCTTTTCCGCTAGAACACGAGTCCCAGATCGGTTCAGGTGAAGACCGTCCCAACGGTGCAGATCCCTCCTGTTCCAATACTGATGCCACTGCCCCATGAAATGGAACCCCTCTTTCCTGCACCATCCTTTAGTCACGTGATTACTTCCCTGATTTTCTCACCCTATGCCAATTACACATGGCTCGGGTAGTAATCCAGAGATTATAACCCTTGAGGATCCATTCTTTAATTTAGTTCCTAGGGCCTGATAAGCCCCCATCAGGTCCTCTTTCCTAGTCCTGCCTATGTTGTTTGTCCCAACGTGGATCACAGCAACTGGATCCTCCCTCTCCCACTCCAATATCCGTTCAGGCCGGTCAGAGATGTCCCTCACCCTGGCACCGGGCAGGCAACATACTGAGCGGGACTCTCGATTCTGCTTAAAAAGGAAGCTATCAATCCCCCTAATTATAGAATCCCGTACAACTACCACTTGTCTTTTTGCTCCCCTCTCCCTGCTTGAATGGCCTCCTGTGCCATGGTGCAGTGGTTGGCTAGCTCATCCTCCCTACAGCCCTTTTCCTCATCCACACAGGGAGCAAGTAACTCATACCTGTTGCACAAGGTCAAGAGCTGAGGCTCCTCTGTTCCTGAATTCAGGATCCCTTCACCTGCCTCACTTGCAGTCGCACCCTGCTGTACCCTGACCACTGGCCGACTTTGAGGAACTTAATCTACGGAGTGTCACCGTTTCCTGAAACAAAGCATCCAGGTAACTCTCTCCCTCCCTGATGTGTCACAGTATCCGAAACTCAGAATTCAGCTCATCAACTCTGAGCCGGAGTTCCTCAAGCAACCAATACTTACTACAGACGAGGTCACTGGGAACCACAATGGGGTCCACCAGTTCCCACATCATGGAGCATCTAACTGAAACTTATAGAAATTCTGACAGGGCTGGACAAACAGGATGCAGAGATGTTGTTTCTCTGGTTGCACTCTAGGGCAAGGGGGTCACAGTCTCAGGATGTGCAAGTCAGCTTCCAGGATCAAAGTGATACAGAATCACACACTTGCTAGGGTGATCCCAACACGCAGGCTCCTGATTGGTTACTCAGATCATGTGACCTTCTTGGCAGATCACCCCGTAAAGGGGACAAACACAACATTTAAGGAGGAAATGGTTAGATTTCTAGACTCTGAAGGTATCAAGGGGTATGGGGAGAGCATTTTGTGGAGATAGTGGATCAACCATGATCACATTGAATGGTGCGGCAAGCTCGAAGGACTGAATGGCCACTCTTGCTCCTATTATCTGTTTCTATGTTTCTCACAGAGTTTTGCAAATAATCAGTTGTCAGAAGGTGGATCCTATGGTCATCTTCATTGTTACTGGCTGGACAGAAGCCACTACTTTCTAAATCAATCTATGAAACTTGCCCGGGGTGTCATTACAATATGTCATGCTTTGAGGATGCCGAGAGTCTGCATATTCTCCTCTTCCCAATGTTAGCATCCTTTTAACTTAAATGTAACACACTTGGACATCTTTATGAGTACTGTAAAGCTCCTTACAAGCTTCATGGAGCAATGTGGAGTAGAGAAGGGGGGTGATTTTCCGGGGCTGCTAGCCTAGTCAAGATTTTCTCTGGCCCGTTGAATCGGTCGTGAGGTTCAAAACAGAATTCTCGCTGGATGTCAAACCTGTTGCGAGTCACCAGGCCCCTGGTGAGATCAGGTTCTCGTCCAGAAACAACGAGCACCTGATTAGAACTCATGAGTGTCCATCAAGATCTCATTAGCGAGATAAATGTGGAATGCTGCAGCCTCCTGGGATGCTCCCGCACCTCCTCAGCTGGAGGTCCTGTAGGTGCGACTCACTAATGACCGCTAAAAGTGGGGACGAGGCACCAGTGACACTGAAGGAGAGCAAGGGGGTGAGTCATCTCTCTATACTTACCTCCAGGGTGCCGAGTGGGATCCTTCAGAGGAAATGGGGGCTGAATGAGTCTTGGGCAGGGCTGGAGGAGCTCAGGTCAGGGTCTTCCTCAGGTTGGGGGTCGCGTGGTAGGTCTTTCCTCTGAAGCCTTGAAAATCTTTGATGTCTCTGCCAGCATGTCAAATTCAGAGATATGTCAGATGAAGAGAAAAGTCTCCCTTCTGTAGCCCCCAAACCTTTGATGTCTCTTGCAGCATGAGAAGTTCAAAGATCTATCAGATGAAGGTAAAAGTATTCCCTTTGATGTGTTGGAAAGCTTTGAAGTTCTGTCTTCACGTTCAATTTCATTCCACTTTAACTTTTTCAAGACTCTGTGCTTGCTGAGATGCATTGAACTGCATTGCTTACATTCAATTTCATGGTCACCACTTATAAGCCTCTTGATTTCCAGGTCCAAACAATTTCAAAGGAAGGTTTAGGTTTGTTTGTATTCATAGCTCTTCATGATTCATTACCCTGGTCCATCCCGGGAAAGACCCTCAAACTGAACCCCCCCCCCAAGCCATCCAAAACCCCCTCCTCCCATGACCTCCACCTCCCCTGAAGGCTCCCCCTCAGCACCCTGGAGCTAAGTGTAGAAAGGGTACTCACCCCTTGCTCACCTTTGGACTCCATGGCATCAGGTTGGCACTGCCAAGGGTGGGGCTGGGGTGGACTGAAGGGGGGAGGACCCTGGTGGATGCTCTGAAGGAGAGGGTATTTGGGAAGTCCATAATGGTGGGGGCCTTGCCAGCGATTTTGGAGGGGAGTTGGCTGCAGGGCTACTCTGAGATTGTTGCACCCTTTAAAATTGGCGCCCAATCCCTGAGGATCCAGCCTTGCCACCTTCTGTGGGTCCCATGGCACAAATCAACCTGGCTCCAAAAATATTTCTAAATGTGGGTGGTTTGTGCTCTGGATCATGCTGATCCAGCCGACAGGAATCTCACCTCATTTATCTCCTGAAACCACACTTTGAAATTCTTTGGGAGAGTGGCGCCCAAGGTAAGATCAGGTCTCAACCCCTAATGGAACCTCCTACCGATGTACATCTGCAACATTTTTCTTGGAGCATCCCTTTGGTTTTGGCAAACCAGTGATTGCTTCAACGAAGGGCAAAGCACAAATATTTTATGACACCAGAATGCTGCAGAACACTGTTATTAGTTTGCACTAACTTGCAGACTCCAATCATGGTGAAGGATAGATTGCACTAAAATGTTTAATGGGGAGGGGTGGCACCATGGATTCGAACCCTGTCTTTTCATGTCTGGAATTTGGGAATTAATCCAGCTAATGCCATCCCCTCACATACACTCAACTCCCTTATTTAATGAGGTTCATTGCACATACTAACTCAGGCTTTTTTTTAACCCTTACTGTATCAAATACCTATGGATGCAGGAATGAAATTGCGGCATCCATTATTTTTATGGAGCATTTAAGTTGTTAACAGCTCCAAAATACAGAAGTGAAAAAGAAACCTTAAAAAAAATATTTGCAGAATGATGTGCTGAGCTTCAGAAACATGTCACACGCAGGTAATGACGAAAAATATTGGGAGGATGCAAGTGGAGGTGGAAGTGTTTAAGTTTATGGCCAGGATATTCCGGCCCAGCCGTGGTGGGACCCACCATGGGGGATGCAGCAAGCCAGCCAAAAGTCCATGGACATTCGGCAGGACCGGAAGATCCCGGTGACAGGTGAGGCTGGAAAATCCCAGCGTAATTGTTAGGTTGGAAGGAAAACCCATCTGGTTCATTAATGTCCTTTAGGGAAGGAAATTTGTCATCATTACCTGTTCTGGCCTACATGTCACTCCAGATCCACAGCAATGTGGTTGACTCTTAAATTCCCTCAGGACTTCCGGTGACAGCCATGGTGTGAGTGGTTGCACACGGGGCAGCTTCTACACAGGCGTAGAAAAGAGCTATATTCACCCAAAATCGGGTATAACTTCGACAGAAAAGTGTAACTGAAGGTCGGAGGAGATGTTTCCCCTGGGAGTGGCATGTCTGCTGGTTACCAAACCCGGTAGAAGAAGGTGGAAGATCTGGCCAAGGAGTTGGAAGGGACCTGTGGCGCAGCAGCCAGTGGAAAGATGGTGGAGGGGGAAGGGTCAGCGCCCCAGATGGCCTTAATCAAGGAAGAGTTCCAGCAGCAGAGAAATGAAATGGAGGAGGATCGATCGAAGGCCATCGAAGGGGCCGTGGCACCCCTGAAGAGCTCAATGGAGAGGGTGGAGAAATGTTTGGAGGCACAGGGGTCGCAGATCTGAGAGATTGAGAGGGTGACAGAGTGGTGGCACTGGAGGCGGAAATGAGGCTCTTAGGAGACCTTTGCAAGACATTGAGAGCAAAGGTGGAGGAGCAGGAAAACAGGTCAAGGAGGTAGAATCTGGGAATAGTTGACCTGCATGAAGGAGTGGAATGTGCGAGTGCCGCAAGGTACGTTTCGAGAATGCTGGCAGGGCTGGTGGTGGAGGGTCTGCTGGACAAGGCCCCTGAGGTGGACAGAGCGCACATGCCTCTGCGGCAGATGCTAAAAGCTGGAGAGCCACCTCGGGCGGCGATCGTGAGACACCACAAGTTTGTGGAGAAGGAGAAGTTCCTGCAATGGGCCAGGGAGAAACGGAACTTGCGAGTGGGAGGGCTACAAGGCCTGAATATGCCAGGACATTGGAGGTGAACTGGCAAAACAGTGTTCGGGGTTCAACAATGTCAAGATGGTGCTGTATCGACGACAGATCAGGTTTGGGGTGCAAAACTAAGGGTGATTTATGAAGGCCGGAAATATTATTTTGAGACTCCAGAAGCGGTCAATGACTTTATCAACGAGTCTGAACTGGGGGAGAACTGAACAATTTTGGGAGACGGAGGTGCTGGCACTCTGGAATAATGGAGAATACGGGTAGAGTAGAGGTCGGAGGCATGGGGGGGGGGGGGAGGGTTCTTACCCTCCGATGTGGAGGGATTTTCTTCTCTTTTCCAGTTGCGTTGACAAAGGGTAGCAGGGGTGAAAGGTTTTTAAGGGGACCGCCCCCCCCCCCCCCCCCACCTTGGTCCCTCCTGATGCCTGTGGTTGTGTTTTTTCTTTTTGTTTGTTTTTGGGGAAGGTGATCTGTGGTTTGGGATGAGTTTCTGTTTGGGTGGGGGAGGGGAAGGTCAGCGGAGAGCCTTCTTCACAGAACAAAAAGGTGAGGGTGGGGAGGGGTGGGGGGTCAGTAGGAGGAGCCTTTGTGCAGGAGTTACAATGCCGGCAGGTAATGCTGGTGAATGGAAGTGAGGTGGATAAGAAGACCAAAAGAGGTGTCTGTGGGAGGGGCGGGGGAGGGTGGTAGATGGGGGGAAGGGAGGGAGATGCGACACGGCTAGGTTGGAGAAGAAACATGGTCAGGCCATCTTGAATGGGCCAGGTACAGGGTGAAATTAACAGGTGTAGAGGCAAAAGGGGAGGATGGTGGATGGTGGAGGGGAATGGAGGTGTAAGCCCCCGGTCAGGCTGATATCATGGAAGGTGCAAGGGCTCAATGGACCGGTGGAAAGATTTTGGGTCACCGAAGGAGTTTAAAAACGGAGTTGGTCTTTCTGCAGGAGATGCACCTCCACGTGAAGGAGCTAAGAGAGGGATGGGTGGGACAGGTTTTCCACTCGGGGTTTTATTCAAACTCGCGGGGGTGGCCATTTTGATGAGCAAGAAAATGGGGTTTGTGAGTGCGAAGGAAGTGAGGGACCTGGGTGGGAGATATGTAATGGAGAGTGGGGTATTAGAGGGGACACCGGTGGTACTGGTGTGTGTATATGCATCAAATTAGGATGATGTAGGTTTTGTGAGGGGGTTGCTGACAGCGATCCCGGACTTGGCCATGCACCAGTTGATTACGGGAGGAGATTCCAATTGTCTCCGAGAGCCGAGGTCAGATAGGTTGCGCCCCAGGTCAATGGGTAGGATACGAATGGCAAAGGAGCTGGGCAGGTTTATGGAAAAGATGGTATGGTGGACCCATGGCGCTTTAAGAACCCCGGGGAAGGGAGTATTCCTTTTTCTCACAGCCCCATTGCCAGTGACACTAAGGAAATACATGGAGAGCCCTGTGGTGCTGTCCACAGTAAAGGTTTGGAACCAGCTGAGGAGGCATTTCAGGATAGAAGGGATATCGGTGTTGGTGCTGCTGCGCAAAGACCGTGATTTCGAGCCGGGGTGGGGATAGATGGCATGTATTGGAAATGGGGCTGGTCAAGGTGAGGGATTTGTATCTGGAAGATGGGTTTGCCAATATCGGGGAACTGAAGGAGAGGGCAGAGCTCCCGAGAGGATGTGAGTTAAGTACCTGCAGGTAAGGGACTTTACGTGGAAGGTTTGGAAAGAGTTCCCAGGTTGCCGAGGTACACCCTGTTGGAGCGCCACTGCATCCAGATTTGAAAGGAGATGGCAGGATCAGAGACATATATGGGTGGCTGGGAGAGCAGGGAGATGAGCAGGTTGTGAAGATTAAGGAGAAGTGGGAGAGGGGCTGGGAGGGGAGATAAACTGGGGAGTATGGAGTGAGGCGTTAATAATAATAATAATAATAATAATAATAATAATAATAGTAATAATATTATTAGCGGCCTGGCTGAGGGACTTTTTTCACTTTCTTCGGTTGGAAAAGGTCAAGTACGAATCAAGGGGTTCGGCGGAGGGTTTCGAGGCAAGGTGGGGGATATTCGTGGCCGTGTTTGAGGGGCGATTCGTCACGGGGGGGGGGGGTGAGGGGGGAGGGAGGAGGGGGGGGTGAAAAAGGGAATAATTTGTATAAACTATATAGTTGTGTGTTGGGAAGCTTGCTCCCCGAGTTGTTGATGTGTTTTAACCTTTTGTATAAGATTGGAATAAAATACATCTTAAATGCCATCAGGCATTGGCCCAGCCTACGGCACCCACTTCCCATGAATGAATAAAAAACAATTTAATGATTGACACAGAGAAAATGGTCTCTGCAACACCTTTCGTGCAGATCAAACCACTAAGAGGCGGGGGTAGGGAAGGGGGTTGGGGAGGCGGTGGTAGTGGGTGCACAAGAATAATAAACAGAGAAGTTTTAGAATGGAGCAAGTAAAGATAAAGATAGTGAGGGATATAGAGAGACGCATAATGTCAGCAGGTAGTTTGTGAATTTGTAAAGCATTATGGTGTACAGTTACAATGTTACTAATTATTATAAAAGGTGTTCTAAAAGTTACTGCGTTTTTAAAAAAAAACCTTGGACAGAGACAAAAGGTTGTTCTCAAAATGGCTCCAGGCTACCAGGCAGAAGTGTGGATTTCAGTCATCCTTCTCTTGCATCCCACACAGTCTCGGGCATTCCTCAGGCATGTACATTTGAAATTCAATGAGTGTTCTAAAAGAGTAAATAGAAACTTATAGACTTGATGATTCTTCCGCCAAACACAAATACACTCACAAATAAATCACTGAAAGGTGTGAAGAATCTTTACCTTTTTTTAATTCATTCATGGGATGTGGCCTTCACTGGCTTGGCCAGCATTTATTGCCCATCTCTAATTGCCCTTGAGAAGGTGTTGGTGAGCTGGCATCTTGAACAGCTGCAGTCCATGTGGTGTAGATACATCCACAGTACCGTTCAGGAGGGAGTTCCAAGATTGTGACCCAGCGACAGTGGAGGAACAATGATAGTGAGTAGCTTGCTGGTGGTGTTGTGCCTATGTGTCTACTGCCCTTGTCCTTCTAGAAGGTTGTGGTCCTGGGTTTGGTAGGACCTCTCTAAGGAAACATATTGAGACTTTTGTGATCACCACAGGGGATAAGGAAACCTTGGAAAACTGTAATTTAATTCCCACATGCCCTGTATGGAAAGTAACTCAGCATTGTTGATCAGGTCACATGATAACGGTGGCCATTTTGACTGATCAGCAAAAAGCACTGAAAAGGGCGGATCCACAGAGAACCACCTTGAAATCAAAGGCTTCAAACCAGGGAGGGACAGCATTTGAAAACAGCTACTGGCTTGCTGTAAATAAACCAGGGAGCTAAAAGTGCCACGCTTGTAGAACAGATGTAATGAAACTTTTCTACTCTGTGCAAACCCTGATTCTACCTACTAAGCACATATGTCCATGCAACCCCCAGCAATTCAACAGTGGAAGCCATTGCAGCTACAGAGTCAACTCTACAACTATTATGGGCCAGGGTTTAGAGAACCCCAAAGTATATCATTGAGTTCACCTGACCCATAACTTTTAATAGATTTTGAGAACTAAAAGTATTTTAAAACAAAAACAATGTTTATTCTATGAATCCAGTGAGCATTTTTTGAACACACAATAAACAGTTTATCAACTACCAACCCTGACAACCCCCCCCCCCCCCAAAAAAAAAGATACAGTACTCTATAGGTAACCCTAATAACTTCCCAAACAACATCCATAAGTTATTACCTTTTAAAATAAAGACAGCAGGTTTAAATTCTCTACAGAAACAGGTATTACTTTGAAATCATCAATGAGCTGTAGACATTCTTCAGCTTGTAAAGAGAAAGATCAATGCACTGCTTGGTTCACATGCAGCTCTCCAACTCTGAAAACAAAACTAAACACACTGCAGCTGCCAGCTCCAAACGAAAGTAAAAGCCAGGCAGACAGCCCAGCTCCACCCACACACTGACATCACTGCAACTATTTGATAAACACCCATTTCTTAAAGGTACATCCACCTGACACAACCTCAAGACCTTCACTGCAGACAATACAACATCTTGATTTCCAAAGATCTCAGGCTCTGCACCGATTATAGACAAATTCTGATTTACGTTTATAAGTATTATTTTATCTTCATTTTTAACTAATCTTTGTCTATGTTTTGACGAATGTCGGAATTTCAGATCTATTGTGTTATAGGTATTTGCTGCAGTAAGGGTTAAGAGCCCTAGTGAGTGTGTGACTGTTGCAGTCATGTTTTTTAAAAAGAAACCCTAGTTTGAAAGACAACTAAGTTTTGGAGCCAGAGGTGCAATTAAAGCATCGTAAAAAGCTTGGGCTAATGGAATATTGTTTGTATTAAGGGGATTCCCTGTGGAGATAATTAGACTTCAGCTTGGGAAGATGATGTAATTACTGGAAGGAGCCACGGTATCAGGCATTTTTCGGAAAAGCAGTGTTAGTTATGTGTTAGTTACAGATGCGAGCAGAAGTCAAGCATCTCAGTCCAGTTGAAATATATGAGGTAGATTAGCAACTTCTTTCCAAGCAGTTCAGAAAAGTGTGATTAGGTGAGCTGAAACAAGCTGAAGAAATACAGTTTCTGTATGGTTCTGACAGGATTCAGATATTTTCTTTGAAGCATTGTCAAAGAATCTCTCATTCTCAAAGAACATCCCAGGAAAGCAGGTATTCCTGAGTGCTAACTGCATTTAACAGTGGATTGAGAGCACAGATTGTTTGTTGTTGTTGAGTGGGATAGATTCAGTTAAGGGTTACTGTATTCATTGTATTGCTTAGCATGTTAAAGCAGTAATTGTGAGCTATTTTCTGGTGTGTGATGTGAAAGATATTTAATACTGTATTCGTAATAAAGTTTGTTTCAGAATACCTTATCCCTATCTCTTTGTGAAATTTACTCCTCGGGCGAGGTACCCTTTCCTTACAGTCTTAAAAATTTAAATAAAATATTGGGGTTTCTGTCCAGTCACTGTTGGGATCTGGTCATAATAATGTATAACTTTGCCTTTCCTCAGGTAACTTTGAGAGCCAATAGAGTGAAGTAACAAGCCATTTCTTTTTTAAGCTTTGCTGCTGAGTTATTTTAAATTGAATTTCTCACTTCGCAAGTAAGAAAGGGCACACTCACATGTCTACAAGTAAATTGCTCATGGGCTATTTTGGGCTCTCTGTGAAAAATGCAATGTTAGTTTCTAAGGTGGGCAATTATTTTTCCTGTACATACATGAATGGAGTTCTAGAATTATGGAGCTGGTTAAATGTTTTGCTCTTATTCATACTCACGTCCATACAAGAAAATATTGTTGTGTGATACTGGGAAAATGGGTGGTATACGGAAGACAGACTCATAGACAACATCTCGAGTTGAATCTGAGGAGAAAATACAGTGACTGTAAAATTAGTTTGGTGGAATATCAAAGTAGGAAAATCAACAGACGATGAAAAGAAATGCTATAAAATGGAAACTACTATAAAATAAACTACGATACAATGGAAAAATGGCCAATATAAGAACCCCATGAAGCATGTTGAATGGTATTGAAAAGACTAAGGATGAGGTGTCAGAGTCTTGGCTTGGCCAGAAATATAAAGAAGGGAGGGCAGCACGGTGGCACAGTGGATTAGCCCTGCTGCCTCACGGCACCGAGGTCCCAGGTTCGATCCCGGCTCTGGGTCACTGTCCGTGTGGAGTTTGCACATTCTCTCCGTGTTTGCGTGGGTTTCGCTCCCACAGCCCAAAGATGTGCAGGGTAGGTGGATTGGCCACACTAAATTACTCCTTAATTGGAAAAAATGAATTGGGTACTCTAAATTAAAAAAAAAAGAAATATAAAGAAGGGAAGCACTCAATGTATAAATACCCCCGGCGGGATTCTCCGACCCCCCGTCGGGCCGGAGAATCACCGGGGAGCGGCATGAATCCCGCCCTGCCGCCGGGATGCCGGCTGCCGAATTGTCCAGCGCTGGGGTTTTGCCAGGGGCGGGAATCTGGCCGCGCCGGTCAGCGGCCGCTTGCAGCGGCCCCCCCCCCCCCGGCGATTCTCTGGCCCGCAATGGGCCGAGTGGCCGCCCGTTTTCGGCGGGTGCCGCCGGCGTAAATCAAACATAAGAACATAAGAAATAGAAGCAGGAGTAGGTCATCTGGCCCCTCGAGTCTGCTCCACCATTCAATGAGATCATGGCTGATCTTTTGTGGACTCAGCTCCACTTTCCGGCCCGAACACCATAACCCTTAATCCCTTTATTCTTCAAAAAACTATCTATCGTTATCTTAAAAATATTTAATGAAGGAGCCTCTACAGCTTCACTGGGCAAGGAATTCCATAGATTCACAACCCTTTGGTTGAAGAAGTTCCTCATAAACTCAGTCCTAAATCTACTTCCCCTTATTTTGAGGCTATGCCTCCTAGTTCTGCTTTCACCTGCCAGTGGAAACAACCTGCCCGCATCTATCCTATCTATTCCTTTCATAATTTTATATGTTTCTATAAGATCCCCCCTCATCCTTCTAAATTCCAACGAGTACAGTCCCAGTCTACTCAACTTCTCCTCATAATCCAACCCCTTCAGCTCTGGGATTAACCTAGTGAATCTCCTCTGCACACCCTCCAGTGCCAGTACGTCCTTTCTCAAGTAAGGAGACCAAAACTGAATACAATACTCCAGGTGTGGCCTCACTAACACCTTATACAATTGCAGCATAACCTCCCTAGTCTTAAACTCCATCCCTCTAGCAATGAAAGACAAAATTCCATTTGCCTTCTTAATCACCTGTTGCACCTGTAAAGCAACCTTTTGTGACTCGTGCACCAGCACACCCAGGTCTCTCTGCACAACAGCTTGTTTTAATATTTTATCATTTAAATAATAATCCCTTTTGCTGTTATTCCTACCAAAATGGATAACCTCACATTTGTCAACATTGTATTCCATCTGCCAGACCCTAGCCCATTCACTTAGCCTATCCAAATCCCTCTGCAGACTTCCAGTATCCTCTGCACTTTTTGCTTTACCACTTATCTTAGTGTCATCTGCGAACTTGGACACATTGCCCTTGGTCCCCAACTCCAAATCATCTATGTAAATTGTGAACAGTTGTGGGCCCAACACTGATCCCTGCGGGACACCACTAGCTACTGATTGTCAACCAGAGGAACACCCATTAATTCCCACTCTTTGCTTTCTATTAATTAACCAATCCTCTATCCATGCTACTACTTTCCCCTTAATGCCATGCATCTTTATCTTATGCAGCAACCTTTTGTGTGGCACTTTGTCAAAGGCTTTCTGGAAATCCAGATATACCACATCCATTGGCTCCCCGTTATCTACCGCACTGGTAATGTCCTCAAAGAATTCCACTAAATTAGTTAGGCACAACCTGCCTTTTATGAACCCATGCTGCGTCTGCCCAATGGGACAATTTCCATCCAGATGCCTCGCTATTACTTCCTTGATGATAGATTCCAGCATCTTCCCTACTACCGAAGTTAAGCTCACTGGCCTATAAAAACCCACTTTCTGCCTACCTCCTTTTTTAAACAGTGGTGTCACGTTTGCTAATTTCCAATCCGCCGGGACCACCCCAGAGTCTAGTGAATTTTGGTAAATTATCACGAGTGCATTTGCAATTTCCCTAGCCATCTCTTTTAGCACTCTGGGATGCATTCCATCAGGGCCAGGAGACTTGTCTAACTTTAGCCCCATTAGCTTGCCCATCACTACCTCCTTGGTGATAACAATCCTCTCAAGGTCCTCACCTGTCATAGCCTCATTTCCATCAGTCACTGGCATGTAATTTGTGTCTTCCACTGTGAAGACCGACCCAAAAAACCTGTTCAGTTCCTCAGCCATTTCCTCATCTCCCATTATTAAATCTCCCTTCTCATCCTCTAAAGGACCAATATTTACCTTAGCCACTCTTTTTTGTTTTATATATTTGTAGAAGCTAGGTACGTACCGGCGGGAGGCCTGCAGAGTCCTCGAGGGGGTGCGGGGGGATCTGGCCCCTGGGGATGCCCCCACGACCTGTGCCATGGGGGCACTCTTTCCCTCCGCGCTGGCTGCTGTCAACCTCCGCCATGGGCGGCGCGGAGAAGAGTCCCGCTGGTGCCAGCCTAGCCCCTGAATGTGCGGAGGATTCCGCACCTTCCGGGCGGCCCGACGCCGGAGTGGTTCACGCCACTCCTCGGCGCCGGTACGGCCCGCCCCGCCGGGTAGGGGAGAATCCCGCCCCCCCCCCATCTGCAGGCACCAATACTAACCACTGATATTTGTAGGGGTATGGACCCTCAACAGTGGGCCCAATCAGCAGGTTCACAGGACATTTAAGGTGCCTCCACATTAAGGGAAGCAGAAATGGATTCCCAATGAAAGGAAAATAAAAGGGTGGCATGGTGGTGCAGTGGTTAGCACTGCTGCCTCACACACCGAGGACCCTGGTTCAATCCCGGCCCCGTGTCACTGTCCGTGTGGAGTTTGCACATTCTCCCCATATCTGCAGTGGCCTCACCCTACAACTCAAAAAGATGTGCAGGATAGGTGAATTGGCCACGCTAAATCGCCCCTTAATGGGGAAAAAATGAATTGGGTACTCTAAATTTATTTAAAAAAAGAAAGGGAAATAAATTGTTTCAGGCCCCCATCCCTGTACTGAGGGTACCTTGCAATACTAAAACTTAATGGACAATCAGATGGCCAGGTCCAGATCCAGCCTGGACTTGTAGCTCCACTTCATCTAGTTGTGTGTAAAGTATTGCATACCCCTATCAACACTTGAACATGGGAACTCCTAACCTAAAGATCCTCTACTCCAGGTTGGCAACCCCTTCAGTCTTATAGGAGGATTTAACCCAAAAGGAGTCGGGAACCTATTGCAAAAGTTGGTTCCAGCTGAATTTGTAATGGGTTTTCCCGAACTGGGTGGTAAGTAGGATTTTGGGGCTGGAAATCTGCAACAGTTTCAATTTGAACGGCCCATAGGTTTTTAACCATAACCTATTCAATCACAGCAGCGCATCAATCAAAAAAACTTTGCTGCTCCTGACTTTCTCAATAATATTATGGTAGAAGGCTGCCTTAAAGGTTTATCCATTTGGAAGCACCTTTCTGAGTCAGTGGATTATGGCTCCACTCTAGAGATTAAACTCATTTATCTAGGCTGATACTTCATTTTGTACTCGTGGAGTGCTCTATTGTCAAAGGTGCTGTGATTCAGTTGAGTTTCCATGAAAGTTTCTCCCGAGTATCAGCCAGAACTTTGGAGGACGACTCATGGAATTACTGTGGATAATCAGGAGAACTTCAATGAAAACCCTAACCTGATATTTTATACCAAGTGTCTGTCTGCTGACTTAGCTGAACGGAAAAGCACTATCTGATGAAGGGCCAGGTAATTCTACCAGTGTCCAGGCCAACATTTACCCCATGGGATAATAGGACCCCTACAGTGCAGAAGGAGGCCATTTGCCCCATTGAGTCTGCATTGAACCTCTGAAAGAGCACCCCACCAGGCCCAATCCCCTGCCCCATCCCCGCAACCTAACCTAACCTGCACATGTTTGGATACTAAGAGGCAATTTAGTGTGACCAATCCACCCAACCTGCACATCTTTGGACTGTGGAAAGAAACCGGAGCACCCGGAGGAAACCCACGGAGACATGGGAAGAACATGCAGACTCCACACAGACCACAGGTCGGAATCAAACCGGGCCCCTGGTGCTGCGAGGCAGCAGATATAACTACTGTGCCACCGTGCCGCCTATGAATAAATACCACCAAAAACATGTTGCTGTGTGCAAAATTGGCTGCTCATTTGCCTCCAAGCAACAGTGACCACACTGCAGAAGTCATTACTTGGCTCGCAGTAATTATCTGTAAAGCACTCTGGGAAATACTGAGGATTTATCAGCACGCAATCTTTTCTCTTCCTGGTGCTTTAACATGAGTACTGCTTTCAGGAGCCGGGGAGGAGAAAAATGCAGAGAATTGAAAAACAAAATAATTATAATCTTTTAACGATTGTTTTGTTAAAAAGAAACCTGTCACTACCAATACTGCAACCTATACATAAGTTACAAGGTTGCAATGCAGACTTGGGTGTGGTGGCATATATATGAAGTGTAATGCAACATGATATAGGAGACACTTTCACCTATATTTTGCATGCTGTTCATTATGTCATTCTCCTCAGCAATCTTTCCTGGCACATGCCCGCTTTGTACATGTTCTTCTTTCCCAGCTGATTATGTCTGGCATAAAATATGGAATGGAATGTGTCTAATTACGTGATATCAGGAATTCAAGTATACACCCAGCATTAAACATTAGCTAACTTGTAGTAATGCATTGATTATTTCTAACCATTCCAACATCCCTCCCTGCCTTCCCCACTGCTAAAGCATAGTTAGGTGGATTCCAACATACATTATGCAATGATTGTACCATTTTTGTGCAATCTACAACAGCCACTATTAAAAGTTACTCAAAATAATTTAGAGGGTGTGGGGGGGTGGTGAATGACAGGGTGGTAAGGGAATTCACCCATGTGATCCTGCCTGAAATAGAGTGCGATGCAATGGAAAAGAGAAAATGTGGGCGATGAGTGTCCCACTTGATGATGGAAATCCTGTTGTGGGCCCATCCTGGCTATGCCTCTCCCTCCCGCAGAGGAAATTGCTCAACATTGGGCAGTTGTGAGCCATACAGAGCTTCTAGTTTGCTGCCAGGGTGATCTCAGCTGCAGAGTAATAGTGAACAGCATGTAAGGGACAGTAAAATTGTGGTACGCCAGCTATCCTCAGAGTCACACAGCTTGGGCTGTGAAAATCCAACCACATTTTGGGCTTCGATTACTACCAGGTGGCTCTTGCCTGGGTGTCCAGCGAAGACAGAACCAGGTTTCATGCTCTGTAGACTGGCCGATATGAATGGTGCACTACAGAACACCTAGTGTAAATAATATATTGAGAAACAACTGCGTGGTAAATATAACTGGGATAAATAAATAACAAACTACTAATACTAACTATTATAGAGGTACTGCAAAATACGTCTATCCACTAACACACTTACTCCCAACTGCCTCGAGGCACAGAGCAGCATGGTGGACTTACACTGCCACCTGCTGGTCGGAGGTTGTGTATAATATTATATACAGAATTACTTTCTGCATATCATCACACCAGGCTTCAATGTAACGTTTCCTGGATGGATAGCGTGCTGTTATTCACTATCCAGCATCAGACAGGTACGAGTGAAACCATGCTGCAGTGTAAGCGTGCTGTCCTCTCATTGAGATGTTGAACAAATCCCCCCCCCGCCCCCCCCCCCCCCATGTCCCCGGAGTCCGTGCCGGGGAGGGGGATGGGGGGTCCGTGCCGGGGAGGGGGATGGGGGGGGGGGGAGCCGAGCCGGGGAGGAGGTTGGGGTCCGTGCCGGGGATGGGGATGGGGGGTCCGTGCCGGGGAGGGGGATGGGGGGGGGTCCGAGCCGGGGAGGGGGATGGGGGGGTCCGTGCCGGGGAGGTGGATGGGAGGGGTCCGTGCCGAGGAGGGGGATGGGGGGTCCGTGCCGGGGAGGGGGATGGGGGGGGTCCGTGCCGGGGAGGGGGATGGGGGGTCCGTGCCGGGGAGAGGGATGGGGGGGGGGGGCCGTGCCGGGGAGGAGGTTGGGGTCCGTGCCGGGGAGAGGGATGGGGGGTTCGTACCGGGGAGGGGGATGGGGAGGTCTGTGCCGGGGAGGGGGATGGGGAGTCCGTGCCGGGGAGGGGGATGGGGGGGGGGGCCATGCCGGGGAGGAGGTTGGGGTCCGTGCCGGGGAGGGGGATGGGGGGTCCATGCCGGGGAGGGGGATGGGGGGGTCCGTGACGGGGAGGGGGATGGGGGGTCCGTGTCCGGGGAGGGGGATGGGGGGGTTCCGTGCCGGGGAGGGGGATGGGGGGTCCGTGCCGGGAGGGGGATGGGGGGCCCGTGCCGGGGAGGGGGTTGCGAGGGCAAGTGAGTTGGTCCACCTGGCCAGGTGCCAGCCTCCAACAGTTGGACCCATGCGGTCCATGCCACCTGGCTGGGGGGAAGGAGGGGATATGGGCAATGATGACATGTCGTCGTTTCCCCCCCCCCCCCCAAACCAGGCCGTCATGTTTTCCGATCATCCAGCGATGTTGGCCGCCATGGCGGCAGCCGCTAATGTCCATGTTGCCCTGGATGAGGAGGAGGAGGAGGAGCGTGCCAGAGGAGCGGCGCAGGCTGCCGCAGAGGGGCAGGCGGCAGCCGCCCAGGCTGGAGGGACACCTGACCGACAGGACGAGGAGGGGGAGGAGGACGTCGCGGCCCCACGGCAACGGAGGCACCCGAGGGCGCCCCGTGTGTACCGGCCCCGGCAGTCATACCAGGACCTCACGGACCGGGAATGCAGGAGGAGACTCCGGATGAGGCGGGAAACCGTGGCACACATCTGCCACCTGCTGGCACACCTGTCACCGCGTGGCACTGGCGGGGGACACCCTCTCCCCGTGTCCGTCAAGGTTACGGTGGCCCTGAGCTTTTATGCAACGGGGTCATTCCAGGCACCGAGTGGGGACCTGTCCGGCATATCGCAGACATCGGTGCATCGGTGCATCCGGGCAGTTTCAGATGCCCTATATGCCATGGCGCTCTGCTACATCCGCTTCCCTGTGGACCGGGCCAGCCAAGATGCCCGGACCGTGGGCTTCTCTGCTGTGGCCGGGTTCCCCATGGTCCAGGGCGCAATTGATGGGATGCACATCGCCGGGCGACCACCTGCAGATAACAGGGCCGTGTTCACCAATAGGAAGGGGACCTATTCGATGAACGTACAGGTGGTCTGCGACCACCGCATGATGATCCTGCAAGTCTGCGCCCGTTACCCAGGCAGTGTACACGACTCATACGTGTTGTCGCGGTCATACATCCCCGGCATGTACGAGCGACGCCATCCCCGGCTGAGGGCCTGGTTGCTGGGCGACAGGGGCTACCCATTGCGATCGTGGCTGATGACGCCTATAAGGAGGCCACGCGATGAGGCAGAGAACCGCTACAATGATGCCCATGTAGCGACAAGGGGAGTGATAGAGAGGTGCTTTGGCGTGCTGAAGATGCGTTTCAGGTGCCTGGACCTCTCTGGGGGCGCCCTCCAGTATCGGTCAGATAGGGTCTGACCGTGTGGTGTGCTGCGTCCTGCACAACATAGCCCAGCAGAGGGGCGATGTGCCGCAGGCAGAGGAGGGCGGAGTGGAGGAGCAGCAGGAAGAGGCGCAGTCCTCCCCAGATGAGCGGGATGGGGGCAATGGTCAGGGCAGACGGGGTAGACACAGGCGGGTGGCTGTCCACCGTTACCGGCTGGCCCAGCGGGCACGGGACAGACTGATCGCCGCCCGCTTCACTGACTAGATGGGCGTGGGAATCGGGTAGTATGGCCACACACCGCACACCATGGCAACAGCCGACCACCCCCCACCCCCCACCCATCCACCCACCCAGCACCCTCACCCCCCTCCCCAACCCCACTCACCCCACCCGCATGCACCCCCCCCCCCCCCCCCCCCCCCCATTGCCGATCCACCTGCGGCACAACGGGCCTGGCTCACACAGTTGCGGGTGGACGCGTGTCTATTGCAGGCCATGGAGGATGATGACAACCCGCCCTGCGGTGAGCTCCTGGCTCCACATCGTTGGACTATGTCTGACCCATGGCCACAGTACCACCATCCACCCGGACCATCCCTGCATGCGGCTGTGACACTGCAGCGCACGGTCCCGTCCTCTGCCCGGGGGGATGTTGATGGCGGCCCAGGGGGAACGGGGCAGACTCACCTGGGGCTGAGGTAAGACCACCCCTCACACACACACTTGCGCTCAACGTACATGACACCCCCGCACGCTTTGGACAGAGCACAAAGGCAGCTTCTGTAGGTGTAACATTGACTTTAATAACCAAAGGAGTTCATGCACGTGCCCTAGCCCCTAAAACTCATCTGTGCCCTGCACCCGTGCCAACTTACTTAGTGTCTAATTGTTTGGCCTTACGGGCCCTTTGACTATGTCTACGTGGTTCCCCAGATGGTACAGCAGAACTGGAGGTGGACTCCTATGATTCCTGCCCTCTGACACAGGATCCCTTTGGCGGCCGTTTCCTGGGGCGTCCTGGCCCAGATGGGCCAGACTGCGGCCCGGGCGACTGGGATGGCGAGCTGCCAGCCTGTCCTGCCCGTTGCCCACCCGATGCACCTGGGACGGAAGGGGGGGAGTCCGAGGTGTCACGGTGTTCCGGGACCTCCCCTACAGGGGGAGCCGGGACGGACCACACCACCTCCTCTCCCTCGGGGTGCCCGATGGCCCCCAGGCCTCTACATGGGTGGGGGATGTGAACGGACTGGCCATCCGACGCCCCCCCCCCGACATCTGGCGCTGCCAGTCCTGGAGGCCCGTGCTGGTATCGATAGGGGTCTGCAGGTTTGCAGCCATGGAGCCCAGGGGGTTGGCAAACCCTGTCTGTGACAGTGCGACGCCGGCTCGCACATGGCCACTGGCGCCGATGCCCTCAGCGATGGCCTGCAGAGACTGGGCCATGGCCTGCAGAGACTGGGCTATGGCCTGCTGAGACTGGGCTATGGCGTTGATCGCCTCTGCCATCTGGCGCTGGCACTGGCTCATGGCCTCCTGTGAGAGGGCAGCCGTGTCCTAGGCCACAGACGCCGCCTGCACGGAAAGCCCCAGGCCCCGCAAACCGTTCCCCATGTCTGACACCGTCGCACCCATTGCCTCCACCGTGGACGCCACCCGTGCGGTGTCAGCCTGGGTGGCACGTATGACCGGCACCACTCCCAGCTCCTGGACGCGGGTGGACTCCTCCACCTGCGACCGCAGCCGCCGCAAGCCGCCCGTCACCCTCTTCGCTCGTCTCCGGGTCGGTGGTTGCATCGGATCTATGTGTTGGTGTGGAAACTCCAGGAACCCGGGATCCATCTGGGCGGCAGATGTTCGCTTGGGCTGGGCTGCCCTCCGACCGCCCGGCCCCTCTGCTGCTCCTACCTCCACCTGCTGTACCGGGACGGCTGTGTTGTGCGCACCAGTGAGTGTACCAGATGCCTCATCACTAAAGTGCCCAACCGAGGTGAGTGTTTCTGCGATGGTGGAGGGTGTTGGTGACAGCAGTGGCATTGTGTCGTGCTCTTCGTCCCACTCTGAGACCATGGCACTTTGGAGTGGGGGTTCGTCTCCACCCATCCACTCTGAGTCACTGTCCGGTATTTCGTCTTCCTGGGTAGTGCTGTCCCGGGTAGGGGTGTCCTGGGCAGTGCTGTCCCGGGTAGTGGTGTCCTGGGTAGTGGTGTCCTGGGTAGTGGTGTCCTGGGTAGTGGTGTCCTGGCTCGGATGTGATGGGGGCCTGTGGCTGCCCCCCTCGTCGCTGGGTGGTCGCTCCTGCACGTGACGGGGGTGTCGTCTCCCTGTTGCTCCAGGTCTCTCCATCTCCCGTGGTGTGCGAGGGGCATCCTGCGGGCGTCGCATGCTGGAGGGTCCGGGTCTCTCTGTCTCCCGTGGCGTCCGAGGGGCATCCTGCGGGTGTCACATGCTGGAGTGTCCGGGTCTCTCTGTCTCCCGTAGCCTCCGAGGTGCATCCTGCGGGCGTCGCATGCTGGAGGGTCCGGGTCTCTCTGTCTCCGTGGCCTCCGAGGGGCATCCTGCGGGCGGTCTGCATCTGCGGGGATGGGTGCCTGGACGTTTGGTCCTGCGATACACAATGAAGCATGCATGGTTAGACACGCAGGCAGTGATCAGGTGATATTGGGGAGGGGGGATATGGGGATGGGCTGTCGGTGGCTCACTTGTTAGTACGCCCCCGACCTCTGCATCAGCAACCTCCCGGTCGTCAGGTCCGCCAGCCAGTTCCAGGGCCCTTTCCTCGTGTTCGGTCAGTGGCCTCTCATCAGCGGGGCCTCCTCCAGTCCTCACATGCTCCCTATTGTTGTGTGCGCGCTTCTCTTGTGGTGGGGGTGGTGGTGGGTGGGGGTGGTGGCAGGGGTAAAAGGCAACACTGTTAGGCAGGTATATGAATGCACGCCATCGGTTGCGCGTGCATTGCAGAGGTTAAGGTTAGGCCTGGATTCACTTGGGGATATGGGGGAGGGGGGATATAGGGGAGGGGGATATGGGGGATATGGGGGAGGGGAGATATGGGGAGGGGGATATGGGGGAGTGGGGGATATGGGGATATGGGGGAGGGGGGATATGGGGGAGGGGGGGATATGGGGGAGGGGGGATATGGGGGAGGGGGATGTGGGGAGGGGGGATATGGGGAGGGGGGATATGGGGAGGGGGGATATGGGGAGGGGGGATATGGGGAGGGGGATATGGGGGAGGGGGGATATGGGGGAGGGGGATATGGGGGAGGGGGGATATGGGGGAGGGGGATATGGGGAGGGGGGATATGGGGGAGGGGGGATATGGGGAGGGGGATATGGGGGAGGGGATATGGGGGAGGGGGGATATGGGGGAGGGGGGATATGGGGGAGGGGGGATATGGGGGAGGGGGAGATGGGTGAGGGGGATATGGGGGATATGGGGGAGGGGGGATATGGGGGAGGGGGGATATGGGGAGGGGGGTTATGGGGAATATGGGGGAGGGGGGATATGGGGGAGGGGGATATGGGGGACATGGGGGAGGGGGGATATGGGGAGGGGGGATATGGGGGGATATGGGGGAGGGGATATGGGGGAGGGGGGTAATGGGGTAGGGGGGATATGGGGAGGGGGGATATGGGGGAGGGGGGATATGGGGGAGGGGGGATATGGGGGATATGTGGGATATGGGGGAGGGGGGATATGGGCGAGGGGGGATATGGGGGATATGAGGGAGGGGGATATGGGGGAGGGGGATATGGGGAGGGGGATATGGGGAGGGGGGATATGGGGGATATGGGGAGGGGGTGATATGGGGGAGGGGGATATGGGGAGGGGGATATGGGGGATATGGGGGAGGGGGGATGTGGGAAGGGGGGGTATGGGGAGGGGGATATGGGGGATATGGGAAGGGGGATATTGGGGAGGGGGATATGGGGGACATGGGGGAGGGGGGATATGGGGGAGGGGGATATGGTGGAGGGGGGATATGGGGGAGGCTCACCCTGCCTGCTCTGACGAGGTCGTTCACCTTCTTGTGGCACTGGGTGCCTGTCCGTGGTGTCAGGGCCACAGCGGTGACGGCCTCTGCCACTTCCCTCCACAGACGCCGGCTGTGGCGTGGGGCAACTCTGCGGCCGTGCCCGGGATACAGGGCGTCCCTCCTCTGCTCCACCGCGCCCAGGAGCGCCTCCACATCGCGTGACTCGAACCTCGGGGCTGAGCGACGGCCAGCCATCCAGTCGGGTGTTGCGGTCGGGTGTTCTGGTCGGGTGGGGGGGTGCAGCGCGGCCTTATGAGCCGTCATACGCGCCGCACGGCGTGAACCACGTGCGCAAGCGCGGGTCCCGTTACGTCGCTGTTAGCCCATTTCGGGCCGGAGACTTTCCACCCATTTTTCCGACGTGACGCAAGTCGGATTTGCGCCATTTTTTGCGCCCATCGGCGGACTTTGCGCCGATAACGGAGAATTTCGCCCGAGATCTCACCAGTGCGAATTTATGCTCAAAAAGGCCCCTAGAGACAACAAAATCCGTCATCCCCACCAGGGTGTCAAGGGCCTAATGGCCTCCTCCTGCTCCTATTTGTTTTTCTATGTTTCTGTGTCAACTCTACCTTCAACCAACTGAGGAAAAAAATATTTGAGATCAGGATCTCAAACTGAGATAAAGATCATAGTTTACAGGCAGCAGTGAATCCGCACTCCTATGTGCTTCGGAGACTTGGACAACCTACAGCAGCACATCAAAGCTCTGGAAAAGTGACTTTGCAAGATCCTCCAAATCCAATGGCAAGAAAGACGGTCTCCCAGGGTCACTGTTTAAAAATAAGGGGTCACCCATTTATGACGGAGATGAAGAGAATCTTTTTCTCTCAGAGGTTTGAGAGCCTTTGGCAGTCTTTTCCTCAAAAGGCTGTGGAAGTAGAATCTTTGAATATTTTTAAGGCTGAGCCAGATAAAGTGTTGATAAGTAAGGGGATGAAAGGTTATCAAGGTAGGTGGGGGAGTGGAGCTGAGGTCACAATCAGATCAGCCTTGATCTTATTGAATGTTGGGGGAGGCCCGACGGGCTGAGTGGCCTGCTCATGCTCCTAATTCCTATGTTTGTATGTTCATATGGTCCAACAGCAGCATCCCTCTCCCAGACCAACATGTCCAGCATCAAGGTGCTGATCACTCAAAACCAACTGTGCTGTACAGGGCATGCTGTTCTCTGCCTGACACCAGACTCCTGAAGCAACTGCACTACTTGAGCCTCACCGTTTAAAAAAAAATTTAGAGCACCCAATTCATTTTTCCCAATTAAGGGGCAATTTAGCGTGTTCAATCCACCTACCTTGCACATCATTGGGCTGTGGGGGCGAAACCCATGCAAACACGGGGAGAATGTGCAAACTCCACACGGACAGTGACCCAGAGCTGGGATCGAACCTGGGACCTCGGCTCTGTGAGACTGCAGTGCGACCACTGCGCCACCGTGCTGCCCGAGCCTCACCTAATTAAAACCTTGCACACTCTTCAGCTTCCAGAGGCTGAATGAAAAGATATGAAAGGCAGCATTGTAGCCATGTAAAATGGCTGACTCCCGATTAGAATGGTCAAATCCCGATCTAAAATGGCGAACGGAAGAGGCTGATGGGAAAATCAGCCAACAGGACTCAAACGGACAGCTGCAGGTAAAACAGTGTATTCGCCTCTGGGGAAGTCAGTCCAGACCGATACCTGCAGCCATCAACATCACAACAACCCAGCCATCTGCATATTAAGCAGCCATCCCCGGGAACAATTACTACAAATTAGCAACATAAAGCCGACCCAGACCTTTCGGCGCCAGCAGGGGCTAATACAAAGGAAGGTAAACGACCACCCCCCGATCAAGGAATCGCTCCAGTATTGGAGCATATCGAACCAAGTGATTGGGACCAAGTCCAATCACTTGGAACCAGGTACAAGGTCCGCCCCGAGAGGCGGGAAGCCCCTGGGGACTATAAGAATAGGGGCCAAGTTCAACTCGACCCTTCTTTTCCTGCTCGCAACCTTCGAGACCGTTCTACAAGAAACCGTAAGTTTTACTCCAGCGATCGCTACCAGATAGACACTCCTGAATTATCGACTTGTACCAGCTTTTGAATCCCGCAGGCTCAGAACCAATTCGAAAGACCATTCGTTTCCCTGACCTGGTGGGCCATTTCCAAAGTTAAGTATTGGCCTTTTAGTGGTAGGTAGCAGTCTAGAAGTAGGATTATTGTATAAGTATTAATTGCTGTACATAATAAATGAGCGTTGATTTAACTCTTACTAAGCGGTGTGTTGCATTATTAATCATTACTTGGACTTGAACCACGTGGCGGTATCAGAAAGATACCTGGCGACTCATGAGCAAAGGTGACAGAATTAGAGCAAATAAACTAAGGCTAAAATGAGCAACAGCATTCACTTCCCCCTCTCGTCCAAATTGGTGCATGTCTCATTATTCCTTGATGGAGTCCTTTTGCTTTGTCTATCTTTTCAAATTATCCACTTCATCCCCCCATGCCCCACCCCCAAACTGCAGCCAAAGGAACCCATTCAAAAGACACTTATGTCTCAGCTGGTTGCCTGGTTGGCCGTCTCTCAGACTTGGACATGAGTGTCTGTCGAGAATTTAACATGGAGGCACCTTCTATCCTCACTTCACTTCTACGCAGCCACAATTTCTAGTGGGGGTAAGTGGGGGATATGGCTGAGGGCATTGGAAAAGATCAAGAGTGGAATCCCAGGACAATTTACCTCCTCGTCCACTCCAATGATACTGGGGCTAATTTTAATCATCCACTTCTTTCTGACTGAGATCTGTGAAGCAAATGCTGACCAAGGTTTATTCATCAGGAGCTACCAATTTGCAAAAGTTACTTGTTTAATTACTTCCAAGTCACTTGGTTGCACTCCTGACCCAGCTGAGCTCATTTCCTTTCACATTAACCACAGGGAGAATCAGAATGGTTACGTCTTGCTGAGGTATCACAGGCTGCTTGGATCTGGAGATGGGTCACAGATGGATAGCTAGCATGACCCGCAATCTGCCCACGTTTAAAGTGAAGACCTGGTGGGGGTGATATGGGTAATGTCGTGTTATGTACTCTGGGATAACACAGGCTGTAACTGGATGCAGCTTTAACCAAAAGATACTCCAGACCTTGAAGTTAGTTCAATCTGATTTATTGAACCAGTAGCACAGTTAGCACAGTTCTCTATGAGTTCGACTCTCCACTAACCTAAGTTAGTGACCTCTGTCTGACTGAACCCGACTAGCTCTTAGCCACATGCTGGAGGTGTGATACTGTACATGCACCCTGACTCTCTCTGTAGATGTTCATCAGTGGAAAGAGGCGGAGTGTGCGTGCCTCGTGCCTTTTATAGTGAGATACCACCCCTGAGTGTCTTGCCTGCTCATTGGTCATGTCCTGTTCTCTGTGTTCATTAGCTTCCTGTTTGTGCCTGTCTGTATATCATTATCTGCATGTCTGCATATCATGACAGGTAACTGGGACACCTTTCTTCCTTTGACATTTTTAACTGGCCCACTTTCGTCAGTAAATTGTAAAATAACATTTTCGCTTCCAACAATTGTTGCGGATTGTTCCTTTTAAGTCTCAGCCAGCTTTTGTCTGAGGAGAGTTGCACAGCCAGAGAATAACAACTGCACTTTCAATAGCAGAAACTTGAGAAATATTAGAGGCGGATAAAGAAAGCAGATTAGTAATGCATCTGGTGGAATTATGTTACACTTCAGACTTAAGGACACAAAACAGGATGGACCAAAGCTGTGCCAGAGAGAGGGATGGGTTGCTTGGTAAATGTATATGACTGCTATTAACAACTCTGAAACTATTTGTATTACACAATTCGGAAAACCCATTCTGATGTTAAAATTGAAGCTCTTTAATGGGCCTATATAATGATTATTTAGGTCAACAATTTCTACTCCTGATTGATGAGGAAGAATGTCATGATTTCTGGCATATATCAGCATCTACACAGCAAATGGAAAGCTTCACGGGTACAATGTAGAAAGGTTATCGGCATGGGCTTGGAGGGCTGAAAGGCCTGTTCCTGTGCTGTACTTTTCTTTGTTATCTTGCTGTTCGCTACTACGCTGTATGCAGAACTTTATGAAGCTGTTAAAAAGTTTTTGCTCATCAGGCGCGTGGACTCAGTGGCTCTGAGGCACAATTTCATGCTGACTGGCCAATTAACAGCCATCTAGCGAGGAACACGCGCTGTGAAAGGCTGGGCACCCCTGGGGATGGCAGGAAGAGGGCACGTGCCAAGAAAAGGGAAGGTGCAGGTTGGCGCTTCGAACCTGCTCCCTCAGGGGACAATGGAGCCGTGTCATGGTTGCGGTGTCGGGGTGGGGGAGGGGCTCATTCAAAAGCGCTCAGTGCCTTATAGAATACAATATTGGGATGGTGATGGCAGCTGAAAGTCACCCCCTGCCCTTGCCTCCTGATGTGTTATGTACTCTGGGATAACACAGGCTGCAACTGGATGCAGCTTTAACCAAAAGATACTCCAGACCTTGAAGTTAGTTCAATCTGATTTATTGAACCAGTAGCACAGTTCTCTGTGAGTTCGACTCTCTGCTAACCTAAGTGTGGTTACTCTGTCTGACTGAACCAGACTAGCTCTTAGCCATGTGCTGGAGGTGTGATACTGTACATACACCCTGACTCAATCTATAGATGTTCATCAGTGGAAAGAGGCTGAGTGTGAGTGCCTCGTGCTTTTTATAGTGAGATATCACCCTGAGTGTCCTGCCTGCTCATTGGTCCTGTCCTGTTCTCTGTATTCATTAGCTGCCTGTCTGTGCCTGTCTGTATATCATTATCTGCATGTCTGCATATCATGACATCTCCCCCTTTTTAAAATGTTTTGTTGGCATATGGGAACGTACTTACATGTGGTGGCATATATTAACATATTTACAAGCGGCGGCATATGTGAACGTATTTACATGCAAAGACAGCTGTCTAATGTGAGAAAACAGAACATAGCAAACAAAACAGATGTTCATAAGTCCAGTTTCTGGGGCTTGCGTCTGATCCTTGTCGACCGCTGGAGAGGTGGTGATGGGGAAGACAGCGCCTTGACAGGCGGGATGGAAGCCTGACTGGTGGCCTCGTAGTTCGAGGCATCAGGAGGTGGCAAAACAATGGACGGAAACGGAGAAGAAAACGGTTACAGGCAGGCAACTTTGCACAGTGCGGGTCTGTTTCATCGCACAACAGAATCATCAGCCATAGGTACAACATACGAGCGGGGCGCAGCCTGTCGAACAGCGACAGCTGGAGCGGACAAGCCACCATCTGGTATCTTGATTCTGACAGTGTCTGCCGGGGATAACACGGGCAAATCGGTGGCATGAGCATCATAGCCCTGCTTTTGCTGGTTTTGGAGCTGCTGCACCTTCTGCAGCACTGGGTGGTGATCCAGGTTGGGCAAGTGTATGGCTGGAAGTGTCGTCCGCAGGTCCCTGTTCATCAGGAGTTGAGCCGGCGACGTACCAGTGGACAGTGGGGTCGCCCTGTACGCAAGCAGCGCAAGGTAGATGTCAGAGGCAGAATCCGCGGCCTTGCAGATGAGCTGTTTCACAATGTGCACTCCTTTTTCAACCTTCCCATTGGACTGCGGATAGTGTGGGCTGGAAGTGACATGTTTGAAATGGTATGACTTGGCAAACATAGACCACTCGTGGCTGTTGAAGCACGGGCCATTGTCACTCATGACAGTGAGTGGAATACCATGCCTGGAGAATGTCTCCTTACAGGCCTTGATGACGGTCCGAGATGTGAGGCCTGAGAGCTTCACGACTTCAGGGTAATTGGAGAAATAGTCAATAATCAACACGTAGTCACGACCATTCGCACGAAAGAGGTCGATGCCAACCTTGGACCATGGGGAGGTCACAATTTCATGCTGCTGGAGCGTCTCCTTGCTCTGAACTGGCTGGAAGCGTTGAAGCGTCGCACAGTTGAGGACCATGCTCGAGATGTCCTGGATTATACCGGGCCAGTAGACAGATTTCCTGGATCTGCGTCTGCACTTCTCGACGCCCAGGTGTCCCTCATGGATTTGGCGGAGCACCAAGCTCTGGAGACTGAGTGGAATGACAATCTGATCCAGCTTGAGGAGGATACCATCAATCACTGTCAGGTCGACCTTTACATTGTGAAATTGAGGGCACTGCCCTTTCTGCCAGCCATTGGCGAGGTGGTGCATGACATGCTGCAAGCGGGGGTCTTTGGCTGTTTCCTCGCGGATACGAACCACTGTAGCCACCTGGGTTGGCCACTTCCCGAAAAACAGGAAAAACAGCAGGTGCAAAGTTTCCTGTATATTAGAACTTGCAGGAACCCAGACAGCACTGAAACTAACAACCATTTACATATTAATGAGCGATCCCTGGGAACAATTGGGAACATTTGAGGTAAACAAGGCCAAGCCAGACTCCTCGGCGCCAGCAGGAGCCAAGACAAAGGAAGGCCAACAGACACTTAGGAACCGCCCAGCGATCAGGGAACAGTTCCAGCATTGGAGAAATCGATCCAAGTGATCAGAATCACTTGGAACCAGGTACGGGGTCCGCCCCAAATGGCGCGAAGCCCCTGGGGACTATAAAATAGAGTCCCAAGTTCAATTCATCCTTCTTGGCAGGGTCTCTCAGCAGCTCGAAACAACCCTTGAATGTGACCCGCCTGGTAGCTGCACCAACCAAGTAAGTCTCCAGTCAACACACGCTACGAGACAGGCGCTCCTAGCTACCAGTCCATACCAGCTTTGAAGCCTGCAGACTCAGAATCGAACGAAAGGCCATTTGTTCCCCTGACCTGGTGGGCCAGTTCCAAAGCTAAGTATACGCCTTTTAGTGTTAGAGGTAGTCTAGTAAGTAGAGTTTTATACATGAGTAGTGATTGACTGTGCATAATAAATGTGTTTTGATTTGAAACGTACTAACTGGTGTATTGAGTTATTGATCAGCACTTGAACTTGAACCTCGTGGTGGTATCATAAAGATACCTAGCGAATCTAGAGCAAAGGTTATAAAACAAAGCAAATTAAGTAAAGATACAACGAGCAACATTTAAGAGCCAACCAAAAGTTAGCACCATTTACTGGCGAACTCTGACGGGATCCGACTTAGAAGTGGCCTAACCACTCTAGGAGACCCCAAAATTTGAATTAAGAATCCAATTGGGAACAGAAACATTCACAAGTGGTCAAGCAGTTCTGATCAATCCTCATAATTCGGAAGTGTGTTAATGCATGCGTAACTAACAGGGCTATAAGGTAAAACTGATAGATTTTGTTGCGAAAACTGTCGGGAGTTTGTATTCCGGAAAATAGGGAATGCCATACCCGTGTTTACAGCACCGCCTTAGTACCCCTCGTTCCAAATTTTAAAAGATAGCATTCAGATAGGGAAAATGGAAATGAAGGCAATGGAACGCCTCATGAACCCTCAAGAATTCGTGGTCGCAGCGACCAGCAGCAGAGTAGGTCGGTGTCCCGTTTGGGATGTTGAGATTAGAAGGTACCTCAAAGGGAAGGGATGGCCCCTTTGGAGTGACTTTTGTTCAAATGAGGAAACAGGTCCCGGGAGTATAGGACATACTTGGTGGGAGAACCTGAGCGAAATCCATAAGAAGAGCTTAGGGAAAGCTCGCAAGCTGATGGCAATCGTATCCTGTCTGGCACAATTGCGAGGCACAGAGGAGGTCATTCGGACGCTCCGCAAAGAGATAGAAGAGAGACATCGAATGAGCAAGGTCGATGTTAGTGAGAGAATATAAACTTGAGAAGGAAGTTGGCAGCAAAGGACGGAGAGATGGATGATGCCAAGTGTGCACACCAGTCTTGTCTAGCGCATCTGAGCAGCTTCCAAACCCAATACGATAAGGCCTATCAGGACACGCAACGTGCAGTCCTGGGAAGAGAAGAGACAGAGAAACAGGTAGAGGTATTGCAAAGGCAGTGCAGCGATCTAAAGGCAGCGTTAAGAGCACTCCATGCTGCCACCACGGAGCACAGACAAAGCTCAGTGGATCATGCAAAATGCCGGAAGCAGATTGCGGAACTGCAGTCTTTGCTTTCAGTGCAAAATGGGTTTCAAAGCACCTTTGGATCCCAATTAGATGAAGAAGACGGCCCTGATTGGAAAGGACTAAACAAAACCGCGCATAGATATGTACAGGGAACATGTGCGCAAGGAAAGCCCCAAAGGAGAAAAGAACCCCAACCCCCCACAGAGCAGATAGATCAGGCACCCATGAATCCAGTAACCACCCACTGCACAGGCGCATCGGACGGAGACGCGGAATTCCTTTACACCACCCCCTTAACCGTGACCCAATTACGGGACGCGTGCGAAAAGATCACACCGTTCCTCCCCACCTCAGACCCCAACCACTTCTTTGCTAGAGTGAAGCAGCAGGCGACCATGTACGGCCTGGATGAGTGTGAGCAAGTGAAGCTCACAGTTTTAAGCTTAGACCCTTCTGTTGTAGCAGCCCTTCCCGACCCACAGAATGTAGGAGGAGGCACCGTTGCAGAGATGCACACGGCGATCCTAGGCACGATCGGTTATAACAGAGGTGACCCAGTAGAAGGCCTGAATAAGTGCAGGCAGAAAAAAACAGAACACCCCACAGCGTTTGCTGGACGCCTGTGGATCCATTTTACAGCCGTTTTTGGAAACTTAGACCGCGCCCATTTGTCGCCAGACAACATGGCCAAATGGACCCGCAACCTTATCTCCCATGCCACAGAGGCAGGACAAAAAGCTTGTAGTAATTATGACCCCTCGGAAGAAACACACAACGAAAAGTGGGATTTAAAAAGGTTGTCCCGCTCCGGGAGCAATCGGTCCACAACAAACCCGTGATTAGAAAACCCGAAGAACAGCAGGCAGAGGCAGCTATTCATGCCGTTAAAGCGCACCAGAACCCCGCATGGGTAAACAAAGGCATGAACAGCCCCCCACAGAAACCACAGGAGTGTTACAACTGTGGACAATTAGAGAGTGCAATGCCCCACGAAAGCCACAGAGAGCCCAGCAGGCAGGCACTCTGAATAAGAATAGGACAGAGCCCATACATAGTGTGAGCACCCGTTCAGACCAGACAGACATGAACGTAACTGACTGATAGTGTTCGGGCTCCCCCACCTGGGTCTGCGACACCCTTTGGGATAGGTCCGGCCGACCAGTCATTGCAGCGAAAATACGGGGACAGACCATCGAATTTCTCTGGGACACAGGAGGGTCCCGCACCACAATAAATTCCTCCACCATGTTCCAAAAAGACACGTGGCCCACTACAGCCACAATCACCCTCAGCGGCTTCACAGGCCACTCACAGCAGGGACACATCACAGCCCCTGTACCCATTCAAATTGGCAACATTACAACAAAATACCCCATAGTTTTGGTCAATCTGCCCCACACAGCAGAACACATTTTGGGCGTTGATTTCATGAACTCCCACAACCTATCATTTGACCCAGTAAATTAATGTGTCTGGAAAATGACAAAGTCAGCAAGAGACCCCGCAATGCTCACAGTAGGTGAGTATGCTAACAAGATTAGCGCAGTCGGCAATTTTTGGTTAGACCCGACCACGATTAGCGCAGACAAACAGATTAGGGCAGTTCTTCAGAAAAACAGGACCGCATTTGCAAGTCATAAACATGACTGCAGCAGGATGGTTAGTTCAGTTTAAATAACAGGACCTGACCCTAGACCCCAGAAGCAATATGGATTTCCCCAGGAGGCAGAGGGAGAAATCTCAAAAGTCATTGATAGTCTATTAGAACAAGGCGTACTTAGATCAGTAGCCTCTACTAATAATGCCCCGATTTGGCCAGTGAGAAAGCCCGATGGATCATGGCGACTGACCATTGATTACCGGGAGCTCAACAAAGTCACCCCCGTAGCAGCCCCCACGGTAGCCACAAGTCCCGAGACCATGCTCAAACAGGGACTCAACTCACGATATTTTACGGTTTTGGACATCAGTAACAGATTCTGGTCCATTCCATTGGCAAAAGCATGCCGGTACAAATTTGCCTTCACTTTTAAAGGTCAGCAGTACACGTGGACATTCCTTCCACAAGGATTCCACAACTCCCCCTCCATTTTCCACCGACAGCTGGCCAATGGTTTATCAAAATTTTCTCACCCCGAATGTCTGGTCCAGTATGTAGACGACCTATTACTGCAGACAGACACCAAGGCAGAGGACATCGTGCTTTTGTCCGAACTCCTGGAACTCCTACAGCGAATTTGATGTAAAGGTAACCCAAGAAGGCCCAAATTTTGGAAAACAAAGTGGTATATTTGGGAACGATTATCACGCATGGTAAACGCGAGATCGAGCATAAAAGAATTGACTCGATTGTCAAATTGCCCCTTCCCCAGAATGTTTCCACCCTCCGGTCGTTTTTAGGACTGGTTGGCTACTGCCGAAACCATGCTTGATCCACAGAATTCCAGAAGCTCCAGTGAATGCTGCTATTATTTTTGTATTGTTAGGAAGTTAGTATGATTGGATGTTTAAGTGAGTGTAGTTTATGGAAGATAGTTAGAGGTACCGGTTTTTTTAATATGTCGTACTGCATGTCCCTATTGTAACATAGCGCCACTTAGAATTGTCAGTTAAAATTTTCGTGCACAGTGTGCTCGCTGGGTCAGGGAGTGAAGACGACGCAGTTATGTGATCCTTCACGCTTCGCGTTCGGGATCACAAGGAGGGAGTGTAGCCACCTGGGTTGGCCACTTCCCGACTTAAAATAGAGATCGGCTATGAATGCAGGGAAATTCAGCCAACGCAGGAAAAACAGCAGGTGCAAAGTTTCCTGTATATTAGAACTTGCAGGAACCCAGACAGCACTGAAACTAACAACCATCTACATATTAATGAGCGATCCCCAGGAATAATTGGAAACAGTTGAGGTAAACAAGGCTAATCCAGACTCCTTGGCGCCAGCAGGAGCCAAGACAAAGGAAGGCCAACAGACACTTAAGAACCGCCCAGCAATCAGGGAACAGCTCCAGTATTGGAGAATTCGATCCAAGTGATCAGAACTCAGTCCAATCACTTGGAACCAGGTACGGGGTCTGCCCCAAATGGAACAAAGCCCCTGGGGACTAGAAAATAGAGTCCCCAAGTTCAATTTGTCCTTCTTGGCAGGGTCTCTCAGCAGCTCGAAATAACCCTTGAACGTGACCCGCCTAGTAGCTGCACCAACCAGGTAAGTCTCCAGTCAACGCACGCTATGAGACAGGAGCTCCTAGCTACCAGTCTATACCAGCTTTGAAGCCTGCAGACTCAGAATCGAACGAAAGGCCATTTGTTCCCATGACCTGGTGGGCCAGTTCCAAAGCTAAGTATAGGCCTTTTAGTGTTAGAGGTAGTCTAGTAAGTAGAGTTTTATACATGAGTAGTTATTGACTGTGTATAATAAATGTGTTTTGATTTGAAACGTACTAACTAGTGTATTGAGTTATTGATCAGCACTTGAACTTGAACCTCGTGGTGGTATCATTAAGATGCCTGGCAACTCTAGAGCAAAGGTTTTAGAAACAGAGCAAATTAAGTAAAGACACAACGGGCAACATTTAAGAGCCAACCAAAAGTTAGCAACACCACCTTGTCATCAGACGCCGGGAGGGTGCTAGCACACAGCTGCATCTGTGGTTCCATCTGCCGGATGATTTCCAGCAGTTCACTAGGCAATGTGATGGAGCGGGACAATGCATCAGCGATGATGAGCTCCTTGCCAGGCATGTACACTAAGTCAAAGTCGTACCTTCTGAGGTTGAGGAGGAGGCACTGCAACCGAGGCGTCATGTCGTTCAGGTCCTTGTGGATAATGTGAACCAGAGGCCTATGATCTGTCTCGACAGTGAATGTCGGCAGGCAGTAGACATAGTCGTGAAACTTGAGAATGCCAGTGAGAAGACCCAGACATTCCTTCTCTATTTGCGCATACCTTGTGTCGGTGGGTGTCATGGACCTCGATGCGTAGGCTACCGGTGCCCAGGATGAAGTGTCATCGCGTTGAAGCAGCACCGCACCGATGCCATCCTGGCTCACATCTGTCGAGATCTTCGTCTCCCGGTCTGGGTCGAAAAATGAAATGAAATGAAATGAAAATCACTTATTGTCACAAGTAGGCTTCAAATGATGTTACTGTGAAAAGCCCCTAGTCGCCATATTCCGGCGCCTGTTCGGGGAGGCTGGTACGGGAATTGAACCGTGCTGCTGGCCTGCCTTGGTCTGATTTCAAAGCCAGCGATTTAGCCGTGCGCTATACCAGCCCCAGAGATGCCAAGACGGGTGCAGTGGTGAGCTTGGCTTTTAGCTCCAACCACTCTGCCTGATGTGTTGCCTACCACTCAAAAGCAGTGGACTTTTTAACCAGGTTACGTAGGGCCGTGTGAGGCCAGGTTTGGGATGAACTTGCCCAGAAAATTGACCGTGCCCAGGAAACGCAACACTGCCTTCTTGTCTTCCGGGACCTTCATGGCTTTGATGTCCTTGACCGTGTCTGTGTCCGGGCGCACGCCCTGCTGAGAGATCTGGTCACCTAGGAACTTGAGTGTCAACATGTCAAAGCAACATTTGGACCTGTTCAGCTTCAGGCCATTGGCATGGACACGGCGGAATACCTGCTGGAGACGGGAAACATGCGCTTCAGGGGTCATGGACCATATGACGATGTCGTCCACATACACACGAACCCCTTCAATCCCCCTCGTGGGCAGCACGGTAGCATGGTGGTTAGCACAATTGCTTCACAACTCCAGGTTCCCAGGTTCGATTCCCCGCTGGGACACAGTCTGCACGTTCTCCCCTTGTCTGCGTTGGTTTCCTCCGGGTGCTCTGGCTTCCTCCCACAGTCCAAAGATGTGCAGGTTAGGTGGATTGGCCAAGCTAAATTGCCCTTAGTGTCCAAAATTGCCCTTAGTTCTGGGTGGGGTTACTGGGTTATGGGGATAGGGTGGCCGTGTGGACTTGGGTAGGATGCTCTTTCCAAGAGCCGGTGCAGACTCGATGGGCCGTATGGCCTCCTTCTGCACTGTTAATTCTATGTAATTCTATGTGATTCTATGTAATCATCTGCTCCATGATGCGATGGAAGATCTCCGATGCCAAGACAATGCCAAACTGCATGCGATTATAGCAGTATCTGCCAAACGGTGTGTTGAAGGTGCAGAGCCTTCTGCTGGACTCATCCAGCTGGATTTGCCAAAATCCATGTGATGCATCTAACTTGGTGAAAAAACGTGCGTGTGCCATCTCACTGGTGAGTTCCTCCCGCTTCGGGATGGGGTAGTGTTCACGCATTATATTCTTATTGAGATCCTTGGGATCAATGCAGATGCGCAGGTCTCCCGAAGGCTTTCTAACACATACCATCGAGCTGACCCAGTCAGTCAGTTTGGTTACCTTGGAAATGATGCCCTGTTGCTGAAGATCTTTGAGCTGTGCCTTCAGGTGCTCCCTCAGCGGAGCCGGGACCCGGTGGGTGCGTGGACCACTGGCTTGGCATCAGGTCGTAACAGAACCTTGTATCGATATGGCAGCGTGCCCATCCCGTCGAACACATCCGGATACTGAGCGAGGATGTCGTCAATGCCGGCCTGAAGATTGGAGGATGTCGTTGTGTAAACCTGCTGCACGAGGTTCAGCTGCTTGCAGGCATGCACGCCAAGTAGGGATGCCCTGTCTGGCTTGACAATTTCAAACGTAACCGTGCATGGGTGCTCCGGTTGGAGACAAGTAGATGGCAGGATCCCAGTGCCATGATGGCATTGTCGTTGTAGTCCTGGAGCCGGCAGGCTGCTGGAAGGACCTTGGGGGGCTTCTTGATGCGTTTGAAATCTGCCTGTGAGAGGAGGTTGGCAGAAGCACCTGTGTCCAGCTTAAACTGGATGGAGCAGTGGTTGACCTGCATCACCGCACGCCATTCATCCGCAGAATCCACAGCGAGGATGGATTGATTTTGTGATGAGTTGGATGTGGCATATTCACATTTGGTAATGATGCCCACACAGTAGGCGGAGTCGAGGCATTCTTCCTCTGGATCCGTTGTGCTACCAGGATCAGAATCCTGTAATCGTTGTTGCACACCCTGAACACGCCATCGTCGGAATTGGGAGCGCTGGCCCCTGACTGGTGGTGCAGACCTGCACAAGGCTGCATAGTGTCCAGGCTTCCCGCAGTTTAAACATCAGCTGCCTCTTGCAGGGCAGTGTTTCTTTAAGTGGGCGTTGCTGCAGTTCGAGTACGTCATGATGTCGGCGTCCTGATGCTCCGCGTGTCGACGCACATGCGCAGTGCGGGTGTCGGCCGCTTCGTTATCCCGTTCGCATCGCGCATGCGTGGGACCCCGGGAAAAGCGCGCAAAATGGCTGCTTTCATCAATGCTGAGGCGCTGCATCCGGGAGATGGCCTGCACACTCTCTGCCTTGTGGGAGGCATATTTCTCATTTTCAACCGATTTGTACTGGGCATAGCGATTTTTGGTGTGCTCATTCACTGTGCATGTTTCAATCATGACTGGCAGGGTCATATGCTTGATTCTCAGTAGCTGCTCTCTCAGAGGATCAGAGTGAACTCCAAAACCAATTTGGTCTCTGATCATGGAGTCAGCAATATCACCAAAGTTGCAGGACAGCGCTAGCAGGCGGAGGTTAGTTAAGAAGGAGTTGAAAGATTCATCTTTACCTTGTAGACGCTGTGTGAATATGTAGAGCTTGAAAATTTCATTGGTGTCCACTTAACAGTGACTGTCAAACTTGTCCAGGATGGTCTGAAACTTTTTCTTGTCCTGGCCTTTGGTGAAGTGAAAAGAGTTGAAGAGTTTGATGGTTTGATCACCCGCTGTTGAGAGGAGAAGCACGATCTTCCTTGCATCAGACGCACCCTCGAGGTCTGAAGCTTCGATGTACAGCAGAAACTTTTGCTTGAATGTCCGCCAGTTGGCACTGAGATTGCTGAAGGTCCTGAGCTGATGAGGAGCCTGAATCTTCTCCATGGTGCCAGGATACATTCGCTGGTCGTCACGGAACGGACTGAGGTAAACCACCGAGATTAAGCAGTCTCCTGGTAGCATGATATGTTATGTACTCTGGGATAACACAGGCTGCAACTGGATGCAGCTTTTAACCAAAAGATACACCAGACCTTGAAGTTAGTTCAATCTGATTTATTGAACCAGTAGCACAGTTAGCACAATTCTTTATGAGTTCGACTCTCTGCTAACCTATGTGTGGTTACTCTGTCTGACTGAACCAGACTAGCTCTTAGCCATGTGCTGGAGGTGTGATACTGTACATACACCCTGACTCAATCTATAGATGTTCATCAGTGGAAAGAGGCTGAGTGTGAGTGCCTCGTGCTTTTTATAGTGAGATATCACCCTGAGTGACCTGCCTGCTCATTGGTCCTGTCCTGTTCTCCGTGTTCATTAGCTGCCTGTCTGTGCCTGTCTATACATCATTATCTGCATGTCTGCATATCATGACATCTTCCCCTTTTTTAAATGTTTTGTTGGCATATGGGAACATACTTACATGTGGTGGCATATATTAACATATTTACAAGCGGTGGCATATGCAAACATATTTACAAGCGGTTACCGGACCGCATGGTGGGGCTGCACTACTTACGGTGGAAAAGATGACCGAGGTGATGGCTGTGGAGCTGGAGAAGCACTTTGCGAGGCATATTGAGGCGTTGAGGGAAGGAGATGGCGGTCGCACTGATATCATTGGTGGAGGAGGCAATCGCCCCAGTGAGGGTAGCTGTGGCAAAGACATTGGCCGAGGTGACAAGAATTTATTTTATAATCGATCAATAGATACCAAATAAAATTATTTTGTACCCAAGCTTCTGCATTATTAGTTCATGGTCGGTGTTACTTAATATATGCGTAACAGGAAAGTGTAGATCTTACAGCGAACAAGGTGCAAAAAATGAAGGAAGTGGAGGAGGCCATGTCGCAGCATAGTGACCAGCTCACCTCGATGGGGGACGAGCTGCGGAGGGTGGTGGAGGTCAACAGAGGCCTCCGAGTAAAGCTCGAGGACTTGGAGAACCGCTCGAGGTGACACAATCTGAGGATTCTGGGCTTGCCTGAAGGGGAGAGGGCTCAAGGCCAACAGAGTACTTCACTAAGAGGCTGGTGGAGTTGATGGGGGAGGGTGAGAACCCCTCCCGGTATGAACTGGACTGAGCTCATCGGTCGTTAAGGCCGAAACCCAAAGTAAATGAGCCGCCGAGAGCAGTAATTATCTGCTTCCATAAATACCACATGAAGGGGAAGGTGTTACAGCGGGAGGTGCAGTGGGCTGCTGCTAGAGTTCGGATTTACCAGGACTTGATGGCGGAGTTGGCGAAGAGATGAGCGGTGTTCGGGCGAGTGAAGGCGGCATTGTACAAGAAGGGGGTGCGATTTGGTATGGTGTACCCGGCAAAGCTGAGGGTGACGTACAATGCCAAAGATTTTTATTTTGAAACGGTGGAGGCGACTGAGGCGTTCATGAAGGCAGAAGGCTTGGGACAGAAGTGAGGAGTGGAGCTGGAAAAGAGATCGTGGACTGTGATTGGAGAGCTGGAAAATGTCTAAATTTTGTAACTTTCTTTTCACTGGCCATATTGTAACTTACTCGACTTCACATTGTTAGAGAGTTTAAGTTTTTGTTTGGTTTGATTGGCATTTTTGTTCCTTTCTTTTTTATTGCAACGGTTACATGTTATTTTATTGAATTGTATGGCTTAGATTGTTTTTCTTTTTCTTCTGGGACTGGGTGGAAGGGGACGGTATGTATTGGGGAGGGGAGCCACCCGCGCTAGCTAACTAAAGTCGGCTAGTGAACGGAGGTGAGGTGAGAGGAGAGCTGCGGACATTGGAGCCTGGTTTGCAGGTTTCGATGGGCCTACGGGGCGAGCAAGGAGGGGGGGAGAGGATCGATACTGGGTGAGATTTATTCGAGGGGAAGTGCGCGGGGGATTCTGGGAGGGGGGGGGAGGGGATCTGATGTTAATAATGGACAGGGGCGGGTCAGGCTCATGGGGCAGAACCCGGTGGTAAGATGATGTTGGAGAAGAAGGGGAGGGGGTGAGAGACCCCCAGTTAGTATAGTCACGTGGAATGTGAGGGGGTTGGGAGGTCAAGTCAAAAGGTCAAGGGTGCTTGGGCATCTTAAAAGTTTGAAGGCCGATGTAGCAATGCTGCAGGAGACTCACTTGAAGGTGAAGGACCAGGTGAGACTTAAAAAGGGCTGGGTTTGTCAGGTGTTTCACTCTGGATTTGACGGAAGGGCTCGAGGGGTAGCGATAATGGTCAGCAAAAGGGTACGGTTCCAGATGGAAAATGTGGTTGCAGATCAGGGGGTAGCTATGTGATTGTGACGGGAGCACTGGAGGGGAGGTAGGGGCGATGGTAAGTGTATATGGTCCCAATTGGCCCCATTCTGAATTGTCCCTCTGTGTACCTGAACAGGCGCCGGAATGTGGCAACTGGGGGCTTTTAAGACCATAAAACCATAAGACATAGGAGCGGAAGTAAGGCCATTCGGCCCATCGAGTCCACTCCATTATTCAATCATGGCTGATTTCAACTCCATTTACCCACTCTCTCTCCATAGCCCTTAATTCCTCGAGAAATCAATAATTTGTCAACTTCTGTCTTAAAGACACTCAACGTCCCGGCCTCCACCGCCCTCTGTAGCAACGAATTCCACAGACCCACCACTCTCTGGCTGAAGAAATTTCTCCTCATCTCTGTTCAAAAGTGACTCCCTTTTATTCTAAGGCTGTGCCCCCAGGTCCTAGTCTCCCCTGCTATTGGAAACAACTTCCCTACAGCCACCCTATCTAAGCCATTCATTATCTTGTAAGTTTCTATTAGATCTCCCCTCAACCTCCTAAACTCCAATGAATATAATCCCAGGATCCTCAGACGTTCATCGTATGTTAGGCCTACCATTCCTGGGATCATCCGTGTGAATCTCCGCTGGACCCGCTCCAGTGCCAGTATGTACTTCCTGAGGTGTGGGGCCCAAAATTCCTCACAGTATTCTAAATGGGGCCTAACTAATGCTTTATAAAGCTTCAGAAGTACATCCCTGCTTTTATATTCCAAGCCTCTTGAGATGAATGACAACATTGCATTTGCTTTCTTAATTACGGACTCAACCTGCAAGTTTACCTTTAGAGAATCCTGGACTAGGACTCCCAAGTCCCTTTGCACTTCAGCATTATGAATTTTGTCACCGTTTAGAAAATAGTCCATGCCTCTATTCTTTTTTCCAAAGTGCAAGACCTCGCACTTGCCCACGTTGAATTTCATCAGCCATTTCTTGGACCACTCTCCTAAACTGTCTAAATCTTTCTGCAGCCTCCCCACCTCCTCCATACTACCTGCCCCTCCACCTATCTTTGTATCATCGGCAAACTTAGCCAGAATGCCCCCAGTCCCGTCATCTAGATCGTTAATATATAAGGAGAACAGCTGTGGCCCCAACACTGAACCCTGCGAGACACCACTCGTCACCGGTTGCCATTCCGAAAAATAACTTTTTATCCCAACTCTCTGCCTTCTGCCTGACAGCCAATCGTCAATCCATGTTAGTACCTTGCCTCGAATACCATGGGCCCTTATTTTACTCAGCAGTCTCCCGTGAGGCACCTTATCAAAGGTCTTTTGGAAGTCAAGATAGATAACATCCATTGGCTCTCCTTGGTCTAACCTATTTGTTATCTCTTCAAAGAACTCTTAACAGTTTTGTCAGGCACGACCTCCCCTTACGAAATCCATGCTGACTTGTCCTAATCCGACCCTGCACTTCCAAGAATTTAGAAATCGCATCCTTAACAATGAATTCTAGAATCTTGCCAACAACCAAGGTTAGGCTAATTGGCCTATAATTTTCCATCTTTTTCCTTGTTCCCTTCTTGACACAGCACTACTTTTCACAGTAACTTCATTGCCGTGTTAATGTCAGCCTACTTGTGACAATAAAGATTATTACCTTACCTTACCCAGACCATATCTGAATGCATGGATCATTCAAAATTAAACAGATGAACTGATAGTGCAAATAAATATTAATAAGCATGGTCGGATAGCTATAATAGAGACGTGGCTAAAGGAATACATAGATTAGGATCTAAATATTGAAGGAGATGTGACATTTAGGAAGGACAGGAAGTTGAGAACAGGTGGAGGCATGGCTCTGTTAATTAATGGCAGTATTAGCACATGAGAGAGAGATGGGCAGCATGGTAGCACAGTGGTTAGCACGGTTGTTTCACAGCACCAGGGTCACAGGTTCGATTCCCGGCTTGGGTCACTGTCTGTGCGGAGTCTCCTCGTGTCTGCGTGGTTTCCTCCGGGTTCTCCGGTTTCCTCCCACAATCCAAAGATGTGCAGGTTAGGTGGATTGGCCATTCTAAATTGCCCTTAGTGTCCAAAAAGATTAGGTGGGGTTAATGGGTTACGGGGATAGGGTAGAGACGTGGGCTTGAGTGGGGTGCTTTTTCCAAGGGCCGGTGCAGACTTGATGGGCCGAATGGCCTCCTTCTGCACTGTAAATTCTATGAATTCTATGACTTAAGTTCAGGAAACCAGGATGTGAAAGCAGTTTGGGTCGACTTGAGAAATGTGAAAGACAAGAAGTCACTTGTGGGAGTGATGTACAGGCCCATTAATTGTAAATACATGGTAGCACAGAGTGCAAAAGAAGAAATATGGTAGCTTGTCAGGAAAGTGTTGCAATAATCACGGGGGATTTTATGGACTGGAAAAATCAGATGGACTAAGAAAGTGTAGCTGAAGAGTTCAGAGAATGGTTTCAGGCTGGTTTCTTGGAACAGCATGTTCTGGAGCCAACCAAAGAGCAGTCTCTACCAGACCTGGTATGGTGCAACGAGATAGGATTAATTGATACCCTCATAGAGAAGACACCCCTCGGTAGCAACGATCATAATATGATTGAATTTTACATTCAATTTGAGGGAGAGATGAGTGCATCCAAGACTAGTGTTTGAAATTTAAATAAGGGCAATTATGAGAAATAAAAGTGGAGTTAGCTAAAGTGAACTGGCAAATGTGTACCAGGAATAGATCAACAGATGTTCATTGGCAGATGTTTAAAGGGCTATTTCAGAATAGACCCATTCCAATGAGAAAGAGAAATTCCAAGTGTAGGGCCCATCATCTGTGGTAGGAGGCCTCGTGGCACAATGGGAGCACTCCTACCAGTGGACCAGAACCTCCAGGTTCGAGTCCAATGCCAGGACCTGTTGGCCACAGAAGGAGCATCCAAAGCTGATAATCAGCTCAGAATTCCCTCCACCTCTTCCCCACAATTCCCCAAAGGGTAAAGCAAAACTATATGGGTGTGAAGATATGTTAACAGCAACATCTGTGGTTAAGTAAAAAAGTTAAAGACAATGCCCAAAGAATCCATAAAATCTCTGCACTGTAGAAGGAGGCCATTCAGCCCATTGAGTCTGCACTGACCCTCTGAAAGAGCACCCTACCCAGGAGCACTCTCCTGCCCACCCACCCTATCCCTGTAACCTAACCAGACACGTATCCCTGGACACGAAGGGACAATTTAGCATGGTCAATCTACATAACTTGCACATCTTTGGACTAAGGAGAAGGTTCCGGGGAAACTTAAAGGTCTGAAGGTGGATAAATCACCTGGACCGGATGGTCTACACTCCAGGATTCTAAAATAGATGGCTGAGGAGATTGTGGAGGCATTGGTGATGATCTTTCAGGAATCGCTGGAGGCAGGGAGGGTCCCGGAGGATTGGAAAGTGGCTAATGTAACACCACTGTTTAAGAAGGGAGGAAGCAGAAGATGGGAATTTATAAGCCGGTTAGCCTGACTTCGGTCATTGGTCAGATTTTACTGTCCATTAGTAAAGATGAGATCGCGGAGTCCAGAGGACTCTGTCAGCACGGCTTCATCAAGGGGAGGTCATGTTTGACAAATCTGTTAGAGTTTTTTAGGAGGTAACAAGGCAGTTAGACAAAGGAGAACCAGTGGACGTAATCTATTTAGATTTCCAGAAGACCCTTGACAAGGTGCCGCATAGGAGACTATCAAATAAGTTAAAAGCCCATGGTGTAAAGGGTAAGATCCTGGCATGGATAGAGGATTGGCTGACTGCAGAAGGCAAAGAGTGGGGATAAAGGGGTCTTTTTCAGGACGGCAGCCGGTGATTAGAGGTATGCCTCAGGGGTCGGTGCTGGGCCCACAACTTTTCACAATATACATTAACATTCTGGAAGGAGAAACTGTAGGCACAGTTGCTAAGTTGCAGATCACACAAAGATACATAAAGGGACAGGTAGTAATGAGGAAGCAAGGGGGCTGCAGAAAGACTTGGACAGGCTAGGAGGATGGCAAAGCAGTGGCAGATGGAATACAATGTGGAAAAGTGTGAGGTTATGCACTTTGGAAGGAGGAATGGAAGCATGGACTATTTTCTAAATGGGGAAATGAAATCAGAAGCACAAAGGGTCTTGGGTGTCCTTGTTCAAGGTTCTCTTAAGGTTAACGTGCAGGTTCAGTCAGCGGTTAGCAAGGCAAATGCAATATTAGCATTCATGTAAAGAGGGCTAGAATACAAGACCAGGGATGTACTTCTGAGGCCGTATAAGGCTCTGGTCAGACCCCATTTGGAGTATTGTGAGCAGTTTTGGGCCCCGTATCTAAGAAAGAATGTGCTGGCCTTGGAAAGGGTCCAGAGGAGATTCACAAGAATGATCCCTGGAATAAAGAACTTGTCATATGAGGAACGTTTGAGGACTCTGGGAGTGTACTCGTTAAAGTTTAGAAGGATGAGGGGGGGATCTTATTGAAACTTACAGGATACTGCGAGGACTGGAAACAGTGGGTGTGGAGAAGATGTTTCCACTTGTAGGAGAAACTAGAACCAGAGGGCAGAGTCTCAGACTAAAGGGCTAATCCTTTAAAACTGCGTTGAGGAGGAATTTCTTCAGCCAGAGGGTGGTGAATCCGTGGAACTCTTTGCCACAAAAGGCTGTGGAGGCCAAATCACTGAGTGCCTTTAAGACAAAGATGGATGGGCTCTTGATTAGTGAGAGGTTCAGGGAGAAGGCAGGAGAATGGGGATGAGAAATATATCAGCCATGATTGAATGATGGAGCAGACTTGATGGGCCAAGTGGCCTAATTCTGCTCCTATGTTCTGTGGTCTTATGTTCTTAGGGTGAGAGGAAACCGGAGCATCTCGGGGAAACCCACGCAGACACGGGGAGAACGTGCAAACTCTATACAGTCACCCAAGGTTAGAATCAAACCCGGGTCTCTGGTGCTGTAAGGCAGCAGTGCTAACCACTAACCTCATGAAAAAGTACACATTTACACTAAGTCAAGTGGCAGGTGTGATGACTGGAAAGAGTATAAAGAACAGCAAAGAATGAAAAAAGATTGATATAATGGAAAAACTAGAGTACGAGAGAAAGTACCATCCACAGAGAGCAATGAAAACACCTCCGAGTTCTCAAGTTGCTAAGTTCAAGAACGCTGAACTTTACCAAAAAGGAATAGATTGGGCGGCATATGGCGCATTGGTTACCACTGCAGCCTACGGCACTGAGGACTTGGGTTCGCATCCTGGCCCTAGGTCACAGTGCATGTGGAGTTTGCACATTCTCCCCGTGGCTGCATGGGTTTCACCCCCAGAACCCAAAGATGCGCAGGTTAGGTGGATTGGCCAGGCTAAATTGCCCCTTAATTGGAAATAAAAAACAATCGGGTACTCTAAATTAAAAACAAAAGGAATAGACGCCCAAAATCAGAGATTGTCTTATTGAATTGTATATATGTATAGATATAATACGTAAGAGGAGCTGTTGTATAAATGTTAATTTTTGTCATTGCACTAATGAAGTAAGCGGGGTGCTATGTTGCAGAGAATACATTCATTCCTGCTAGTTACGTGTCATGTTATGTGTTGTGCATGGGCCTTCGGCAATTCTCCACCTTTGATTGTAGGACCAACATCTCTAATAAACCTCTCATCGTGTTTTACAAGAATCCAGATTGTTGGCACCTCCATACCTTTTCTCTTTGCAGCAACAAAGAAATAGAATATATAACAGGAGAGGACATAAGGAGGTTACGAAAGGAGAAAGATAGGTTATGTGAGTGGGCAAAGATCTGGCAAATGGAGTATAATGTGGGAAAATGTGATATTATCCATTTTGGCAGGAAGAATAAAAAAGAAGCATATTATCTAAATGGTGAGAGATTGCAGAGCTCAGGTGCAGAGGGATCTGGGTGTCCTAGTGCATGAATCTCAAAAGGCTAGTATACAAATCCAGCAAGTAATTAGGAAAGTTCATAGAATGTTATCATTTGTGAGGGGAATTGTTAACAAAAGTAGGGAGGCTATACTTTAGGTGTACAGGGCATTGGTGTATTGTGTACAATATTGGTCTCCTTATTTCAGGAAAGGTTCATTGGAAGCAGCTCCGAAAAGGGTTACTAAACTAATTCCAGGAATGGGCGGGTTGTGTTATGAGGTAAGGTTGGAGAGTTAGGTTTTCATCCACAGGAGTTTAGAAGAGTGAGAGGCGACTTGATTGAAACCTTTATGATCCTGAGTTATATTGGCAGGAAGGATATGGAGGTGATGTGGTCTCAAATAAAAATACCTAGTAATGCTGGAAGTTTGAATTAAAAACAGAAAATGGTGGGAAAACATAGCAGTCCATCTGCATCTCTTGTGCATCTCTTATTGGGCGGTATGGTAGCAGAGTGGTTAACCCAACCTAACCTATGCTGCCTCACAGTGCCAGAGACCCGGGTTTGATGCCCGCCTTAGGTGACTGTCTGTGTGGAGTGTGTACGTTCTCTCCGTGTCTGTGTGGGTTTGCCCCGAGTGCTCCGGTTTCCTCACACAGTCCAATGATGTGCAGGTTAGTTGGATTGGCCATGCTAAATTGCCCATAGCATCCAAAGATGTGTAGGTTAGGTTGGGTTATAGTGTTATGGGGCTTACGGCAGGGAAGAGGGAGGCTCTTTTGGTGGACCGGTGCAGACTCGATGGGCCAAATGGTCTCATTCTGCACTATACGGATTCTATGGATCCCATTTTTAAAAATGAGTTAAAAATCTAGAACTAGTGGTCACTGTTTAACAAAACGGGGCCACTCATTTAGGACAGAGCTGAGAAATGGTCCTCACAGAGGTTGGTGAGTCTCTGGGACTCTCTTTCTCAAAGGGCTGTAGAAGCAAAGTCTTTGAATATTTTAAGGCGGTGCTGGATAGATTCTTAATTAACAAGTGGGTGAAAGGGTATCAGGCTAATCAGTAAGAATAAACAACTACACCTCCTCCACGATAGTCCTCAATACCGGGGCCCCGCAAGGCTGTGTACTTAGCGCCCTACTATACTCCCTATACACACACACGAATGCAATCAAAATTTGGTTCCAACTCCATCACATGTTTGCTGATGGCCCGACCATAGTGGGCCGGAACTCGAATAACGACGAGTCAGAATACAGGAGGGAGATAGAGAACCTAGTGGAGTGGTGCAGCGACAACAATCTCTCCCTCAATGTCAGCAAAAACTAAAGAGCTGGTCATTGACTTCAGGAAGCAAAGTACTGTACACATCCCTGTCTGCATCAACAGGGTCGAGGTGAAGGTGGTTAGCAGTTTCAAATTCCTAGGTATGCACATCGCCAAAAGTCTGTCCTGGTCCACCTACGTCGACGCTACCACCAAGAAAGCACAACAGCGCCTATACTTCCCCCGGAAACTAAGGAAATTCGGCATGTCCACACTGACTCTTACCAACGTTTACAGGTGCACCATAAAAAGCATCCTATCTGGCTGCATCACAGCCTGGTATGGCAACTGCTCGGCCCCAGACCGCAAGAAACTTCAGAGAGTCGTGAACCGCCCAGTCCATCACATGAACCCGCCTCACATCCATTGACTCCATCTACACCTCCCGCTGCCTTGGGAAAGCGGGCAGCATAATCAAAGACACCTCCCACCCGGCTCACTCACTCTTCCAACTTCTTCCATTGGGCAGGAGATACAAACGTCTGAGAACACATACCAACAGATTCAAAAACAGCTACTTCCCTGCTGTTAGCAGACTCCTAACTGACCCTCTTATGGACTGACCTGATTAATACTACACTCCTGTATGCTTCACCCAATGCCGGTGTCTATGTATTTACATTGTGTACCTTGTGTTGCCCTATTATGTATTTTCTTTTCATGTACTAAATGATCTCTCTGAGCTGCACGCAGAAAAATACTTTTCACTATACCTCGGTGCACGTGACAATAAACAAATCCAATCCTAAGCAGGGATGTGGGGTTGAAGTTATAATCAGATCAGACTTGATCTAATGCAATGGCGGAGCAGGATCGAGGGGCCGAGTGGCCTACTCCTGATCCTAATTTGTTTGTTTGTGTGATATGTAAAGCCAAAAGACAGGCTAATATTTTGAATGTAGACTCATTGTCATCATGCAGATGGATGCACACTGCTGTGTTTTTCCACCATTTTCTGTTTTTAATTCAGACTTCCAGCGTTGGTAGGTATTTTTATTTGAGAACGCATTGATTACTGCCTGTGGTTAGACCTATGTACAGATAAGAAACATTCTCCATTAAATAGTTGAACATCTGGCATGCCCAATAAACTGTAATCATTCCCAACAATGAGGGGGTACTTAGAGGCCCTAGTAACTGAACAGCCTGAGGAGAAATCATTCAGCATGATCCACAGAAAAAGGGAAGATTTGGTTAATTCCAGAAGATATTCTGAGTCAATTCACGAGCTAGTTCTCCATGGCAACCCCTGCAGCAAACTTAGTAAATGCCTTGAACTCATTCTCTTGAATTCTGGGAATCCCAACTCTGGAAAATCTTAGATAATTCCAGGTTTTCCATAGGGTTCACCTGCTTCAATGGGATTGCCAAGTAACATGAAAAAAGCTTTTGTTTCTCAACTATTGTATAATTTAGAAGTAAATGTACACAACACCCTACTTATTTTGTCACAGTACTGTTCGAGTACAGGAGTAGGGATGTCTTGCTGCAATTCTATATGGCCTTGGTGAAGCCACACCGGGAATATTATTTTGGTCTCCTTACCTGAGGAAGGATGTTCTTCCTCTAGAGGGAGTGCAGCGAAGGTTTTCCAGACTGATGAAATGAAAATGAAATGAAAATCACTTATTGTCACAAGTAGGCTTCAAATGAAGTTACTGTGAAAAGCCCCCTAGTCGCCACATTCCAGTGCCTGTTCAGGGAGGCCAGTACAGGAATTGAACCGTGCTGCTGGCCTGCCTTGGTCTGCTTTAAACGCCGGCATTTAGCCCTGTGTTAAACCAGCCCCTGGGATGGCGGTTTGGACATATGAGGAGAGATTGAATCATTTAGGATTGTATTCGCTGGAGTTCAGAAGAATGAAGGGGGATCTCATAGAAACCTATAAAATTCTAACAGGACTGGACAGGGTAGATGCAGGAAGGATGTTCCCGATGGTGGAGGTGTTGAGAACCAGGGGTCACAGTCTGAGGATGCATTTGAAATGAAATGAAATGAAAATCACTTATTGTCACAAGTAGGCTTCAATGAAGTTACTGTGAAAAGCCCCTAGTCGCCACATTCCGGCGCCTGTTCGGGGAGGCTGGCACAGGAATTGAACCGTGCTGCTGGCCTGCTTGGTCTGCTTTAAAAGCCAGCGATTTAGCCCAGTGTGCTAAACCAGCCAGAGATAAGGAGAAACTTATTCACCCAGAGGATGATGAGCCTGTGAAATTCTCTACCACAGAAAGTAGTTGAGGCAAAACATTGTAGGCACGATCTACCAGCCTCGTCGTGCCAAGCGCGAAAACAAGCGGGTCAGTAAGATTTTGGGGGAGGCCGGAATTGGCAACTATGCTGGGCACCGATTGAATTCCGATCTAACTGGGCTGCTCCCGTTGGTGAGCGCGGCGTGGCGAGATACCAATAATCACCAATTAATTCCAATCTCCATACCATTAACGGGAAAGGCCCCCAATTGAACGGTCACCCACGATCTAACCGCCTCCCCAGCGAGCGGTCACATGGGCCCCGGTCAGTACACCTATTTTAACATTTGATGCCAATTCAATGTTTGCTGTGGGCATTCGAGGAGGTGAGTAACCATCTTCGGATTGGAGCAATCAGACCAGGGACAGTGGGACCACTGCCCCAGTGCGTGGGAGAGGGGGTGGGGGAGCCACCCCTGCTCAGGGGAGGGGGGGTTGGTCCAGCGCCCACAGGCCCGGCATGCCAACCCCCGGTTTACACATAATGGGGGCAGCTCCAGCTGCTGGCTGTCTATCCCATTGACGACCCCCAAGTCAGAGACCTTTCTGTCATAATAACTCCCACTGACCATGGCAGCTGTTGGCCGCACAGCCGAAGGCTATTGTTGATGGGGAATTGGCAATTCTAGTAATGTGAGCACTTCACCGATCCCAAGTAGACGGCTGGTTTGTGATGCAGAGGAAGGCCAACAGCGGGGGTTCAATTGATGAAGGCCCCGCCTTTTCAACCTTGCCCCTTGCCTGGTTCTCAGGTTAAATCACCACCAGTCAGCTCTCCCCCTCAAAAGGGGAAAACGGCTAATGGTCATCTGGGACTATGGCAACTTTACTTCCTTATGTTGGCTGATTACTGTGTATTTGGTTTTCTTTGTCTAACTGCACAGTTGGAGCTTTGTGTTTGTACCAATGGCGAATGCCGATTAATGGTTACTGTGATGACTTCCGGTGGCGGCCACGGTGTGAGTGGTCGGGCACAGGGCAGCTCCTGCTTGAAGGCACAGGAAAGAGCTCCTTTTACCCGACACTGGGTGGAATTTTGATGAAAAGGCGTAGATGAAGGTCGGAGGGGTAGTTTTCCCCGGGAGTGGTATGCCCGCTGGTTACCAAACCCGGCAGAAGACGGTTAGAGACCTGGCCAAAGAGTTGGAGGAAACCTGTGCTGCAGCAGCCAGTGTAAGGATGGCTGAGGTGGAAGGGCCGGTGCAAAGTGGAAAGCCCCAGATGGAGCAGTTGATGGCTTTTATTAAGGAGGATTTCCGCCAGCAGAGGAAGGAAATGTGGGTAGTTTGCTCGAAGGCCATCGAAGGAGCTGTGGCACCCCTGAGGAGTGCGATGGAGCGGGTGGAGAAGTGCTTGGAGGTGCGGGGGTCGCAGATTTGGGAGATTGAAGGAGTGTTCGAACCACATCGATCATGTGATGGCTCTGGAGGCGGAGGTGGGGCTCCTAGGGAACCTTTGTAAAATGCTGAGGGAAAAGGTGGAGGAGCAGGAGAATACCTCGAGAAGGCAGAATCTGCGAATAGTGGGCCTGCCTGAAGGAGTGGAAGGTGTGAGTACCACGAGGTTCGTCTCAAAGATTCTGGTGGGGCTGGTGGTGGAGTTGGTGCTAGATAAGGCCTCTGAAGTGGACCAAGCACACAGGTCCCTAAAGCAGAAGCCTAGAGCTGGGAAGCTGCCACGGGCGGTGATCGTGAGACTATACAAATTTGTGGAGAAAGAGAAGATTTTGCGTTGGGTCAGGGAGAAGCGTACCTGTGACTGGGAGGGAAACAATGAGTTGGCGAAGCGGCGGGCAGGGTTCAACAAGGCCAAGACGGTGCTGTACCGACAACAGATCAGGTTTGGGGTGCTGTACCCGGCTAAATATGGGTGACGCTCGGAGGTCGGGAATATTATTGTGAGACCCCAGAAGCGGCCAAAGATTTCATTAAGGAGCATAAACTGAGGGAGAACTGAGTGGACAATGCTTGGGAACTGGGGTGCTGATTGGGAACATGTTTGAAGTGGCATGGGGATTGGGAGATTTTCATCCCCTCTGGTTTGGAGGGGTTCTTTTTGGGTTTGTTGTTTACTGTTGGGATTGTAAGGGGTGGTACGGATGAAACGTTTATGTGGGTATGGATGCTCCCATCCCCCCTCCTGTTTTATGGGACTGTTTATGTTTAGCTTTTGCTTGTTTGCTATTGGGGGAGGCAGACTGGGATTCAGAGGAAGTCTTTCTTTGGGTGGGGGAGGATAAGGTCAGCATGGAGCCTCTTTCCTTGAGCTCAGGAGTGGGGGAGGGGAGATCATTGGAAGATGCCTTTGGACAGGGACTGTCGTGCTAGCAGGCGATGCAGGTGAACGGAAGTGAGGTGGTGGGGGAGAAGGCTGCGGGGGTGAGGGGGTGGCCAGTGGGGATGGGTGGGGGAGGTTGTTGCGATGTGGCAGGGGGGTAAGAGATGGCATGGTCAGGTACGGAGAAGGGGGCCATCTGTGATGGGCTAGGTTTAGCGTGGAATTAAGGGGGCGGGTGTTAAGTGGAGAAGATGACGTACGGTTGAGGGATTGGAGGCATACGCCTCCTGTAAGGCTGGTAACATGGAACGTCCGGGGACTGAATGGGCTGGTTAAAGGTCGCGGGTGTTCACGCACCTCAGGAGCTTGAAAGCGAGGGTGGTCTTTCTGCAGGAGATGCACCTTCGTGTGAAGGACCAGGTTAGGTTAAGGAAGGGATGGGTCGGGCAGGTTTTCCACTCAGGGTTTGATTCGAAATCGAGGGATGTGGCGATTTTAATGAACAAAAAAAAGGGATTTGTGAGTGCGAAGGAGGCGAGGGACCCGGGTGGGAGATATGTGATTGTGAGTGGGGTATTGGAAGGGATGCCAGTGGTGTTGGTAAATGTGTACGCCCCAAATTGGGATGATGTGGGTTTTATGAGGGAGTTGCTGGCAGCAATCCCGGATTTGGCCACGTACCAGTTGATCATGGGAGGAGATTTTAATTGTGTCCTAGAGCCGAGGGTGGATAGGTCAAGCCCCAGGTCGATGGCAGGGTGCAAATGTCAAGGGAGCTGGGGGGATTTATGGAGAGGATGGGTGTGGTGGATCAGTGGCGTTTTCAGAACCCAGAGGGAAGGGAGCTTCCCTTCTCTTCACACATCTATAAAGAGTATTCGAGGATTGATTACTTTATAGTGAGTCGGGAGATTTTAGTTGGGGTGGAGGGGGCAGAGTATGCGGGAATAGTTCTTTTGGACCATGTGTCCCACTGGCTGGAGATGCGGTTTAGATTGGGACGAGAGCAGAGGCCGGGGTGGTGGTTTGACTCGGGGTTGTTGGCAGATGAAGGTTTTTGTGATAAGGTGCGGGCTGCGATTAAGGAGTATGAAGAGTTGCATCAGAATGGGGACGTGTTGGCAGCCATTTTTTGGGAAGCACTGAAGGTAGTGGTCCGGGGGTAAATCTTTTTTTTTAAGGCTTGTGCGGACAGGGAAAGGAGGGAGGAACATGACCATCCAGTCAGTGAGATAGTAGAAGTGGACAGGGAGTATTTGAGGGTGCCCACCATGGAAGGATTGGCGCAGAGGAAAAGGTTGCGGGGCAGTTTGGCAGGATGACAATGGGGAGGCCGGTTTGGTTGACAATGGGTGTAGCGGCTTGGTTGGATGACCTTTACGACTTCCTGCGGTTGGAGAAGATAAAGTATGAGTTAAGCGGCTTTGCAGAGGAGTTTGAGAAAAGGTGGGGGATGTTTGTGACCATGTTTGAGGAGCTGTTTGTCGCCGGGTGGGGGTTGAAAAAGAGTAATAAATTTGTACAGAATGTATAGCTGATTGCTGGGAAGTATGTTTCCCGGGGTGCTTATGTGTTACGTTGTAGGGAACAATCCCTTGTACCAGTGCATTCAAGATGCCTAGTCTCAAGGCAAGGCTCAAAGCGTTGTTCTTTATTGTACAATTACTGAAGCCTTCAGGGAGACCCACGCAGCCAGCTCAGAAACAGTGGCTTGGTCCACATTGATCTCAACAATTACACATTCGCTCTGGATTTTTATAGGAATCCAAATTCGAGCGGGAACATTTGCTCATACATAATGGTTAAAGGGTAGTTTTGATTTAGATCTCTCAGACAGGTTTAAACTGAGAATATGCACCTTTGTCAATTTGCATCTGTATGGTGTGTGTCCGTGTTGATGAGATTATCTGTGCTCGCTCCGATGTCCCTCCCTTGTCAATTTGCATCTGTATGGTGTGTGTCCGTGTTGATGAGATTATCTGTGCTCGCTCCGGTGTCCCTCCCTTCTCTAATGTGTTTTCCATTATCTCCCTGATGTGTCTCCTTAACTAAATCGACCTCCGATGTCTGTGGCTGTGCTATGTTTTTGTTTCTGTGTTTGTTAGATGAGGTGTTAATGTCATCTTTGTCCTGCTGTGTGTGTAGGGGACGCTAATCTAATCTATACATTTCTTTTATTCCTTCTATTCTGGTTTCTTTGCCTGCCTTGGCCATTTTATTAATATATTATTTCATTCTTTCATAAGTCTTTGCAATACAGTTGTGCCATATATCCCACTGCCAGGGTCTTGACTCGCAGATATCCCGATCTCCTGGCCATGGGGCCTTTTTAAGATGCATCTTTGTGCTGTTGCTGGGCAGAACAAGTGTCTTCCATCATTAAGATGCAGCTTTGTGCTGTTGCTGGGCAGAACAAGTGTTTATAGAATGTGCCCGGGATAACTTCCTGGAACAGTATGTAATGGAACCTACAAGGGAACAAGCGGTCCTAGATCTTTCATTGCTAGAGTGATGGAGTTCAAGACTAGTGAGGTTATGCTGCAATTGTATAGGGTGTTGGTGAGGCCGCATCTGGAGTATTGTGTTCAGTTTTGGTCTCCTTACCTGAGAAAGGACATATTGGCACTGGAGGGAGTGCAGAGGAGATTCACTAGGTTGATCCCAGAGTTGAGGGGATTAGATTATGATGAGAGGTTGAGTAGACTGGGACTGTACTCATTGGAGTTTAGAAGGATGCAGGGGGGGATCTTATTGAGACATGTAAAATTATGAAGGGAATAAATAGGATAGATGCGGGCAGGTTGTTTCCACTGGTCGGGGAAAGCAGAACTAGGGGGCATAGCCTCAAAATAAGGGAGGTAGATTTAGGACGGAGTGTAGGAGGAACTTCTTCACTCAAAGGGTTGTGAATCTCTGGAATTCCTTGCCCAGTGAAGCAGTTGAGGCTCCTTCTTTAAACATTTTTAAGAAAAAGATAGATGCCTTTCTAAAGAATAAAGGGATTCGGGGATATGGTGTACGGGCCGGAGAGTGGAGCTGAGTCCACAAAGATCAGCCATGATCTCATTAAATGGCGGAGCAGGCTCGAGAGGCCAGATGGCCCACTCCTGTTCCTAGTTCTTATGTAAGTGTCTTCCATCATTAAGATGCAGCTTAGTGCTGTTGCTGGGCAGAACAAGGGTCTTCCATCAATTTCGAATGAAAGGTCTCCCAGCTGTGCAGAAGGGGATTTAAACAAATGTCCATCCGGGTGTCCCCTTCTGCATTGTGGGCACATTATAAACGGTGCCAATCAGTCCAATAAAACAGTTTCATAAATGAAGAATGTTTGATGAGATTAGATAAAAATATGGTCTTGGAAAATGGCCTACTTCAGTTGCAACCTGCTTTGCTACATGTTGGTAATAAAATACATTTTTTTAAAAGAATAGTTACTGTGATGTAAGTAAGTTGTTTTTATCCTTTTTTTAATACTTTTGTACAATGATGACTGTTTAGTGAACAAAATATTCCCAAGTGGATTCCAGGGGTGCACGTGCCAGGCACAGGTGGTTCTAACTACCTCGCATCCCAGTCAGGCTGCTAGGCCTGGACACTGCCTGAACTCTGGAGACAACAACACCACAGAGGCAGCAGGCAACATCCCAACACCCAAGCGCTGGGCCACAGCACTGTGGACATCCCCGTGACAGAGGGTGGGTGTGTGGATCAGGGAAGTTACCAGCACCCGGTCCAGGTAATGTTTCCAGCGGGTGTCTGGGGTGCATGCTCTGGGGTCTGTCATAATATACACACAAGTATATGATGGTGCACAGACAGGCAGTGAGTGACACAAAGGATGACCAATGAACATACAGAACACAGCAGCCAATCACCAGGCAGGACACGACCACTATATAACCAGGGGGCACTAGTTTTCCTGCTCTCTTGGGATGCAGCCTCTGAGACAGTCAGAGCCCGTGAGCAGCAACTAGAACATCCACCATGTTGTAGTAAGATAGTCTGATCAGGTTAGCCTCAGGTCTCCTGTCAATTCAGCATAGCGTCAACCCACAGTTAAGCATGCTTAATAGTTAAGAGTTTAATAAAATAGAGTTGCATTTCTTCAAGTGTTGGAAGCCTGTCTCTCGCTCTGCTACAGCAAATGCAGACCTCGCAGACCCAGCTTACCCATCACATCAGGGTCCGTAGCCCAGGGGCCCCTGCTCTGGCCAGGTGTGTTGGATGGCACCATGAGGCATAGCAGGAGATGTGAGGCTGGGGGGTCCTGGGGGACCCTCGGGTCCAGGGTGGAAGCCATAACTGATTGTCAGTTTCTCACCCTCTCCAATTTCTTACAGATATCACAGTAAGGATGATATTGTGCTCCCCGTGGAAGCTGACCTCGTGGTGCTGCCAGACGCCGGGGATGGTGGCAACAGCAGCATCAATAGAGGGCCGAGGTGGTGGCCCATGGCCCCACACCCTGTGGACCCAGCCGCCAATGAGGCCAGGGATGGACCCGGAGGGGGAGGCCAGCGACAGCCCAAGGTGTACAGGCGGCACTGGTCTTTCGAACTGATGTTGGAGAGCATGTGCCTCAGGAGGCTCCCCCTCAACAATAAGATTGAATCATAGAATCATAGAATTTACAGTACAGAAGGAGGCCATTTGACCCATCGGGTCTGCACCGGCCCTTGGAGAGCACCCTACTTAAGCCCACACTTCCACCCTCTCCCCATAACCCAGTAACCCCACCTAACCTTTTACATACTAAGGGGCAATTTAGCATAGCTAATCCACCTAATCTGCATATCTTTGGAATGTGGGAGGAAATCGGAGCACCCGGAGGAAACCCACGCAGACACGGGGAGAAAGTCCAAACTCCACACAGTCACCCGAGGCCGGAATTGAACCCAGGCTAATGGAGCTGAGAGGCAGCAGTGCTAACCACTGTGCCACCGTGCCACCCATGGTGCAACACCTGTGCCAAGTCTTTGCGGACTTGGCACACTGTGGAGGAGGAGGATACTGTGCTGTTCTTTGTGATTCTTGTTCTGAGGATGGATGTTGTAGGATTCACAAAGACCACAGAAGATAAGTTCATTAACAAAGCTAACATTTATTTACACTACTTATTAAAGCTCAACCAATTACTCCTACAGAAACAATCTCGTAATCTACAATCTACACTCAACTAACAGAGTCTCTACACTCTATCTATAACTGTACTCTGATCTTGCTCACTTCTCCTATGCTCTCCTCTCCAGCCTTTTCCCCGAAGTCTGTGAGTCAATGCTTTAGATAGTTCTCATCTCGCTCCATCTAGTGGTTGATTATGATATGACATTAACCCTTTGTATTCTGAACATTTCCCATAATGTCACATCCTCCTAACTTTGAGAAAAAGCTTGAAATTCTTTCTCACATTTTTTACATACATATTGGAGAATACCTTTATACAGTTCATGCTTAAAGTTATTTCATAATATCATAATTGCAATTACAGAGTTACAGTTCTTGGTATGTTAAAAATTAAGTCTATTAGGTGGTTTTCTTGTCCTTTTTCTGCTTTCTTTGCATCAAATTTAATTTAACGCATGCATCTGCACCAATTAGTGGTGACGTTGTATGTTCCACAATTTCAAAGTCCAATGGCATGCAGATGTCACCATTCTGTACCGTGAGGCAGCAGGAACCTTCGGTCATTATTGCGTTCCCATTGTAGTCTGTCAACCCACAGTTTGAATTTTTAATTCTGGGAATCTTGTGCACTTGTTTCAGATCTGCTTCTGTGATTAAATTTGCATGTGCACCCATATCCAGCTTCAATGGAACATCGGACTCGTTAATATTTAGTGTTATAGTCCAATCTTTAATTAAATTGGAGATTTGAAATGTTTTTCTATCATCAGTGTCCAGTGCATTAACTCTGAACATCCCTTCTACCATGAAGTTATTCTGCAGAGTAAACTTAGAGGAATCGTTATGTGAAGTAAAAAAAATGTTTTCATGCCCTTCATTTTGTGTACTCTGTATATTTTTATTTGTATAGAACGATTTTTTAGATTTCTTTGCCGGTGCTGAAGTAAAATGGCATTCTGAGGCATGTTAGGACCTGCACATGGGCGGCACGTTGGGACCTGCCCCTGTATGGTACGTTGGGACCAGCGTCTGTGCGGCGCATTGTGACCTGCGCATGTGCGGCACATTGGGGCCTGCGCATGTGTGACACGGTGGGACCTGCGCATGTGCGGTGTATTGGGACCTGCGCATGGGTGGCACATTGGGGCCTGCGCATGTGTGACACATTGGGACCAGCGCATGTGCGGTGTATTGGGACCTGCACATGTGCGGTGCATTGGGACCTGCACGTGTGTGATGCATTGGGGCCTGCACATGTGCGGTGCATTGGGACCTGCACATGTGCGGTGCATTGGGACCTGCACATGTGCGGTGCATTGGGACCTGTGCATGTGTGATGCTTTTGGGACCTGCGCATGTGCAGGGCATTGGGACCTGAGCGTGTGCGGTGCATTGGGACCTGCACATGTGCAGTGCATTGGGACCTGCACATGTGCGGCGCATTGTGACCTGCGCATGTGCGGCGCATTGTGACCTGCACATGTGCGGCACATTGTGACCTGCGCATGTGTGACACGTTGGGACCTGTGCATGTGCGGCGCATTGTGACCTGCGCATGTGCGGCACATTGGGGCCTGCGCATGTGTGACACGTTGGGACCTGCGCATGTGCGGTGCATTGGGACCTGCACATGTGTGGTGCATTGGGACCTGCACGTGTGCGGTGCATTGGGACCTGCACATGTGTGGTGCATTGGGACCTGCACATGTGCAGTGCATTGGAGCCTGCGCATGTGTGGTGCATTGGGACCTGCACATGTGCGTTGCATTGGGACCTGCACATGTGCGGTGCATTGGGACCTGCACATGTGCGGTGCATTGGGACCTGCGCATGTGTGATGCTTTTGGGACCTGCGCATGTGCAGGGCATTGGGACCTGCGCGTGTGCGGCGCATTGGGACCTGCGCGTGTGCGGCGCATTGGGCCCATCGCCCGGGAACCTTCCCAGAGCCTTGTGGGATTTCCCACTCATGACGCTGAGAAAAAAGTTTGGATTTCAGAATTTTTCACTTTTCAGAATTTCAGATGAGGGATGCTCAACCTGTATTAATAAACAATTCTTTTTGCACCCTACCATTCTTTCCTTGTGACAACTCTGTGTGGATTCGACAGTAGGCAAGTACAGCAAGTGATTAGGGAGGCAAATCGACTGTTGGTATTTATGGCATGCGGAATGGAAGCTTTACTGCAACTGTACAGGGCCTCGGTTGGACCACATCTGAGGTACTGTGTACAGTTTTGGTCTCCTCATTTGTAAAAAAATATATAATTACATTAGATTCAGTTCAGAGAAGGTCCACGTGACTCATCCCTGGGATAAGGGGCTTATCCTATAAAGAAAGGTTGAACAGATTGGGCCTATACCCATTGGCGTTGAGGAGAGGTGATCTTATTGACATATATAAGATCCTGAGGGGATGTTGTAGGGTTGATACCAGGAGGATGTTTCCACTTGTGGGAGAGACTAGAAACAGGGGAGACGGGTTAAGAATAAGAGGGCTGGGCAGTACGGTGGCGCAGTGGTTAGCATTGTTGCCTCATGGCGCCGAGGTCCCAGGTTCGATCCCGACTCTGGGTCACTGTCTGTGTGGAGTTTACACATTCTCCCCGTGTTTGCGTGGGTTTCGCTCCCACAACCCAAAGATGTGCAGGGTAGGTGGATTGGCCATGCTAAATTGGCTCTTAATTGGAAAAAATAAATTGTGTACTCTAAATTTATTTTAAAAAAGAATAAGAGGGCTACTGTTTCAGATGTAGATGAGGAAAAAGGTTATCAGAATATGAACTTCTCTTGCCTAGAAAACAGTGGAGGCTGGGTCATTGAATTTATTCAAGGCAGAGTTCGACTAGTTTTTGATAGTCAAGGGAGTTGAGGGTTATGGGCGGGGGGAGGGAGAATGGCAAACAGGAGTTGAGAGCAGAATATGATCAGCCATGATATCGAATGGCGGATCAGGCTCAAAGGGCTGAGTGGGCAACTCCTGCTCCCAGGTCCTATGTTCCTCTGGGGCAGGTCAAGGGGGGGGGGGGGGGGGGGGAAGTAGTGGTTAGTGGGGGTAGTCGAGTGAGGGGAGTCAGGGTGTTAATGTGAGTGATTGGAGGGTCAGTTGTGTAGTTACCCAGGAGTTAGACTTGGGATTTTCTGTCTAACATTTCCTGGCTCAGTAAATTGGAATTATCCGAAGTGTCCGACTCGAGCTCAGAGATTTCCAGGGAGCAGGGTAATTGCCAGGGAAGCAGGGGCAGTTCAAACTTCACAGGCATTTCCCACAGAGGCCTACATGTCGGGACTTGCGCCGGATCCCGTCACACAGCTTGGGTCGTACGTCCGGAGGCTGGAAGATCTGAGACTCTGCGTAAAATAATGAGTTACCAGGGCCCAGGAACTGAGTGTGGTCCTGGGACTACATTTTGAAAATGAAAAATGAAAATCGCTTATTGTCACCAGTAGGCTTCAATGAAGTTACTGTGAAAAGCCCCTAGTCGCCACATTCCGGCACCTGTTCGGGGAGGCTGGTATGGGAATTGAACCCTGCTGCTGGTCTGCCTTGGTCTGCTTTAAAAGCCAGCAATTTAGCCCAGTGAGCTAAACCGGACCCCCACACAACACCAGGGGATGGATGTCCAATAATTTCAGCAGAAATCCACCACACTGACACCAGCGTGATCTGGGGTCGTTATTCGGCAGCTCATCCGGTCACTTCTTTCGTTTTGAGTCCTGGAAGGAAATGTTGGCTATTACTAAACAGAAGACTACTTTTAACTTTCTTTTGATTCTTTGTCAGTCTCTTTTCTTGGAGCCCAACAAAATAGTTTATTGCCACTTCAATCAGCCTTCGTTTTTATCAATATAGAGCAACTGATTACAAACCAGATGTAAAAAATCAAACTAAATTTGTAAGTTTGTCAGAAGCTGAAGCCAGAAGCTATATTTCATTGAAAAGTAAATCGCATTGAGCCAATGACAGTGAGTGCTATTAAGAACAATCTCCGCAGGGTCTGTGTCAGGGAGTATCAAAGCCTTTGATATAAATCTGATAAGTATCAGATTCACAAAGCAAGACACAGTACTTTATAATCTGCCAGTTCCCTCAGGCCAAGCACAGTATCGTAAATGTGCAGTTGTTGGAACATTACCTGCCTTTGTTGTGATAAACATGATGTAATAAACAGTGGTTAGCCAGGCCACTAAGTCATAATTTCAGAAAAAATATGATATCATTGGGCAGCACATTGTGTAAAATGGATGAACTATTACCACTTTTAGGTTTACTATATAAATGTGACATTTTTATGTATATTACTCTCAAATCCTAAGTATCATATGATCAATTCAATATGTCCTGTCTAAACATCATCTAATTTCAGATTGAAATTGTTTGGAAAAGGCCATTGCCTTCACATGAAAAGAATCTGGCGATTTTTATTTGCTTGTGGAAGAAGAACAAAGACGGGTTGTCCATTAGTTCTACTACAGTTACATAAATACAAGATACACAATGATGGGTTTTGATTCTAGCCACATCATCTTGCATATTTTGTCAGCAAGCAAAGAAATTGGTTTGACAACCATGTATACAAGAAGACTTTAATGTACTTTCCTGGCCTAAACTGTATTGAGAACTAAGTAGAAATGGGACACAGAAGGAGAAATGCGCCTTGATGCCCACCCAGCTTTGACATGCCCCCTCGGTGCCCCGGACCCTTTAGCTTTTGTAAAAAGGGAACCGGCCTGTACATAAGCTGCTTTAACTTTTGAGGGCGTAGTCCTGGCCTGAACTGACTGCACCGGTGGGACCCACATGTCTTTTGCAGGAGACAAGTATACCTCAGTTCACTGTGTAAAGCCTCCGTGCATACGCTAGATTCTGCGTAAAGTGTCTGAAATCCCAACAAAGGCAATTCCTGAATCCGGCTCTAGCCCCTTGCCATTGTTTGCTTTGTTGGGGATGCAAAATGTTTCCTTCCCTTACAAGACAACATCAACTTGTATGTATATAACGTCCTTAACCTCATAAAATGTCTCCAGGTGCTTCACAGGAGCGCCATCAGGCTACATCCGGCAATGAGCCATGGAAGGAAATATTTAGAGAGCTTTGTTAAAAATAAGTAGCTTTTAAGGAGCATCACAGAGATGACAGATGATTATAGGGCTGGTGCTGGTAACAGTGATGGGGAGTGGGAAAGACCCTGGAGGGACTTGTAAACAACAGGAGTGGGGTGGGGGGGGGCGAATTTTAAAATTGAAATTCTATTATAATGGGAGCCAATGTCACTCAGCGAGCACGGGGCAGATGGGTGAACAAAACTTTAATGTGCATTATGCTAATGACAGCAGAGTTTTGGTAGAGCTCAAATTTACAGAGGGTAAAAGGTGGAAGACCCCCGACAGCAAGGAGAGAGTTGGAATAGTCCCAGATTGAACTTAATTCAGTTCATTGGTTTTACAATATGCCCTTTGATCGTGCTTGACTTTGAAGGCAGCAGAAACATATTTCACTGGACTGCGACCTGGAATTTGACAAATGTGTTAAATAGTAAAAGAATAAATGGTACCAAACTCCCACTGTAGGATTTACTATAGTTATTTTGCTTAAGTAGTTATTCCAATAAGTAGAAAAGACTGCTGCTCGAAAAGATAACGTGCATGATATCCTTCCTCATGACCCACAGATACAGAATGCCCCAATTATCTTTGTCTAAAGGCTTCAGACATACTTTTCAATTAATCGGTGTGTGATCTACCGAATGGGGACAGAGTCCCGTCGTGCATGAGATTAGCCGGGTGTTTCCTGGATCTGGGTGCTCTAACACCCAGCCAGGTAGAACTCCTCAGTACACCAAGAGATCTCTCGGACCCCTGAATACCCCCCCAAGCCCCAACTCACCGCCCCCTCACCCCCACCACCCCCGCCGCACCTGCTCAGGGCACCCCTCAGCCCAATCACGGTTGTGTAAAAATGCCAGTTTGGCACCTAGGCAGGATGCCAGGCTGGCACTGCCAGGGTGCCTGGTTGGCATACTAGGGTGCCCAGGTAGCACCAACAGTGCCCAGGGTATCACCCTGCCCAGAGTGCATCCTGGGGGCCTCCAATCCCCTGGGAGACCCCAACAAGTGTTGTTCCATCTGGTCCCTGTTTGTGGAGACGAACACTGAACGGCACTCACCCGAGGTCTCCAAAGCGAAGGGGTTAAATCCCACACCTTAGTTAGACCTCGTAATGCATATTAGAGTGAGACTAGCTGTCCCACTCTCATAGAATCCCTACAGTGCATAAGAATGGAATTCGGCCCATTGAGTCTACACCGACCCTTCAAAAGAGCTAACACTTAGGCCCAATCCCCCGCCCTATTCCAGCAACCCCACCCTAATGGGTAATTTAACATGGCTAATCCATCTAACCTGCACATCTTTGGACTGTGGGAGGAAACCGGTGCTCCTGAAAGAAATCCACGCAGACACGGGGAGAATGTGCAAACTCTACACAGTCACTCGAGGTCAGAATCGAACCCTGGTCCCTGGCGCTGGGAGGCAGCAGTGCTAACCACTGTACCACCGTGCTGCCCAAAAGTATGCAGATTTGCCAGAAAATGGCCCCGCCCACCATGGGCAGGATTCACACCAAGGCGGTTCGCAAGATTGCATTAGCTCTTGCGAGGCATGGCAAGCCAAGTATATTCTGGAAGTGGGATCTCCCGGCATCTACTGAACGCATTGCGCTGCTTTTCGGGTGCAGCGTGACAAATAAATCCCACTGCTGAAAACTAAACTGAGGAATATTTCCAAACAATTATCAGGGCAAAATCCTATCTACATTCCTGTCCGTTTAACTGAAAATCAGCTGTCAATCAAATATGGAAGCAAACCATTTCCAGGGTTGCATTTTGAATGACTTGGGCCTCCCCCTTGGGCATTCGGCTCAGACTGATTCCAACTACTGTATGAAAATAAACAAGAATATTTTCTTTCCCTGTGTGTGAAACGGCTTTGCAGTCTCTTATGAATCCTTACCACCTCATTCCTGCTCTGAGTTTCAATACTCGCATCACCAGTGCTTGTGAATACTAAAACCTCTTCAACTCCTGGAACATGAAGCTTCTGTCTACCTTGTCCCGTCCTTTGATGATTCTTAAAATAAATCTTTTTATTGCCATTTTCAACATTTCTGAACAATTATGTACATTGTTGGCCGTGTTTATTTACTGTATTATACAGGGGGGTGGGGGGTGGGGGGTCCCTCCCACGTCGTTCCCTTTTGTCTTTCCGTCCCTTTTCTCCTCTTCCCCACCCCCTCCCTCCTTTGATGATTTTAAACATATTGATTGTAATGAGTGACTCACCGAAACCTTAAGCTAATCTCTCATTTCTCATAATGTAACATCTGTGTCCTTGGACACATGAGGTGGAATTCTCCCTTTTTAAGACTAAGAGCCGTGGTGGGGGCGGGAACATGGACTGTTTCCTGTCGTGGCTGGTGGGACCACATGCCAAAACCTTCTGGCCTCGATCTCATTAATTATGCATCCGGGTGTTTTTACACATTATTCAGTGTCCGGGCGCCATATTGAATAGGTGTCCAATATCACCCACCCCCTAATGCAGAAAGAGGGTGGTACCTCCTGAGAATGAAGATGGATCTCCAGGAACATTCTGAAGTTGGAAGATGGACCCCGTCCAGGCCACCTGACCTGGAAGGTCTACCTGCAGATCATCCCCCTGAACCACTGCTGTGGTGTTCCAGGGTTCAGCGTTGTGGGCAGCCTCCATCCTGGACTCCGGATGCAGCCCCAGGCATTGTCCATGTGAGTCACGACATCTGCATGTCACATTGTTCTGGATGTGTGTTCCATGCTGGCCTGTCTTCCTACTGGCATTGCGGAGAATGTGGTGTGTGCTGCGGCGGGAGGTGGCGTTCGGCATTCACCTGCATCCCATAAATGGGACACCAAAGAAGTCCATGCCAGCCTCTGGGATTTTTTTTCATGGTGGGCACCAGTGGACGATCCCGCTGTAAATACACGCCAGCATGAAACCAATTTCTGGGCCTCCTGCCATATTCTCCATCATGCCACACCCCCGCCCCCCCTCCATCATGCCTGTCATTGAACCCACTGGTGGGGGCTTGGGAAAATTCCACCCAATGCGTAGTTCGACAGGATACTGGATGGGATGCATGGTCTACCATGATTAATAAGTCCTAATTTCCCACTGACTCTTGTCAGGCACTGAACCTACAATATCTACTCCTTGTCAAGCCAGTTAAAAAGAGCAGGACTGCAATGATACATTCTTACAATTTCTTGTTTACTCATAAAGTGACATTGTTCATGCACCCTACAAAACTTAACCCAGTCTTGCTGGATCATTCAAAGTGCTGCAGCCATCTCCCCTTTGCACATTCGACCTGTTTGGTTCTGATGCCCCAACTTGCCTCACCGCTCCGCCAATTCATGGCAGTCCACACCATCGTATTGTCAACTTTGCAATCAGCAGCTTAGAGGGACTAGGTTTGAGGCAACTGGCAGGAGGTCTCAAGGACATGATGAGCTCAGAGAAGGCATGAGGCGAGATAGGAGAGAAGTGAGAGAGAAAGCTAAAACAGGAACTGATTGCAATTTTGTTGTACAAATGGGCAAAGCTTATTTTATGCCGGGAAAGATTCACAACCTGGATCACATCCTGCTGCTCCTTCACTTCTCCCGAGCTTGATATAGGAGCAGGCTCATTTCCCACTCTATCTTAATCCACCAGGGACAGGATGGTCCCCATTTGGCACCCACAACTCTCAGGTTCATGAGTTCCAGGCTCCACGGAGACAACAAGGGGTGGGCAACAGGCATGTCCCACCCAAAACTTGTCAAATGTGCGGCTTCAAGTTAAAATGATCCCTCGCCTAGAAAGAGGCTCTTCAGCATTCACTGGTTAGTTCCTGTAAAGGGACACAAAGGAGGTTGAAAGAACCATTTACAATAATGACAAAAAAATCAACTGAAACAGCCTTTGCCTGATACTTGTCCTGATTGTAGCTCCAGAATAGCATTCGAGACAGTGAGGAATCCATGTTTGCTTTCTGAAGGAGATTTTTGGTCAGGAAAGGGTTAAACTTTTAGGCGTATTCTTCACCTCATGTGAAATGTGAATGGAATGTGAATTTTGCTTTCTACTTTAAAAAAAATGAAGAACACCCATATTATTATTTTTTAAATAACAGCTTGTGGAAAGTTTTAGATGTCAGCTTATTTTGTTCAGGCTCAGCGTTAGATGAGTGGATGAAACGGGAAAATTCTTGTTCCCCTCGACGCCTCTAAACTCTGAAGCTGAAGTGAAACAAATGCCCGTCAAAGTGTGACAAATTGTGTTACATCCTTAACAAGAACTTCACTGAAGATTACAGGGGTTTTAATGTTGTCAGTGGGAAATCGTGTTGCAAAACCGTAGACATAACTGTGCAGCATCACGAGAGTTGACAAAGATAGCTGTTCATCTATGTTCACAATACCGTACCCAAGGCCCACAGAATGTGTTTGGAGCCAGACACTAAGACTGCAAATGCTTTTTTCTAATTATGTAACTGTTCACCTTTGGAGATTCAAACTCAAATAGCCAATAATCCTTTGATTATTCCAAAGTGAGGCATTCAATAAGTCGATTACTATTGTAAAATTTCAGTTGCATCTGAAGAAAAAGGAAGCTCTGGTTGAAACAATTAAATATTCTGATGCTAATGGTTTTTGTTTTAACAGATGAGCCAATAATGCAAGCCGTGAAGTGGAATTCTGCAGTTAGAACAAATTGCGATATTTCTCCTTCACATTTTGATTAATCTTGAATGTTTGGGCACTTTTTCTGTCGCAAGGTTAAAGCATTTGGTGCTATGTGTTCAGAATAGCATTATTATAACAAATCTACAGTCTGTTTAATTACATTGATTCTATTGGAGAGACTGGACTCTCCTTTGCTTCAGAAAAGGGTAAGAGAAAGCCTGCTATTGATCAGAAAAATCAGCCTGCAGTTTGAGGAATATTAAGTGGCTGAGCAGAGTGCCTTTTTGGCTGGGCATTTGCCTCACAGCGAAGCAGGACAACAGGGCTCAGAGACTGAAGGACGAGCTGCTGACTCCAGTTAGGGCGTCTGAAATGCCTTTAATCATTTGAGCATAATGCACATTGAGCCCTTGCCAGCCGGACAGTCTCCACCCTGCTATCATACTGTACAATTATTGGGCTTTGGTCAGGCTCCAGAGAAAAGCTGATCAATGCTCCAGGATATTAGGCTGCCTCTTCAGCTCTTTTACTCTCCGCTGAATGTCGGTTCGCTGAGTCTGATTAGTTTTCACAAAGGTCTATAGACAAAAGAATCGAATGCCTCAGGGTGGGTGGGTTTTGACCAGCCACCTCCGAATTGCAATGCTGCTCAGTATCAGATTGATGAGGAAGACAAGATCAGAGCTGCACAATGCACTGTTAACTACCCTGACTGCCTAATAGCTCGACATTTAAACATAATTCCCTTTGTACATTGTCCTTGTATCAGCATGATATGTTGTATGATAGTATTTCTGCATCACATCTTTCAAGTGTGATTACTTGAGCTGTCACCATGGGATCATATTTTGACATTTCAACAGCTAAGCTCTCTGGGGCACTTTACAGATTTTGTGATGGAATGTGTTTTAATAGCAGTATTAGTGTTATATCGTGGAGAGGTTTACCCAACATTCGCTGATTTTTCTCCTCGCCATAGATACCTCACATCTTTCAGTCCCTAATTCAAAGGGCAGGAGGTCAGCCTAGTCATAGATTCGTGGTCACAGAGTTATTAAGGTACAGAAGGGGGCCATTCAGCCCATTTAAAGTCAATGCTGATTCTCTGTAGAGCAATCCAATAAGCCCTCTTCCCCAGCGCTATCTCCTTGGCCCTGACCTGACCCTGCTGTCAGTGCTTCTCTTAATCATCAGTAAAGGTTGGCAAAAGTATTTTGGGAGTCCTTTCCTCTGCTTGTTTCTATGTAGACAGTTACGATTGCGATTATCTTTGTTCAGATTATTCACACAAATACTCTGCCTGACACTGCTGCTACATTGGGCGGAGTTCTTCCATCCTAGGACTAAGTACTGTGGCGGGGGTGGGAATTTGGCGTGTTTCCCATTGTGGAGGCCGATGGGAAACACGCAACATTCCCATCCCCGACCTAATTAATTATACACCCAGGTGTTTTGCGTCGTATTCCGTGGTGGGGCAGGCCTGAAGGATAAAGATATTGAGCCGGATGCTACGTTCCTGAGGATAAGTGTTGACGCTGCGGCAGGATTAGTGGACTTCTATGACAGCAAAACTGGCGCCGCACCTGGACCAATTCAATGACCATTAAGGGGCTAGCCCCGGTGCCATGGGAAACACAATCAACTCCAATGGGAAATGGTGCGGGATTCGCCGGGTTTACGATTGACACTCAGGAGGCTGACAAGCTGCAGCCGCAGACACATACTTCACTCCCACACACACCATCCCAGCAAACAAGATGGCTGCGAGGAGAGCGGCATCACGCTTTGCTGAGGCAGAGCTAGAGACCCTCCTGGACGCGGTGAAGGAGAGGTGGGCCACCCTGTACCCTGGCCCGGGAAGGAGGCTGTTAGCCGCCGCCGTTCGCCGTGCCAGGGCACCGGGGTAGAGGTGGTCAGTGACGTGAGCAACACCATCCGGACAGGACAGCGGTGCAGGAAAAAACTGCACAACCTCCTCGGGCGGCCAGGGTGAGTAAGCAGTGGTACCAACCCCCGTAACCCTACCTCCCCCCCACATGGAGGGAGGCCGAACGCCCACCCTGCACCACATGCCGGCACCCATATTGGCCGCCAGGGCCAGGTGCCCTGACCACTGAAGTCACCAGCTACCCATCCCCTGGGCTACATGCGCCGGACTCTCTAACACTGTGCGTTTTCTGTTCCCTGTGACACGTGTGTCACCCCCCCCCCCCCCCACCACCACCACCAAACCTCACACCCGCACCCCCTCACACCCACACCACCCCACCCCCACACCCCTGTTGCTCTCTTTGGTTGGTTCTTAATTTGGCTCTGTTTAATTATGTTTGCTCAAGAATCGCCAGGTATCTTTTGACACCGCCACAAGGTCCAGAACCGAATGCTGATCAATGACTCGATGCACCAGTTAGTAAGTTCAAAAGCAATGCTCATTTATTTACACACAGTCAAATCTACTCATGCATAAACTCTACAAACTAAACTACCACTATTACTAAAGCCTATACTTAGCTTTGGGTGCCCGTTCAGTCAGAGGAACAATGGCCGTTGCTCGGTTCTGAGGCTGCTGGGTTGAGCTGTTTACAGGGTAGCAACTAGGAGCGTCTATCTCGTAGCGTGCATTGACTTGGGACTTACTTGGTCTGGTGCATCTGCTAGGCTGGTCTCTCTCTTCGCTGAGAGCCAAAGCCAAAGAAGGAAGATTCTCCCTTGGGGAATATCTTTTATACTATAAAGGGCTTTGCGCGCTTTTGGGCGGGCCTTGAACTTGGCCTCAACTAATTGGGTCTTTCCCAATCAGTTGTATCGATCTTCCTCCAAAAAAGAGGTGGTTCCCTGATTGCTGGGCATGTCCTAGGTGACTGTTGGTCTGCTTTGTCTTAGCCTCTTCTGGCGCCGGGGAGTCTGCCTTAACATTGTGTATCTAAATGTTTCCCTTTTGTCCCCGGAGATGGCTCATTAGCATGTAGATTGCTTGGCAGTTTCTGTCCTGTCTGAGAGTTTAAGGTTCTAATCAACAGACAGAGCTTGCACCTGCTTATTTCATAGTATTGTCCAATTTTCCCTGCATTCTTTGCAAGTGTCCATTTTGTAATCGGGACGTGGCCATCCCTGATGGCTACACACCCTCCTTGTGATCCTCAATGTGAAGCTTGAAGGATCACATTACTATGTCATCTTCATCCTCTGACCAACCGGGGCACCCATACTTAGGCTCTACACTGTCATATCCTATGCAACACAATTTTACCTAAACCATTTTAAATACATTCATTATCATAAAACTCTACGGGGCGCTATGACATTAATACATGCATTACAGAAAAATAAAAAACTTGAACCTCTAACTATTCTCAATAAGCTATCCTCATTCAAACAATCCAAAAATACAAACAATCCAAAAATAATCTATACATCTTAAATTGTACAAAATAGCAGCACACAAATTTCTCTGGCCTGGCAGTCAGACACAGAGGTTTACATCTCTTCATTCCACAGAATACATGAAGAAAATGGATGCTCTTTAATCCGTCCCAATGGTTTCGGGGATCTGGTGAAATCCGAAAATGGGGGACCTGAACCTGTATACCAGGGTGCGAGAGCGATATGCTCTCTTTCGCCATTTCTTAACTCTAAACATTTGCACGACACTGCAAAGTATCGCCAGCACTAAGAGTGCTTCGACGACATATGAGAGTGAGTACCAGGTGATAAACTTATCACACCAGGTCGGGGTATTGCTAGCTGTCGCTGGGCTAGTTATCTCGGGGTTCCGTGTATTGCAGGGGTGAGAATCATTTACGGTTTGTGTGGTAGGGGTCAGAAGGATAGTGTCCGCGCGCAACTGAAGGGATCCCGCTAAGATCCATGTGAACACGAAGGTTGTCTTCATCTTTGTCGGTCTTCTTCTTTGTCTTCCTCTGGGGTTCCTGAGGTTCCGGAGTTCTGTGAACACAAGCATAATTTCTGTTGTTATCTTGCTTAAGATCTCGTATGTCTGTCTGTCTGTCCTTTACTGCCAATTTCCCTTCATAATTTGTCACCATCTGTGACTCCCTTATTATTTTTTTAAACCGAATATTCGGACTAGACATCAAAGAAAAATACTGCCGTACTGCGAGCCGTCTCGCAGCCTGTGTGATTTACCATCCCAGTGTTTGAGGACGTAAATAGCATAGGGAAGCAGCCTAAGGGTTGCCAAAACCAAACAAATGAATTTTGAACGTAACAAGCCAAAATGGGGTGCGTATGGGCCGCGGCGGGTAAGACATGGGTGGAATCCCCGGGTAGGACGGTGATCAATGCCGTTTGTGCTCTACCCGAGTGTAGCTGACCAGAGGGGGGTCCTCAGGCAGGGCGGGGACCAATGCCGTTTCTCCACTGCCTGAGCAACCGGCAAGAACGGGTAAGAATGTGGTCGTCGTGAGGGGCTGCCTCTCGAATTAGGAGAGCAACTATGAGACGTGTTCTGTCGACAAACTAGTTCCTCTGAACTATTGTCTGGGGACAAGCTTGTTCCATTAACAAGTTTCTGGGGACAAACTAGTTCCTCTGAACTATTGTCTGGGGACAAACTTGTTCCATTAACAGCCGGGGGGCTTTGATATAAGTGATCTCAAATGGGTCAGTAGAATCATGCTCGGATTTGCTGGGAGTGGGGCCTGGTCCAGGCGTATAGTCATAACGTGGTGTGCTGTGGCTATCGCCATTGTGATCGCTATCACTCTCGCTGTCGCTGCTGGTTGAAGGAAGGGAGAGGCGGAGTTGTGCCTCTGGGGGCGGAGTTGAAGTCGTGACTGAGGGCGGGCTGGAGTGGTTGGGGGAGGGTAGGAATACGTCATCTGTGGCGGGGCGTGATCGTCTGCTGCTGCGAGCAGGATGTAGTGTATGTGGTTATACTGTGAGCCGTAAGCCTTGAGTTGGTTTATATGAAACCACACAGACTTACCATTGGGATATGTAATTTTGTATACTGAGGGGCTAACTTTGTCCAAAATGGAGTATGGTCCGGAAAATGTTGGGGAGAGGAATGAACTGGTGTTGTAAAGGGAAAGCATAACTTGTTGCCCTACTGTAAACTCAGTGGCGTGTACTGTTTTGTCGAAACAAGCCTTGCTCTGTTTCTTCCTGGTTCCAAGTCTCACTGCTGCTGTGAGTTGGGCTACCTTTATGTTCTGTATCAGTTGTTAAACCGCATTTTCATGCGTGAGGGCTGTAACTGCGGGGCTGGCCAAATCCAGTCCTAATAAGTACTCAGTGCCTTTCATGGGGCGTCCGGTCATGAGGGTGTGGGGGGTGTATCCTGTGGGCGTGGATACCGTGTTTCTTAAAAACATTAAAGCAAATGGGAGTGCTGAATCCCAGGCGCTATTATTCTACTGTACCATTTTCCTGAGGGTGGCTTTCAATCTCCTAGTCATTCGTTCTTCAATACCACTTGACTGGGAGTGGTATGCAATATGGAACTTTTGTCTAATGCCGAAAATCGTGAGGACGTTTTTCATTACACATCCGGTGAAATGGGTGCCTTGATCGGGCTCTATCTTGTAAAGATGTGGTGTGTTAATATTTTAGCCTTTGTCTTGGCCATATTAGTTCATGATGGAAATGCTTCCACCCATTTTGTGAAGGTGCCTATGACCACCAACACATACTTGTAACCATTTCTGCACGGGGGTAGGGGTCCTATATAATCTATCTGGAGATTTATCCAGGGTCCATTAATGGGGCGGGTATGACTAAGTTGAGCCTTTTTAGCATATCTGTCCGGATTGTTCTGGGCACAGATTAAGCAATTCTCTACGTAGTGTGTGACATCGATTTTTAAATCAGGCCACCAGCAAAGCGGTCTGAGGTGGGCTAGGGTGGGTTCAATTCCTTGGTGTCCATGATTGTCATGGAACTGACAAATGATCTGGTTCCTGTCCTGGCTGGGAACTATATAAATGCCATCCTTTAAAATCACACCATCATGTGTGGTTATTGAGTTTCTGTATTTATCATTCGGGGCTGGGAAGGTTCCCTTTAAAACTTCCCTGAGTTTCTCGTCCTCTTTCTGTGCCTTCGCTAGATCCTGAATGTTGGTCTGTGAGACCTGAACTGCGTGTACTGGGGTGTTCCAAAAATACCCATGCCTGGAGCCTCCCTTCGCTAGGGCGTCTGCTTTAACGTTACCAGGGGGGGAAGAACGGTGATGATTGCGAACCTTAATTATTCCGTATTCTCTATCCTTCGCTGTCTCTAAGATATGGCGGAGAAATGGGGCTGAGGGTAGGGGTTTACCGTCCGTGGAAACAAATACTCTTGTTTCCCAGAGTGGTAGGAACTCTGTCAAACTGTTACAGACATACAAGCTGTCCGAATAGATGTCTGCTGGGGTCGGGAACGAGTCTGGGTGGTCTACAATGTATGCAATCACTGCCAGCTCTGCTGCCTGCGAGCCTAAGTGTCCTGGCAACTTTAAGGAAATTTCATTTAGGACACATCCCTGCGCGTCCTCAATGTAAATACCGCAACCGGTAATTCTCTTTCCGTTTAACACTGTGGAGGAGCCATCCACATAAATCCTCAGGGGTGCGCACGTGTCTGTGGGCTGGGGTCTCTGGGGTGTACTACCTGTTTTTCTGGGAGGTGTTTTGGGAATAAATGGGCCTGTGTTATGTTTTGTGGTGATGATCTCACATTCATGAGGGGTGCCTGCATACTGCAAATTATCGGCAAGGAAGGTGTGGGTCTTGGTTCTCTTTACCGTGATGTCCCGTTCCTGTAAAAGAAGGCTGCGTGGATTTAGCTGACTGTGTCACCTTTAAATCGGCCGTCTAACAATAGTGTGTCGGGGTGTGTTCTGTGAGGATGGTGATGGGGTTGAGTCCTGTAATGTAGGCGAAGTATTGTACTGCCCAAAAAACTGCGAGCAGGTGCCTTTCACAGGCAGAAAATCCTTGCTCTACAGGGTCTAACTGCGTGAGGCATATGCTACGGGGCATAATTGATCATGGCGTTCCTGGAGGAGTACGGCCGAAAGGGTTCGGTCGGTGCTTGCTACCTCAATAGCGTATGGGGAAAGTGGATCTGGGACCTGTAGTGCGGGGGCTGTGCTGAGTGCTCTTTCTAAAGTGTCCACGGCATCTGTATGCTGTGGAAGCCATTCCCAAGGTGCCTGCTTCTTGAGAAGTTCGGAAAGAGGCGCTGCTTTAGTGGCGAAACCGTCAATATGGTTTTGGCAGTAGCCAACCAGTCCTAAAAATGACCAGAGGGTTGAGACATTGTGGGAAGGGGCAATTTGACGATCGAGTCAATTCTCTTGTGCTCGATCTCGCGTTTACCATGAGTGATCACTGTTCCTAAGTAAATCACTTCTTCTTTCAGAATCTGGGCCTTCCTGGGGTTGACTTTAAAACCAATCTCTTTTAGGAGTCCTAGGTGTTCAGCGAGAAGTGAAATGTGCTCTCCCTTTGTGTCTGTCTGTAGTAACAAGTCATCTCCGTACTGGACCAGACAATCGGGGTGGGAAAATTTTGCTAATCCATTTGCCAGCTGTCGGTGGAAAATGGAGGGGGAGTTGTGGAAGCCTTGTGGAAGGCACGTCCACGTGTACTGTTGCCCTTGGAATGTAAAGGCGAATTTGTACTGGCAAGCTTTAGCCAATGGAATGGACCAAAAGCCATTACTAATGTCCGAAACCGAAATTCGTTTTGACTGGAGTCCCTTTTTGAGCATGGTCTCAGGACTTGTGGCTATGGTGGGGGCTGCTGCTGGGGTTACTTTGTTCCATTCCCAGTAATCAATGGTCAGTCGCCATGATCCATCCGGTTTCCTGATGGGCCAAATCGGTGCATTGTTTGTGGAGGCTACTGATCTGAGTACGCCTTGATCCAACAAACTCTCTATTACTTTGGAGATTTCTCCCTCTGCTTCCTGGGGAAATCCGTATTTCTTCTGGGGTTTAAGGTCGGGACCTGTAATGTTCACAAAGCCAGGCAAATTGCCACAGTCGTGCTTGTTCTGTGCAAATGCTGTTTTATGTTCCTGCAGGACTGCCCTAACCTGTTTGAAGGCACTAATGGCTCGAGAGTCGAACCAGAAGTCTCCTACTGAGCTAATCCTGTTTACGTACTCTCCTACTGTGAGCGTGGCGGGGGCTCGTGCTGCCTTTGTCATTTTCCAAACACATTTGTAAACTGGGTCGAAAGAAAGGTTATGGGTGCTCATGAAATCGATCCCAAGGATATGTTCTGCTGTCTGGGGCAGATCAACTAAAACTACGGGGTGCTTAGTTGTGATGTTCCCTATTTGTATTGCTATAGGGGCTGTGATGTGTCTCTGTTGTAAATCGCCTGTAAAACCGCTGAGTGTGATGGTGTCTGTTGTGGGCTACGTGTCTCACTGAAACATTGTGGAGGAACTGAGTGTGGTGCGGGACCCTCCTGTGTCCCAAAGAAATTCTACGGGTTGTCCCCGGACTTTGCCTGCTACTACCGGTCCACTGGACTTGTCCCAAAGGGTGTCGCAGACCCAAGTTGGGGAGCCCGAACACCGTCAGTCGGTGCCGTTCATGTCTGCATTCTCTGAACGGGCGCTAACGCTATGGATCGGCTTTGCCCTATTCCTGTTTAGGGTGCCTGTCTGTTAGTTTCTCTGCTGCTTCTGGGGTGCGTTGCACTCTCGTGCAAAGTGTCCTAGCTGTCCACAGTTGTAACTTGGAACTTACTTGGTCTGGTGCAGCTGCTAGGCTGGTCTCTCTCTTCGCTGAGAGCCAAAGCCAAAGAAGGAAGATTCTCCCTTCGGGAATATCTTTTATACTAAAAACGGCTTTGCGCGCTTTTGGGCGGGCCTTGAACTTGGCTTCAACTAATTGGGTCTTTCCCAATCAGTCGTATCAATCTTCCTCCAATAGAGGGGTGGTTCCCTGATCGCTGGGCGTGTCCTAGTGACCGTTGGTCTGCTTTATCTTAGCCTCTTCTGGCGCTGGGGAGTCTGCCTTAACATTGTGTATCTAAATCTTTCCCTTTTGTCCCCGGAGATGGCTCATTAGTATGTAGATTGTTTGGCAGTTTCTGTCCTGTCTGGGAGTTTAAGGTTCTAATCAACAGACAGAGCTTGCACCTGCTTGTTTCTTAGTATTGTCCAATTTTCCCTGCATTCTTTGCAAGTGTCCATTTTGTAATCGGGACGTGGCCATCCCAGATGGCTACACCCCCACCACACCCCCACTCTTAACCGGCCCGCAGTCTATTCACGCATCCTGTCTTGTGCCTTGCAGGAGCTGCTGATGAAGAGGCGGGTCCTTCTGGTGTCCAATGCTCCTGACCCCAGCCACAGCCAGAACCCCAGGTGCTGACCAGCGACGAGGGCACGACCAACACGGACGGGAGCCATTGACTCAAACACCAGGACACCCCAGAGCTCGAGTCTGGAGATGACACAGATTTCCCATCACAGCTGTCTACAAACTCTCCACCGTCGCAAAGACATTCACCTCGGTTGGGCATGTTAGTGAAGAGGCTCATGGGACACTATCAGGTGCGCACCACGCATATGCCCTGGTACAACAGGTGGAGGTAGGAACCCCGAGAAGCTGGACGGTCGGAGGGCAAGCGACACTGTTGCTCATTTTAGCCTTAGTTTATTTGCTCTGATTCTGTCACCTTTGCTCATGAGTCGCTAGGTATCTTTCTGATACCGCCACGTGGTTCAAGTCCAAGTAATGATTAATAATGCAACACACCGCTTAGTAAGAGTTAAATCAACGCTCATTCATTATATACAGCAATTAATACTTATACAATAATCCTACTTCCAATAATCCTACTACCTACCACTAAAGGCCAATACTTAACTTTTGGAAATGGCCCACCAGGTCAGGGAAACGAATGGTCTTTCGAATTGGTTCTGAGCCTGCGGGATTCAAAAGCTAGTACAAGTCGATAGTCAGGAATGTCTATCTGGTAGCGATCGCTGGAGTAAAACTTACGGTTTCTTGTAGAAGGGTCTCGAAGGTTGCGAGCAGGAAAAGAAGGGTCGAGTTGAACTTGGCCCCTATTCTTATAGTCACCAGGGGCTTCCCGCCTCTCGGGGCGGACCTTGTACCTGGTTCCAAGTGATTGGACTTGGTCCCAATCACTTGGTTCGATATGCTCCAATACTGGAGCGATTCCTTGATCGGGGGGTGGTCGTTTACCTTTCTTTGTGTTAGCCCCTGCTGGCGCCGAAAGGTCTGGGTCGGCTTTATGTTGCTAATTTGTAGCAATTGTTCCCGGGGATGGCTGATTAAAGTACAGATTGCTGGGGTGTTGTGATGTTGATGGCTGCAGGTATCGGTCTGGACTGACTTCCCCAGAGGCGAATACACTGTTTTACCTGCAGCTGTCCGTTTGAGTCCTGTTGGCTGATTTTCCCATCAGCCTCTTCCGTTCGCCATTTTAAATCGGGGTTTGACCATTCTAATCGGGAGTCAGCCATTTTACATGGCTACAACACCAGGAACTAGCTGCTGTCTAGATGTGATTCAGGCTTCTGGAACAGACAGTCCCATCGATCGTGGAGATGCAGTCACAGAGCCAGGGACTACATGAGGGGTCGGCGAGCATCCAGCACCTGCAGGTGTAGTTGGAGGATTCCAACCGCCTGCAGGAGCAGGAGGTGGTGCCGACCATGCGAGCCACCCAGGCCAACACCACACGGGTGGCGTCGACGGAGGCCTTGGGGACCAAGGTATCGGCCATGGATCAGAATGTCCAAGGCCTGGTGCACTCTGTGCAGGCAGTGGCAGAGGCCCAGGACAGGGTTGGCCCATCACAGGCAGCCATATGCCAGGGCCACCTGGACATTGCAGCGACATTCCTGAGTGTGGCCCAGTCACAGCAGGCCATGGCTGAGAGCGCCAGTGGCATTGGCCAACGTGGCATAGACACAGAGGGAAGTAGCCCAGTCCCAGAGGGAGATGGCGCAGTCGCTGGCTGATGTGGCACTGACCCATGAGGTGGTGGCACACTCGGAGCATGATGTGGCGCAGTCCCAGGCGGAGGTGGTCCACTCCCTGCGCTCCATGGCCGGGAGCATGCAGATCCTGGTCGAGACGCAGTGGGCCTCCAGAACTGGCAGCGCCAGGTGACGGAGAAGCCTCAGGTGTTAGTTCCATTTGTACCTCCATCCCATAGTGTAGCCCGGGGGGGCATCGGGCTCCCTGAGGGTGATGGGGCCTGTGCCAGTGAATCCTGCAGGGGAGGTGCCGGAACATCCATCCAAGCCCAGTCGCCCCAGAAGACGGCTGCCACAGGAGACCCTGGTCGCAAGCATGAATCACTCCTCTCCTCCTCCTCCTCCTCCGCCCCCACTCCTGATGTACCGTCTGGGGGTCCACCACATAGGCATAGCGTTCGGTCCCGTAAGGTCATAAAATTAGACACCAGTTAAGTTGGCATGGGTGCCGGGAACAGTTTAGCAATAGGGGCTAGGGTGCAAATCTGTATATGTTTTCACATTGAACATCTGTGTACAATGTTACAACCTGCCTCGGTGCTCTGTCAGAAGGGTGTGAGCGGTGGGCTGGTCACACCTCTGGTCACAGCTGAGAGGTTGGGGGGGGGGGGAGTGGAATGGGCGGAATTGGGTATGGGCGTGGCTCAGGGGACCACAATTCAGCCAATGCTCACTGCTTCGGTGTTCCACCCTTATCCCCCCCCCCGCACCATCACCACCTCCGCCACCCCAGGCATTCGATGGGACCGTGTGATGGAATGGCCAGCTTGCATGCAGGGATAATCCAGGTGGATGGTGGAAAGTCTTACTGTGGGCAGGAGTCAGACATCCAATGATGCGGAGCACCAGAGCTCATCGCAAAGCGGATTGTCATCATCCTCCATCCCATGGACCAGACCCGCTGTTACTGCCAACCCGGGACACTCACTCCGCAATGCGGCAGGTGTGTATTACAGAGGGGGTTGCAGGCCAATGGGTGGCCGGGGAGGGCCTGGGGGTGGGATGTGGTGTCCGTGTCCCTTGCCAGTCCCTCCCCCCCAGTCGGTGCATCTGGAGGCATTCAGAGCGTCCTGTATATGTTGACCCTGTCGCACATGTCGTGCGGCCTCCTGTGTCTGCCAGGCCATCTTCGCCCTCTTCCAATTCCTCCTCGTCAGACGAGGACTGACATTCATCCTCCTCCTCTAGCACATCACCCCTCTGCTGCGCAATGTTGTGGAGGACGCAGATGCAGGCGGCTCTCCCAGCCTCATACTGGAGGCCCCTCCGGAGCGGTCCAGGCACCTGAAATGCATCTTCAGGAGCCCGAAGCACCACTCGATCATGCTCCTGGTCGCTGCATGGGCGTCGTTGTAGCGGGTCTGTGGCCTCCGGATAGGCGTCATCAGCCACGACTGCAGCAGATAACCTGTCGGCCAGGAACCAGCCCCCCACCTTGGGTGCGCCTCGAAAAGGCCAGAAACTGTTGAGGGGAGGGTCTGGGAGGGTGGGGAGATTGGGATGGCACCATCGGGGATTAGGGCAGTTGGTAACAGATGTGTAAATTTTTTAAAAATCGTTGACCTCAACCAATATGACGCCTCTGGTACCTGCTTCCGCAATGCTGGCCGAGCACCAATCCCATGCCCCACCTCACCGGACCTGGAGGTCCTGAAAGCCTCTTCACCCCCCCCCCACTCTCCCTCCAGGCCCCCCCCCCCCCCCCCCCAGCTCCTACCATCCGACACAGCGGACCCTCGCACCCCAGCCTCCCTCAGCCTCCCCCCCAGCTCCTGCCATCCGACACAGCGGATCCTCGCACACCAGCCTCCTCCAGCCTCCCCCCCAGCTCCTGCCATCCGACACTCGCACCCAACTCCTGTATCCCAGACGCCCGCTCATGTTACCTGGATCGGGTGCTGGTCTCCTCCCCATTGTAAATGCCCACACTCTGTTCGCCAAAATGTCCTTGGTGCTGGGACCCAGCCCCTGGGTGTTCGGATGTTGGCTGCTGCGTCCATGGTGTTGGCTCCCACGATGTCCAGGCACAGTGTCCAGGCATCATGGTCTGATTGGATGCTAGGCAATAATTCCCATCTGCTGCATGGCCCGCCTACCCCCAGGAGTCCATTTGGGAGCTGTGAAGTGCTCACTTAACTACACTTGCCAGTACCGAGGTCCCAGGTTCGATCCCGGCTCTGGGTCACTGTCCGTGTGGAGTTTGCACAATCTCTTCGTGTTTGCATAGGTTTCGCCCCCACAACCCAAAGATATGCAGGGTTGGTGGATTGGCCACGCTAAATTGCCCCTTAATTGGAAAAAAATAATTGGGTAGTCTAAATTTATTTAAAAACAGGAAATAAATCCAAAAAATTAAAATTGCCAATGCCCAATTAGCAATGGCCTTCAGCCGAGCAGCTAAAGGCATCCACAGTCAGTGGTAGTTGTGGGTGATTGGTGGGGCAGGTGGACTGGGGATTGCCCAGGAATGGGAACACATGATCCAGGTGGTGGCATGGTGGAGCTGCGGGCCCTCCTGCCAGGACCCGCGGGCCCCCTGCGCCCCCCCCTCTTCCTGCTCCGCAACACACCCCCCTGATGGTGGACCATTCTGACAGAGGCTGCCCCCCCGGGGGCTCCCCCATTCCACTCTGAGCACCAGGGCAGCAACCTCATTACCCCGGGGCTCATTGCCTGGGAGAAAAGATGGCTACTCACCTCCTCGGATCCCCTCAGCAGCCCTACCGCCAGCTTCATGTTTTTAAAATGGAGTATTAATCGGCGTCTGCGTGGCTACTTGCTGGGGCGGCCTTGAGGTCACGGGAGGCCTTTAGACGGGGTTTTCACCCCTTAATTGTCTGGAGATTGGGCTTAAGTGGTGATTATTGGTTCCTCGCCATGCCACGGCGGGATCCTGATTTCGGCAATCGGGGTGGGCCGGTTAGATCACAAACTGATCGGCGCCCGGAGTGTCTCGGTTTTGGCCTCTCCCGCGATCTAACGGCCTCGTCGTACTCTCACTTAAGTGCAACATGGCTATTACATCTGGCCCTAGATCTCAGCTCTTACAGAACACTAGTTAGGAACTTGCAGTGCCATAGCACATGCCATGTAACACAGAAAAAGATGACTTTGAAGTGTGCACCAGGATGAAATGATGGATAAAAAGAAGAAGAGAGCCGGAGATCACAAAAGCACAACCGCTCCAGCGCTCACATCATGTGACCCCCTGAACCCCTTATTTTTAAACCGTGACCCCTCGTTCTAGATTTTCCCCCTAGAGAAGGCATCCTCTCCACATCCACCCTGTCAACACCCGTCAGGATCTTAAAGGTTGCAATCAGTGTTCCTCTTATTCTTCTAAACTCTGGTGGATTCAAGCCTAACCTGTCCTACCTTTCCTCACAAGATCCACATATTCCTGATTTTAGTCTCGCCAATCTTCTCTGGACTGCTTCTAATGCATTTACAACTTTGCTTAAATAAGGAGACCAATACTGTACATAGTACTCCATATGTGGTGCGCAAGTTAACGGCCTTCTCTCACCCGACCTGGTGTCGGATCAAGGACATTGAATCACACAAGAGGCTGGAAACGCCTCACCAGATTTAACAGAGTCTCGCGAGACCTTCGTGATCTGGATCTCGCCCTCGCTGAGCATGATCCAGGTCAGCATATTTAAATGAGCCATTTGACTCCTGATGCCTGGGACCTAACAGCCGAGCTCGGAGAGCTCACCTGGACGCCGTTTATTGCTGGTTTCCACAAACGTGGACCAGTCATAATGGCACCGGGGGGGTGGGTGTGGGGGGGTGGGGGGGGGGCTTCCAGGCTAGAAACCCTCAGGTGGTCGGGACAGAGACGGGGGGGATTCTGATGCCCCTATGGCACCTTGGCACTGCCAGCCTGGCACCATCTGTGCCACCTGGGAACTCTGGAATGTCAGCCTGGCACTGCCAGGATGCCACGGTAGCACCGACCGAGTGGCAGGGGCACTGCCTGGGTGCCAGGTTGGCAGCGCCAGGGATTAGGCCTGGGGGGCCTTACCAGGTGGTGCGGGGGGAGGGGGGTGATGGGGTGTTCCCGGGGGTCCCCGAGGGTGGGGGAGGTTGAAAACGGGCGGTGGGGGCGGAAAGGGAGGGGTCAATCAGGGCAGCCAGACAAAATGGCGATGTGCGAGGAGCCATTCCTACAGCAGGGAACAGGCCATCTTGGACTGGGTGTTGTGCAATGAGAAAGGATTAGTTGGCAATCTAGTTGTGAGAGAACCCTTGGAGATGAGTGACCACAATATGGTAGAATTCTTCCTCAAAGTGAATAGTGAGGTCGTTGATTCTGAGACCAGAGTCCTGAACGTCAAGAAAGGTAACTCTGATGGTATGAGGCATGAGCTGGCAATGACTGACTGGGAAACATTACTGGAAGGAAGGAGAGCTGACAGGCATTGGCACACATTCAAGGAACAAATAAGTGAATTGCAAACTTGTTTATTCCTATTTGGTGCAAGAGTAGAAAGGGAACTGTGGCCAAACTATGGCTTACAAGGGAAATTAGAGATAGTATTAGATTCAAAGAAGAGGCATACAAATTAGCAAGAAAAAACAATAGACTTGAGGATTGGGAACAGTTTAAAATTCAGCAAAGGCAGACCAAGGGATTGGTTAAGAAGGGAAAATACAGTTTGAAAGTAAACTATGGGGGAACATAAAATCTGACTGTAAAAGTTTCTACAGTTATGTAAAGAGAATAAGATTAATAAAAACTAATGTAGGCCCCTTACAGTCAGAAACGGGGGAATTCATAACAGGGTACAAAGAAGTGTCTGAGGAACTGAATTATTACTTTGCTTCTGACTTCACAAAAGAAGACATGAATAATGTATCGGAAGTCCTGAGAAGCACAAGTTTTAGTGAGGTGTAAAGGAAATTAGTATTAGTACAGAAATGGTTTTGGGGAAATTAATGGTATTGAAGGTAGCCAAACCTCCAGGGCCAGATAATCTGCATCCCAGAGTACTTAAGAAAGTGGCCCTAGAAACAGTGGGTTCATTTGCGGTGATCATTTTCCAAAATTCTTTGGACTCAGGAATGGTTCTTACAGATTCCAGGGTAGCGAATGTAACCATGCTCTTCAAAAAAGGAGGTAAAGAGAAAACAGGGAAATATAGACCGGTGAGACTAACGTCAGTAGTAGGGAAGTTGTTGGAGTCCATTATCACAGATTTAATAGCACAGCATTTGGAAAGCAGTGGTGTAATCAGACAAAATGAGCATGGATTTATGAAAGAAAAATCATGCTTGAAAAAGTCTGCTAAAATTCTTTGAAGATGTAACTAGTAGAGTTGATCAGGGAGAACCGGGGGATGTGGTTTATTCAGATTTTCAGAAGGCTTTCTGAAAAGGTGGTGGAGCCATTTAAAATGGCTAACTCCCGATTTAAATTGGCTAACTCCCGATTTAAAATGGCGAACGGCAAAGGCTGATGGGAAAGACAGCCAACAGGACACAAATGAGCAGCTGCAGGTTGAGTGTGTATTTACCTCTGGAAAGGCCAGACAAGATCGATACCAGCAACCATCAGCATAACAAAACACCAGCCATCTGCATATTAATGAGCAATCCCCAGGAACAATGAGCAACATTTAGACACATAAAGCAAAACCAGACTCTTTGGCGCCAGCAGAAGCCTACACAAAGGGAGGTGAACGACCGCCTCAGGACCACCCATCGATCAGGGAACCGCTCCAGCATTGGAGAAAATCAAACCAAGTGATTGGGACAAAGTCCAATCACTTGGAACCAGGTACAGGGTCCGCCCCGAAAGGCAGGAAGACCCTGGGGACTATAAGAATTAAGCCCCAAGTTCAAATTGTTCTTCTTGACCGGGTCACTCAGCAACGCGAACCAACCCTTGACAGTGACCGGTTCAGCCGCTGCCGCTATCCAGTAAGTCTTACTTCAACGCTCGCTATGAGATAGGCGCTCCTAGCTACCAATCTGTACCAACTTCGAATCCCGTAGGCTCAGAACCCGAACAAAAGGCCATTCGTTTCCCTGACCTGGTGGGCCAGTTCCAAGTTAAGTATTGGCCTGTTTGTAGAATTTGTACATGAGGCGTGATTACTGTGTATAATAAATGTGCTTTGATTGAAATCTTACTAAGCGGTGTATTGGATTATTGATCATTACTCGGACTTGAACCACGTTGTGGTATCAGAAAGATACCTGGCGACTCAAGAGCAAAGTTGATAAAACAGAGCAATTAAACTAAGGCAAAAGTTAGCAACATTATTTGGCGACCCAGATGGGACCCGATCTAGAAGTGGAAAACCACTCTGGGAGAACCCAAGAATTTGAATTAGAGATCCAATTGGAAACAGAAAACCACAAGTGTTCAAGCAGTTCTGATCAATACTCATAATTCGGAAGTGTGTGTATGCATGCGTAACTAACAGGGCGATAAGGTAAAACTGATAGATTTTTGTTGCGTCAAAACTGTCGGAAGTTTGTATATCGGAAAGTAGTGAAAGCCGTAAGCTTATTTACAGCACCGCCTTAGCTCCCCTGTTCCAAATTTAAAAGAAGCATTCGGATAGGAAAGATGGCAATGCAGGCAATGCAGCGCCTAATGAACCCTGAGGAATTTGCGGTCGCAGCGACCAGCAGCAGTAGAGTGGGACAATGTCCCATTTGGGAGGAAGAAATCAGGAAATATCTCAAAGGGAAAGGATGGCCCCTTTGGAATGATTTCTGTGACAACGAGGAATCAGGTCCCGGGAGTATAGGACATACCTGGTGGGAGAACCTGAGCGAGATCCAGAAAAAGAGCTTAGGGAAAGCTCGCAAGCCGATGGCAATCGTGTCCTGCTTAGCTCAATTGCGAGGCACAGAGGAGGTCGTTAGGACGCTCCGGAAAGAAGTAGAAGGCATACATTGGATGAGTAAGGTCGATGTAAGCGAGGTAGAAAAGGAGAATTTAGACTTGAGAAGGAAATTGGCAGCAAAAGCTGGAGAGGTGGATGACGCCAAAAGGGCTCACCAGTCTTGTCTGGTGCACTTAAGCACCTTCCAGTCTCAATACGAAAAGGCCTATCAGGACACGCAACGTGCAGTCCTGGTACGAGAAGAAACGGAAATACAGGTAGAGGCATTACAAAAACAGTGTAGTGACCTCAAGGCAGCATTGAGCGCACTCCATGCTGCCACCACAGAACAAAGACAAAGCACATTAGACCACGCAAAGTGCCGGAAGCAGATTGCAGAGCTGGAATCACTGCTTTCAATTCAAAAAGGTTTTCAGGAAACCTTTGGAGAAAGATTAGATCAGGAAGACGGCCCTGATTGGGAAGAATTGAATGAAACAGCGCAGAGATATGTTCAGGGAACACGTGCGCAGGGAAAGACACAAAAGAGAAAAGCGCCCCAACCCCCCACACAGCAGATAGTTCAAGTTCCAATGAACCCAGTAACCACCCACCGCACAGCCACACCAGACGATGCGGAATTTCTATATTCCACCCCCTCAACAGTGCTACAATTACGGGACGCGTGCGATAAAATCACACCGTTCCTCCCCACCTCAGACCCGCACCATTTCTTTGCCACAGTTAAGCATCAGGTGACCATGTACGGCCTGGATGAGCGAGAGCATGTAAAGCTCACCGTTTTAAATTTAGACCCATCAGTAGCAGCAGCCCTTCCCGACCCACAGAATGTAGGAGGAGGCACACTTGCAGAAATGCATACCGCGATCCTGGATTCGATCGGGTATAACCGGGGTGACCCCGTAGATAGCCTCAACAAATGTAGGCAAAAGAAATCCGAGCACCCCACAGCGTTTGCTGGACGCCTGTGCATCCACTTTGCAACAGTCTTTGGAGACTTAGTCCGTGCCCATTTGTCCCCAGACAACATGGCCAAATGGACCCGCACCCTTATCTCCCATGCCACAGAAACAGAACAGAAAGCCTGCGTGAGTTATGATCCCTCAGAGGAGGCCCATAACGAGAAGTGGGTAGTGAAAAGATTGTCCCGCGCTTGGGAGCAATCTGTTCAAAGTAAATCCGCGCTGAAGAATACCGAGGAAAAGCAGGCCGGAGCAGATATGCAGGCAGTAAAAACACACCAGAACCCCGCATGGTTGAATGAGGGAAAGAACAGCCCCCCACCCAAGTCACAGGAGTGTTACAACTGCGGACAGTTGGGACACTTCGCAAGAGAGTGCAATGCCCCTAAAAAGCCACAGAGAAACCAGCAGACGGGCACTCTGATTAAGAAGAAGACAGAGCCCGTTCATAGCGTTAGCGCCCGTTCGGATCAGACGGACTTGACCGGAACCGACTGACGGTGTACGGACTCCCCCAGTTGGGTCTGCGACACCCTTTGGGATAGATCCGGATGACCGGCAGTTGCAGCAAAATATTCGGGGACAGCCCATGGAATTTCTATGGGACACAGGAGGGTCCCGCACCACGATAAATTCCTCCACCCTGTTTCAAAAAGACACGTGGCCCACTACAGCCACTATCACCCTCAGTGGCTTTACAGGCCACTCACAGCAGGGACACATCACAGCCCCTGTACCCATTCAAATCGGTAACATCACCACCAAGCACCCCGTAGTTTTAGTTGACCTGCCCCACACAGCAGAACACATTCTGGGAATCGATTTCATGAATTCCCACCACCTTTCATTCGATCCAGTCAACCAGTGTGTCTGGAAGATGGCAAAATCCGCAAGAGTCCCCGCAACACTCAACTTAGGAGAGTACATGAACAAAATTAGCGCCGTAGGCAAATTTCGGTTCAACCCGACCACGCTTAGTACGGACAAGCAGGTTCGGGCAGTTCTGCAAAAGAACAGGGCAGCATTCGCGACCCACAAGCACAACTGTGGATGGATGACTGGCTCCATACAAGTAACAAGACCTGAGCCTTGTTACTTGTATTCTGAGTATTGGGACAAAGTCCAATCACTTGGAACCAGGTACAGGGTCCGCCCCGAAAGGCAGGAAGCCCCTGGGGACTATAAGAATGAAGCCCCAAGTTCAAATCGTTCTTCTTGACCGGGTCATTCAGCAACGCGAACCAACCCTTGACAGTGATCGGTTCAGCCGCCGCCGATATCCAGTAAGTCTTACTTCAATGCTCGCTACGAGATAGGTGCTCCTAGCTACCAATCCGTACCAACTTCGAATCCCGCAGACTCAGAACCTGAACGAAAGGCCATTTGTTTCCCTGACCTGGTGGGCCAGTTCCAAGTTAAGTATTGGCCTGTTAGCTGCAGAAGTAGCTTAGACATAGAATCTGTACATGAGTAGTGATTACTGTGTATAATAAATGTGCTTTGATTTAAATCTTACTAAGCGGTGTATTGGATTATTGATCATTACTCGGACTTGAACCACGTGGCGGTATCATAAAGATACCTGGCGACTCAAGAGCAAAGGTGATAAAACAGAGCAATTAAACTAAGGCAAAAGTTAGCAACAGCGGGCAGGTTGTTTCCACTGGTGGGTGAAAGCAGAACTAGGGGGCATAGCCTCAAAATAAGGAGAAGTAGATTTAGGACTGAGTTTAGGAGGAACTTCTTCACCCAAAGGCTTGTGAATCTATGGAATTCCTTGCCCAGTGAAACAGTAGAAGCTCCTTCATTAAATGTTTTTAAGATAAAGATAGATAGTTTTTTGAAGAATAAAGGGATTAAGGGTTATGGTGTTCGGGCCGGAAAGTGGAGCTGAGTCCACAAAAGATCAGCCATGATCTCATTGAATGGAGGAGCAGGCTCGAGGGGCCAGATGGCCTACTCCTGCTCCTAGTTCTTATGTTCTTATGTTTCTTCGACCAGGTCTCACATAGTAGATTAATATGTAAAGTTAAAGCATATGGAATTACGGATAATGTCTTGAGATGGATAGAAAGCTGGTTAGCAGACAGGAAGCAAAAATTTGGAATAAATGGGTCTTTTTCTGATTGGAAGGCAGTGATTGGCGGGTACCGCTGGGACCTGTGCTAGGACCCTAACTGTTCACATTATACATTAATGATTTGGATGAGGAAACTAAATATATTGGGCGCGATTCTCTGAAATGGAGACAGAGTGTTCGCGCCGTCGTGAACGCCAGCGAGGTTCACGATGGCGCGCAACGGCCCCTATCCTGCCGATTCAGGGCCCGAAAATGGGCTAGGAGCGGCGCCACGTCATTTACGCGCGCCAGGCCTTGGCGCCGCATAAAGGCGGCGCCGCATACATGACGCGGCCGGCGCTGCATAACTGGCATCACCCACGCATGCGCGGGTTGGCTGGCACCAACCCGCACATGCGTGGTTGCCGTCCTCCCCGAGTCCGCCCCGCAAAAGGATGTCCAACGGATCTTGTGGGGCTGCGGAAGAAAGGAGGTCCTCCTTCAGAGAGGCCGGCCCGACGATCGGTGGGCACCGATAGCGGGCCAGACCCCATTTGAGGCCCCCCCCGGTGCAGGATCCCCCCTCCCCCCCCACAGGCCGCCCCCCCCCAGCGTTCCCGTGCTGTTCCCGCTGGCAGCGACCAGGTGTGGATGGCGCCGGGGGAACCCGCCGTTTTGGGCAGGCTGCTCGGCCCATCCGGCACTGAGAATTGCCGGGGTACCAGTGAATCGCCATTTTGGCTGTCTTGGGCGATTCACTGGACCGCGCCGCGCAAAAGGCGATTGTGCCGATCTGGCCGCTTCCGTGAATCGTGGGAGGGCGTCGGACCGGCGTTGCGGGAAAATTTGGCGACCTAGGCGATTCTCTGAAACGGTGCGGGAGCAGAGAATCGCGCCCCCCATCTCCAAATTTGCAGAGGATACAAAGTTGGGTGGGAGGGTGAGCTGTGAGGAGGATGCAGAGATGTTTCAGTGGGATTTGGACGGGCTGAGTGAGTGAGCACATGCATGGCAGATGCTCTATAATGTGGATAAATGTGAGGTTATCCGCTTTGGTAGCAAAAATAGGAAGGCAGATTATTATTTTAATGGATGTAAATTGAGGGACATGGCTACTCAGTGAGACCTTGGTGTCCATGTGCATTAGTCACTGAAAGTAAGCGCGCAGGTACAGCGGCAGTAAAAAAGCTAAATGATATGTTGGCTTTCATAGTTGTACAGGAATAGAGATGATTTACTGCAATTGTATAGGGCATTGGTGAGGCCACACCTGCAGTTTTGCTGTCCCTATCTGAGGAAGAATGTTCTTGCTATGGAGGGAGTGCAGTGAATGTTTACCAGGCTGTTCCTGGGATGGCCGGACTGTAATGTGAGGAGAAACTAAATCGGTTAGGATTGTATTCATTGGCGTTTAGAAGAATGAAAAGGGATTTCACAGAAACTTACAAAATTCTAACAGGATTAGACAGGGTAGATTCAGAAAGAATGTTCCCGATGGTGGGGGAGTCCAGAACTAGGGGTCATAGTTTGAGGATAAACCTTTTAGGACTGAGGTGAGGAGAAATGTCTTTACCCAGAGAGTGGTGAATCTGCGGAATTCACGACCACAGAAAGTAGTTGAGGCCAAAACTCTGTGTGATTTTAAGAAGGAATTAGATATAACTCTTGGGGCTAAAGGGATCAAGGAATATGGTTTGGGGGGGGGGGGGGGGGGGGGGGAGGAGGCAGAATCAGGGTATTGAACTTGATGATCAGCCATGATTATAATCAATGGCAGAGCAGACTCGAAGGGCCGAATGGCCTCCTCCTGCTTCTATTTTCAATGTTTGTAAGTGTGGCCTCAGTGGAGAGAAACTCACCAAGGCCAAAAGAAAAATGGCAAAGTGCCATTAAATAGCGAGGCGTTTATCGGTGTTGCAGCCACTGAGAAACACCCCACCAAACGTGTCCAAACCCAGATGTAGATTTTATTTGGGTTAAATCACACCCATGGTCTCACTAGTGCCCTGTACAATTGAAGCATAACCTCTCTATTTCTGTAATTAATTCTCCTCACAATAAATGATATTTTTCTATGAATTTTCTGAATTACTTGCTGTACCTACATAGGGTGGCACGGTGGCACAGTGGTTAGCACTGTTGCCTTACAGCACCAGGGTCCCGGGTTCAATTCCAGCCTCGGGTGACAGTCTGTATGGAGTCTGCACTTTCTCCTTCTGTCTGCATGGGTTTTCTCCAGATGCTCCGGTTTATTCCCACAGTCCAAAGACGTGCAGGTTAGGTGGATTGACCATGCTCAATTGCCCCTTCGTGTCCAAAAGCTTAAGTGGGGTTATGGGGAAAGGGTGGGAGTGTGGGCCGAGGTAGTTCTTTCCAAGGGCTGGTGCAGACTCAATGGCCTTTCTGCACTATAGGGATTCTGTGATTCTGAATCTCAGAGCTCTGCAATCTCTCACCATTTAACTAATACGCTTCTTATTTATTCGTCCGGCCAAAATGGACAATTTCCCATTTCCCCACATTATACTCCCATTCGCCAGATCTTTGCCCACTCACTTTATGTCCTCTTCACAATTTACCTATCTTTGTATTGCCAGTAAATTTAGCTACCGTGCCCTCGGTCTCTTCATCCAAGTCATTTAAATAAACTGTAAAAAGTTGAGGACCCAGCACTGATCCCTGTGGCTCACCACTCATTACATCTTGCCAACCAGAAAAATACTAATTTATGCCAACTCTGTTTTCTGTCAGCCAACCAATCTTCTATACATACCAATATATTATCCCCTTCAGCGAGAGCTTTTATTTACTGCAATAACCTTTGATTTGGCATCTTAACAAATGCCTTCTCGAAATCTAAAAAAAGTCTAGTTTTGGTACAAATATAATTCTGCATCTTAGAACGAATAACACTACTAGCAGCCCTGATAATTTCACATGGTGTGAAGTAATCAGGTGTTAGAAAGTTTTTGGAGAAAATCTTCACCCCTCCTTGATATTATTAGCCAGTGGTAACATGTGCAATAAATTAAATGAATTACTTCAGAGATGTGGGCTGCATGAATATGATTTACCACACGCCACGAGGATGTCCATCTGCTTTGTGGGTCAAATTTTCCCATTGCTACTGGAAATAATTTTCAATATATCCTCACACTCAATAGCACATTTTTTAAAAATTCTCCTTCCTCTCAAATCATCACTGACTTGTGCTGTTGACTGGCCATCACTTTTTGCTGGAATGGCAGTGTTCTAGTTGTCAGCCGGCCTACGTGATGATAACTGTGAAGAACTTTTGTCCCATCAGGAGAAATTGTGAGTATTTGTAGACACACGTGATAGTAAAGGACAGCCATTAGGTTGTATCAACTGGAGGTTATGTTTGTAAACTTTAAAAGTCTCAACAAAGCTGTGGACCTTCAAAAAAGTAGGACTCCCATCTCGGAATCTGAAGATTGTGGATTCAAGTCACACTTAAGAGTCTTGAGCCCAAAACCTGGGCTGATATTCAGGGCAATACTGTAGGTGGCAGCACTTTCAGAGGTGCCATCTTTAGGATGACGCATTAAACGAAGCCTCACACTGCCCTCTCAGGTGGCCATAAGAGATCCCAAGATGCTAATTGAAGACGAGCAAGGTCATTCACTTGTCGGTGTCCGGGCTGATATTTATCCTTTAACAAAGATCGCTACTAGATGGTCATTTTCAGTCAGGTGGCTGTTTGTCCAACTTTGCTGTGTGTAAATTGACTGCCAACAATGACTACACTTGAAAATTACTTCATTGGCTGTAAAGCGGTTTGGGACAACTTTCTTTTTTTCCTTTCACTACTTACTTGCTAACTTCAGCGAAAAAGTTTAGCTTTCACTTGGTCCTGTCCCTTTTCAGCCTGTGACATGTGACATTTCTTCCTGGCCCCTGGGGTACCCAATCTGACCTAGTTTGTGGCTGCCTAATAACCAGGCTGACAGCACTGGAGAGAGAGGCTGAGCCACCATTATCCAGGATCGGTGTCAAAACTCAGATGCCTGAAACAGCTTCATTCTCCAAGTGCTACCCTTGCCAAAAACCAGAGATAAAAAAAGATAGTTTTGCAAATGATTCATCAAGGCCAATAGTTAGGAATGTCAGCAGAGCACAAATAGATGTTACAATAATGTTACTTCTATTGGGTAAATTAAACATGATTACAATAAATATGGCATTTATTGCCATACCTACAACAGTGTCAACATTGAAGCCACTGGTCTAATATCAGTACCATCCTTTATTGTTTCACTGCTGTAGTTTATAAGGCACAGGATGTAATTCTCCAGAAATAACATGCGATAAAGAGAGCCAAGAAATCCTACAACCAACAAACCAGATATAAGCTTTGCAGCCCTGCCACATCCAGTTGTGAATGGTTGTGGACAATTAAACAACCAACTGGAGGAGGAGGCTCCACAAATATTCTTATCCCCAATGATGGGGGAACCCAGCACATCAGTGCAAAATAAGCAACGGTGAACCATCTGCAATAATCTTCAGCCATAGTGATGGATCTGTATTTTGTTAATATATTTACGTGTCACTGCACTGATATATCAATCATACAGAACTCGAGACTGAGCTTCTTGACTGAAGTCAAGAATATCTTTATTTATGTCAGTTTCAAAGTCTATTGATCAAGTCAAATTTTATACGAGTACAGAATCTAAAAGTTGTTTGTCCAATGCAAATACAGATGGTTGAGTTGAATTCAAGATACAATTCAGTTCGGGGTAATTTCTTCAGATCAAAATGCACAATACAAAAATGAAACAAAAGTAAATAGCTGTTTGCAAAGCAAAGTAGGACTAGGTTTTCAAAGGATAGGTTAAGATGAATTCAGAGAGAGAGAGAGATGAGAGCTTCAAGTTGATTTTGGAGAGCGTGTGAGAGAGAGAGAGAGTTCTCTCCCTGTCTCATAAGTAAAACATAATCGTTCAGGTTCTATCCCCTTTCTAACTGTGATTGGGTTAAAATATTTATAATTCATTTAATTCAATGAAATGTCTGTCTATCAAGTTTTAAGAGATAATATGGCATGGGAGAACTTCTATGTGTTTCAAACCGTCTGTTTCCCACCATGTTCTCCAGAACTGGGATGTTTGCCCAATAATGACAACAATGCGTCTAAAGTCATTTTGTATGCCCACAGGGGCTAAATAGCTGGCTTGCAAAGCAGACCAAGGCAAGCCTCCCCGAACAGATGCCAGAATGTGGCAACTAGGGGCTTTTCACAGTAACTTCATTTGAAGCCTACTTGTGACAATAAGCGATTTTCATTTCATAGTCAGTCCGAACACTGACTTTCTTATCTGATGTTTCCCATGCTCTCAACATTTTATGCTGTTATGGTTAATATATATGATTTTCAATAGTATAATGCCACCTAAATCATTTCTTTCTTTAAACCTTTAATACCTATAATAAAGTAGGTTTCTATGGATAGGTGTCGGGTCCATGCCAGCCTCTTCCTGAGGTCCCCAACAATAAAGATGTCTTCAGCCAATTCAATTCACTCCATATAATATCAAGAAATGGTTGAAGGTGCTATTTACAGCAAAGGCTTTCAGCCTTGACAACGTCTCAGTGATAGTATTGAAGACAGGTCCTCCAGAACCTGCTGCACCTTTAGCCAAGTTTTCTAGTACAGTCACAACACTGGCATCCACCCATCAATGTGGAAAATTTCCAGGTATTATCTGTACATACGAACTTATGAATGAGGAGCAGGAGTAGGCCATTAGGGCCCTCAGACCAGTTCCATAATTCAGTGAGGCCAAAGCTGATCTGAATGTGGCCTCAATGCCACAATCCTACCTACCCCATACCCTATGATTCTCCTGTTAGTTAAGAATCCTTGCACCTCCGTCTTTAAAATATTCAATGACCCTGCCTCCATCGATCTCTGGGGACGAGTTCTGCAGACACGTGACCCTCTGAGAGAGAAAACTTCTGCCCATCTCTGTATTAAATGAGAGACCCCTAAACTGTGTCCCTCGTTCTAGTTTACTCCACAAAATAAAACATCCTATTAGCATCCACCCTGTCAAGTGCCCTCAGGATCTTATATGTTTCAGTAAGATCATCTCTCAATCTTCTGAACGCCATTCGATACAGGCCCAACCTGTCCAACCTTTCCGCATAAGGTAACCCCAGAGACAAATAAACTGTCTTAGAACTATTTCTAATACAATTCGGTCCTTTCTTAAATAAGGAAACTAAAATTGTACATAGTACTCCAGATGTGGTCTCACCAATATCCTGGAATTCTGCAGGAAAATGTCCTTAATTTATATTCCATTCCTCTTGCAATAACCAATAACATTCTATTTGCCTTCCTACTCGCTTGTACCAATATAATAGCTTCTGTGATTCATTAACTCAGACACCCAGATCTCCTGTATCTCAGGAAATCTCTCTCCTTTGAGAAATTATGCTGCTTTTCTATTCTTCCTGCCAAACTAAACAAGTTCACATTTTCCCACATTATTCTCCATCGGCCAAATGTTTGCCCACTCACTCGTCCTAACATTTCCTTTTGCAGGCTCGTTGTGTCCTCCTCACAACTTACTCTCCTATCTATCTATTTATCAACCACACATTGTCCATAAAAAGCAGAAGAAGTCCAATCCAGCCAATTACCATCTATCAGTCTACTCTATTGTCCGAGATCCAACAACCTTCAGTTGTTTCATCAATGACCTTCCTTCCATCAGAAGTTCAGATGTGCAGATGTTCGCTGATGGCTGCACAATGTCCAATACTGTTAGGAAAATAAAGGTAGTTTTAAAGGATTTATATTTGCATTGGTAAATATTAGAAAAAGGTCTGATTTTGAGTGGGTTTAATTTAATGTTCCTGCCTGAAATGTTTGAACTTGTGGTTGGACTCATGCTGGACAAAGGTGTTTGTACGTGTGGAGGTTGGTTAAGTTTCAACTGTGCTTCTATTGTGTTTGGAGAGGGCTATGGCATGAAGAATAAATAAATAAAAGACATAAGCATGTGAGGGTTGTTTAGGAACTGGAGCCTTGTAAGGAAGAGGAATTTTTAAGTTTTAGTTTAACTAATGTGTTGGAGGCAGGGGGCGGAAATCTCTGATAATGGGGCTATGTCCTCAGGCGCACCGGAAAACGGGCGCGAATCACTCTGGACTTTCTCCATTTTGAAGCGAGCCAGCAGGGCCCCGGAGTGCTCCATGCAGCTCCGGCTGCCGATACGGGGCCATGCACGTCTGGCCACGGGTCCGCGCATGTGCGCGGCGGTTGCCTGCAGCGGCGGCCCTGCGCAACATGGCGGACTGGCCCCGACAATATAGGCCCCCCCCAGATAGCGTGCGCCCGCCGATCGGTGGCCCACGATCGCGAGCCTGGCCATCCTGGAGGCCCCCCCTCGGTGACTGATCCCCCCGCCCCCCACCAGAGCGGCCACGGACTGGGTCCGCAGCTGCCACTCCAAGCTCCTACTGCATGGAACCATGAGTGAACCACGCTGGCAGGAACTTGGCCAGTTGTTGGCAGAGAATCGCCCTGGGGGCCTCTTTCAATGGTTCTCAACCGGCGCCACGTTTACTGTGCACGCATGACTGGTGGTGATTCTCCGGTCCCTGGAGAATCACAGGAAGACTTCGGACCCGATCGCGGGTCTGACGTCCCATTCTCGCCCCCGTGCCGAGCGCGATTTCGGCATGGAGGCTCAGAGAATCCCACCCAGGATCTCGGGGAGTGATCATTTCTCAACTCCTCTATAATAATAATTGCTTATTGTCACAAGTAGGCTTCAATGAAGTTACTGTGAAAAGCCCCTAGTCGCCACATTCCTGCACCTGTTCGAGGAGGCCGGTACGGGAATTGAACCCGCGCTGCTGGCCTTATTCTGCATTACAAGCCAGCTGTTTAGCCCACTGTACTAAACCAGCTTCTTTCTTCTAGAAGAACAGGGTGGACAGGATGGGAGTTGCTAAGAGGCACGCTTCCTGAAGTATAAGTTACAGTCCAGATAACCAGGAATCGGGACAGAAAGAGTGTTTGAGATGATGTTCTGAATTTAAAAGGCAATTATAGAACAAAGATCAAAGATCAAAGAAAAGTACAGCACAGGAACAGGCCTTTCTGCCCTCCAAGCCTGCGCCGACCATGCTGCCCGTCTAAACTAAAATCTTCTACACTTCCGGAGTCCGTATCCCTCTATTCCCATCCTATTCATGTATTTGTCAAGATACACCTTAAAAGTCACTATTGTCCCTGCTTCCACCACCTCCTCCAGCAGCGGGTTCCAGGCATCCACTACCCTCTGTGTAAAAAAACTTGCCTCGAACATCTCCTTAAACCTATGCCCCCTCGTAATTGACCCCTCTATCCTGGGAAAACGTCTCTGACTATCCACTCTGTCTATGTCCCTCATAATTTTGTAGTAACCGGATTTTAAAGTGGGGCAACAACCTTCAAAGGTAAAAACAGTATCTGATGTAATTTTAATCCAGTCTGGGAATCAAGAGTTGAAGCAATTGTGAGCAGTTTGCACAGCAGTCAAGAGATGAAAATCCTAAAAGGTTGGTGCAAAAATCCTGGAATGGATTTATTGTTAAAAGTGGAACGGAAGTATTGCTTAAAAGTTTAATTTGGAAAATCTGGTCTGGATTTCAGAATGCAAAACACTAAGGGAAATCACAATTATGAGAGAAGATTTTAAAGCATGTTTTTGGGAGAGGTGTTTGGAAATCATCTCGGGGATTCTGAGAAGATATCTGCAAACATTCACTTGGGTTCAGAGAGGAGTATATCTCACCACAATCATCTTAAGTGCTTGAACAGGATTTTTTTGTGTTAATGAGACACTGTAGCTTAAGATGTACTTTGTAACCCATGTTAATCCAAAAACCTGTGCATAATTGTTAAGCTAAGTGGAGACTAAATGACTATTGTATAATAATCCAACTTTTCATGTTTAATAAATATGTTTTCCTTGTTGTTAAAACTGATTAGCAGCCCAGGGACTGTTCCTCCACGTTTTAGAAAAAGTAAAGTATAAGCTACAGTCTTTTGAGCCAGGGTTCCATTCTGGGATTTTCCTATCCAGTTATAACACCAACTGATTCATTACAATACCGTTCATGACTCCACAGATACTAAAGTTGTCAGCATTATATGCAGCAAGACCTGGTCAACATTCAAGCTTGGACTGATAAATGGCAAGTAACATTGATGCCAAACAGGTGCCAGGCAACAACACTCAAGTGGTTTGATCCCATCCAGGACAAAGCAACACGATTGATTGGCGTCTTATCTGTCATCTTAGACATTGAATCCCACTACCATCAATGCACAGTGACAGTAGTGTGATGCCCTGCAGCAACTTGGCAAAACGCCTTTGACAGCGTCTTCCAAACCCATGACTTCCACCACATTGAAAGACAGCAGACACATGGGAACACCACCACCTGCATGTTTCCCTCCAAGTCATCACCTTGACTTGGAATGATATTGTTGTTTCTTTGCTGTCTCTGGAACTTCCTTTCTAACAGAACTGTGGGTGTTCCGACAACACACAGTCTGCAGTGGTTCATGAAGGTGGCTCGCCACAACTTCCGCAAGTGATGGGCAATAAATGCTGGCCTAGCCAGCGATGCCCACATTCCATGAAAGAATTAAAAATAAACTTACTCCCATTTAGTGTATGTATTAAATGCACCTCATAATGTAAGATTGCTAGCAACAAATTTGCTACTACTAATAGTGATGCTGGTGGCGGAGTTGCTTTCTGATGGAGCACACCCAATTCTTCCAAGCCACTTTCCATTGAATTGAACTCCCTATTCAGAGCTTGGATTGTGATCATCAACGATTCCAACAGCAACATTTTGACACAACCCAAAAGTATCAAAGATAGAGGTTTCAAATTTCAAGTAGCTGCTCTCTGCTACTGCAAGATGCATGGTTTTAAAATGAGAAGTTGCGTGGGTCATCCAGTTCATTAATCTTTGTGCATGATCCTGGAAAATGTAATTTGGCACAAAATTAACCATGCCGGCTATGCTGAGCCCAATCATGCCCTTCCCATTATTGTCACACACGGAGCATTCTAACTGGCTTTGCTGGATTGTGATCAACAGTTCTTGAGGTTTTTTCTTGGCTCCTTGCTGCTGCACTTTTAGCTGTCTCGTAGTTCCATGGTGGCAATCTGCTAATTTAGTTCTGCTTAAATCTGAGATCTTCTGCCCGTCTGATGGAAGCTTTGCAATCGGAGCCACTGGACAGGACCTCCACATTTTCGTTTTGACTTCCTGGGACTGAGAGCAGGCAACCGCAAGTTCTAACCCTTCAAATCCTCCCAAATTGGCATGATTCTCCAAAGACAAAAGTGTTTTCCAATTTAAATTAAGTATCGTACAGCCGACCCTTGTGTGGACTGCAAGAAAGATTCAAGACTTTGTAACACTGTGGGAGGAGTGAGGCTCTGCTCTTTTCCAACGCGCCCTCCCTGGCACCCCCACAATGAAGCCAGAATGCCTGTGAGTGGCTACCTCAATGTGGTTTTGTCATAATTCCGGATGGTGCTGTTATTTTTATTTTCATGATGTACGACTCAATTTGGAAAGAATGCTGTCGGGAACCTACTCATAAAATGTGCCTGAGACCTGTGAGCCATCCTGAATTAACTCGTTAGATCCTGCACAGGGATTTGCAGACTAAAATATTGGGCACGATCTAACGGAAAAGTTTCCAAGTGTCATTCAGGTGGGTTTGACTGGGAGTTTCTCCTTGGCTGTCTTTGAGTTCCCCAACGCTATCTAACCACATTTAAGTCACCTCTTCGGCACTGGGAAGTTTCCCTCCGGGCTAGCTCGCACTTAGAATTTTTTCCATCACTGAGGAGCTGAACTCACTTGCCAGATTGGCTCCTCAGAGATCGGGCCACCATTTTGAGAGGTGGCCTCTCAAATGGCGCTGACCCATTTGAGGGTCAGTGCCACCCATGGGCGCTGTCATCCCCCACACACATAGGCATTACCCCCCCCCAAGTGCCACATGGCAGTGCCAAGTTGCAAGCCTGGCAGTGCCAAGGTGTACGGGTGCCAGGGGAGAGCCAGGGTGCCACCCTGCCCTGCCCCTGACCACCCAGGGGCCTCCAATGGCCTCTGAGATCCCCCAGGTGCCTGGTCCACATTTGCGAGGACCAGTACTAATCAGTGCCCGACTGGGGTCTCCCTGGTGAGGCCGGTATATGTCGGAAGCTGATTAGATCCGGCATCGCTGTGCAAAACTGGGTCCCGCCCATTGTGGGACCCCATCCCAATAAGGAAAGATTACAGAAATTGGGCTTGTTGTCCTTAGAGCAGAGAAGATTAAGAGGTGGCCTTATTAAGGTGGTCAAAATTATGAATAATTTTGACTGGGTAAAGAAGAATATTCTGTTTCCGCTAGTTGATAAGTTAGTGACGAGGGGTCACAATTTCAAGATAGTCAGCAAGAGAGCTAGGGGTGAGTTGAGGAGAAACCTCTTTACTCAGAGAGTTGTTGGGATTTGGAATGTGAGGTGGGATTCTCTCAGCCCATGCCGGGTCGGAGAATCACTGGGCTGGGCGCGAATTGCGCGACGCCGCCCCGACGCCGGTCCACCGATTCTCCAGTGAGTGGAGAATCGGCGCCATCTGCGCCTGCGCGGTTGGTGCACCGCCGGTCGGGGGCCGCTTGCGTGGCCCCCCCGGCGATTTTCTGCCCGTGATCGGCCGAGTGGCCGCCCAAAAAAGCCCGAGTCCCTCCGGCACCGTTCACATCTGGTCTTACCCAGTGGGACCTCGGCATCCATCCTGTGGGGGGGCGGCGTGGTGAGGGGGGGGCGGGGGGTTCTGACCCCGGGGGGGCCTCCACCGTGGCCTGGCCTGCGATCGGTGTCTACCAATCGGCGGGCTGGCCTCTCGTGACGGGGGCCTCTTTTGGTCCGCGCCGGCCCCTGTAGCCCTATGCCATGTTGTGTCGGGGCCGGCACGGAGAAGGAAGCTACCGTACATGCACGCATTTGTGCCGTTCGCATTGCGCATGCGTGCATTCGCGCCGGTCGCAGCGCGCATGCGCAGACCCGCGGCGCCCACTTGATGCCGGTATCGGCAGCTGGAGCAGCGTGGGTCACTGCAGTGCCATGCTGGCCTCCTGTAGGGCTCAGGATTGCTGCTCCTGGGGGCCCTACGTAAAACGTGACCGCGTTTACGACGGCTTCAACACTTAGCCTCGGGGTCAGAGAATCCCTCCCCAGCTGCCTAGAAAAGTGGTGAAGGCAGATTCCATAGGAAGTTTCAAAAGAGAGGTGGATATATATTTGAAAATGATGAATTTATAGGGCTACAGAGATAAGACTGGGGAATGGGACTACCTAGATCACTCTTTCAGGGGCCAGTGCAGACACAATGGGCCAAATGACCTCCATATGTGTTAGACGTTTTAGTTGCTGTGATATGAAGAGTCTAAAGTTCTGTTCCTTTTTCACAAACACACATTTATTTCCTTCCAACAGCCTTTGCACACAACTCTCACTATACATCACCTGACAGAGGCCACCTGAAGCCCCTTTACATATCAGTGTCAATTAATGAATACTTAACATAAATGAGACAACTAATTGCAATGTCTCTTAACCCATTACTTAACAATATGTGCTGTCACATTCTGCGATTCTATTTCAAAATGATGGTTGTTACGTCTTTCTCCATTTTGGTGGGCTTAGGCTTTTGGCACACTCTCTCTCTTATAGCCTAAAAACTTAATGACCTCACTCGGTCTTCTCCACATGACCTTGCCTTCTCCGCAAACAAACACCCAATTTTGTTTTCCAAGCTCAGTTTGTCTCTCAATTAGTACTGCCTTGACTAGTGTTAAATCCCCTCGTCTGTAAGAGATCTGATAATTGTTCAGCTTGGACACCTACTCCGTGTCTAGCATGAAATAACTCCTTTCTTAAGATTCCATAATTGCAATTTCCTGTTGCCTGTATAGGTCATTGATGGATGAATCCATGCTTTCTCCTGTTCTTTGCTTTCTCTTGTTAAATTTTACCCTTTTTATTATTAAGTTTCTATGAATACTGAAATATGAATCAGATGCTAACAGGTCTTCTACATAAGAAATTGAAGTCTCATCAACTCCCTGCCTTGCTATAACAACATCACCGAAAGATCCAACTGCATGAAATAGTGTATTGACTTGGTCCATTTGATATTTTTTGTGTAAACCAGAAGCAGCTCTATATCTATGACCCCTTTCCGCAGCTGTTCCAGTTCTGGTCCTTCAATGCCCAAAAATGGTTCTGGGAGTGGTACTGCATGTTGTGTGCTTCCATACTGAATGCTAGAATTGTTGCTGCTTCACTGGTGTTGCGTGCTGATATGTCTGTGCTCACTGCTGTCCTGACTTTAACCCCTTTATACAATCTTCAATAACTAAGTTATTTCGTCCTAAATTCTTTTTTTTTAAAGTTAGTGTACCCAATTAATTTTTTCCAATTAAGGGGCAATTTAGCCTGGTCAATCCACCTACCCTGCACATCTTTGGGTTGTGGGGGCGAAACCCACGCAAACACGGGGAGAATGTGCAAACTCCACACGGACAGTGACCCAGAGCCAGGATCGAACCTGGGACCTCGGCACCATGAGGCTGCAGGGCTAACCCACAGTCCTAAATTCTAATTAAACATTATGCACATGAGTTGGACAAATCAAGTCTTTCAGGGGCTTTTCTACTTCTTGGATCTGTCTCTTAGCTTACATCTTTTAAAAAATGTATTCGTTTTTAAGATTTGGGCAGCAGTGGTTAGTTCAGATCTTATTCCTCAATCATGTGATACCACATCATCATCATTACATCTGCATCATGCGCGTCTGATAGTTAACACTTCACAGTTTAAAATGATTTATATGTGTGGAAATGTCCTCCACGTTTCTCGATTCCAGCTTTATGTTTACCATCATAAGAAGTTTCAGAAAACCTGTCCTGTATAATGATTGAGTAAATGTACCATCCTCAGTGTAAGATTTAACCCGTATAGGCTGAGAGCACGACTGCTTCCATCCATGGTTTATGCTCAATTGGGTTTGTGGTGAGGGCGTTGCAGGCACGGTCCTTATCTGCATCAACAATGCCCTGGGTCAAGAAGAAAGGTAAATGGCTAGGGTTCCCATGTTTATGATTTCTAGCCCTGACTGGTTGTCTGGGTATCAGGCAAGGACAGGATTTTAATGACATTAATACCCATCACAGTTAAGTTGGATGAACTGGCTGAAAACCACATAACTGCTGCGGGCTGCTGAACTGTCCCAAAGGGACTTTAAGGACAGCTAACCAGAAAAGACGAGTAACCTGCAGCAAAAGTGTCACCTCAATGAAGCAATATGCTAAAATCATTCAGGATTGAATACATCAATGGCGGAGTGAAGGTGATTTGGAATTTTGAATATTTAAGTTGAAACATTTCATTATCGGTTATTCATAACGGTGGAATGAAAACGAAAAACTGCACACGATGGAAATTGGGAATGAAAACACAGAAAGCTGGAAATACATAACAGCTCAGTCAACTGTAATGAGGCAGGATGCAGATGTCTTAATAAATACCTGTTGTGTTTCAAAATAAGAAAAACTGTGCAGAGGCCAGCGGCCACTCAGCTGCCACAGACCCTATATGAACATAGAACATACAGTGCAGAAGGAGGCCATTTGGCCCATCGAGTCTGCACCGACCCACTTAAGCCCTCACTATCCCCGTAACCCAATAACCCCTCCTAACCTTTTTGGACACTAAGGGCAATTTAGCATATTCAATCCACCTAACCTGCATGTCTTTGGACTGTGGGAGGAAACCGGAGCACCCGGAGGAAACCCACGCAGATACGAGGAGAACGTGCAGACTCCGCACAGACAGTGACCCAGCGGGGAATCAAACCTGGGAACCTGGCGCTGTGAAGCTACAGTGCTAGCCATGTTTTCTAGATATCTTCTATTTGAGAGAGGACCCCACTCTTTGGGATGATCACTCACTCATCCCAATTGGTCCCTCAAGCCAGATGATCCTCTTCTGCTCTGTTGCCTTTAAAGGGAAAATCACCGCATCCCTCCCCCTTTAAGTCCTTCATACAATCTTCAGTAACTTATTTCATCCTAAATTCTAATTAAACATTGTACACATGAGTTGGACAAATCAAGTCTTTCAGGGGGTTTTCTGCTTCTTGTAGGAGTGGTATAATTCTGTAGTTTGGGATGCTGCCACAGAATCAGCATTAACAGAAACTTCAAAACCGAAACCTCTTCTGGCACAGGAATTTCATCACTATTTGTTTCCACAGAGACACCAGTTATGTCTTTCACAAGACGATCAGGTACTTTAGTGCTTACAGGTTCAATATCATTTTGTGATGGCCGCACTGACTGCTGGAGTGTCTCTCTACTCCTTAACCAGTCCATGTATGAATGTACTGTCCCTCCATGTCTACGACAGGAGTTCAGTCAGAGAGACAACAATTCCAGGGATCTAACACCATATCATATTATGCACTTGATACAGGTTTATTTTAAATTGCTGCAGTGGTGATGTTTCATTCATGAGATGCTGAGGCTTGCGTGTTTAAACACACACTTGTATTGGTAAGCTTTAACTATGTCCAGTTCGTAATATGATCTTGCCAGTTTTTTCTCAATCTTGGCCTGTCACAATGCACAGTGGTTAGCACAGTTACTTCACAGCGGCAGGGACCCGGGTTTGATTCCCTGCTGGGTCACTGTCTGTGCGTAATCTGCACATTCTCCCCATGTCTGCTTGGGGTTCCTCCGGGTTCTCCGGTTTCCTCCCACAAGTCCCGAAAGACGTGCTCGTTAGGTGAATTGGACATTCTCAATTCTCCCTCAGTGTACCCGAACAGGCGCCGCAGTGTGGTGACTAGGGGATTTTCACAGTAACTTCATTCCAGTGTTAATGTAAGCCTACTTGTGGCACTAATGAAGATCATTATTATTATGTGAAAGAATGGTCGTAGTACTCTGGGCGGGATTCTCTTACCCCGGGGCCGGGCCAGAGTATCGCTGGGATCAGCGTGAATCGAGCCACGCCGCCCCGACGTCGGTCCGCCGACTCTCAGAAAATCGCCGCCATTGGCGCTGGCGCAGCGTCGGTCAGGGGCCGCTCCACGGGGCTCCCCCGGCGATTCTCAGCCCGGGGTGGCTCTTACCCGGCGACCTCGGCGTGGATGCATCTGGGGGCAGCCTGGTGGGGGGGAGGGGGTCCGACCCCGGGGGCGGTCTCCGCTGTGGCCTGGTCCGCAATCAGGGCCTACCGATCGGCGGGCCGGCCTCTCGGGCTGGGGGCCTCTTTTGTTCCGCGCCGGCCCCTGTAGCCCTACGCCATGTTGCGTTGGGGCCGGTGCGGAGAAGGGAGCCACTGCGCATGCGCAGACCCACAGCGCCCATCTGACGCCGGGGATCGGCAGCTGGAGCGGCGAGGGCCGCTCCAGTGCAGTGCTGGCCTCGGTAGGGGTCAGAATTGCTGCTCCTGAGGCCATGTTGACGCCGCCGAGAAACGCGATCAGAGAGTCCCGCCCTCTGTTTCTGGTACTTTAGGCCGTGTGATGAAGTTTCTTCTTTTTCTAGTAGTTTGATTCAGCATCTTTTTCAGTGACCATTTTATCAGATTGTTTCTCGTGCTTTTCCATTCGCGTGACAATTTCAACAATCTTGTTCTGGCACATCATAGAATCATCGCATTTACAATGCAGAAGGAGGCCACTCAGCCCATTGGGTCTGCACCGGCGCTTGGAAAGAGCACCCCACTTAAGCCCACACCTCCTCCCTATCCCCGTAACCCAGAAACCCCACCTAACCTTTTTTTTGGACACTAAGGGCAATTTAGCATGGCCAATCCACTTAACCTGCACATTTTTGGACTGTGGGAGGAAGCCAGAGCACCCGAAGGAAACCCCACAGACACGGGGAGAACGTGCAGATCCGGACAGACAGTAATCCAAGCCGGGAATCGAACCTGGGACCCTGGTGCTGTGAAGCAACAGTGTTAACCACTGTGCTACCGTGCCACCCAATCACGGCTTCTCAGTAATCTCAGTTTCTTTCCCTGCCTGAATTGCTGATTCTGCTGTCAATGCTTTTATTACCTATTCAGTTAATTTCTCATTGCCAAGCTTCCCTTCCTAAAGTTCTTCTTCTCCTGATTCAATTCTTCACTGGCGTGTTTCTTATTTTTTGGTTCCTTTTTATGAAGTTCAGCTTATTCTACATTGTCTCATTAAATTCTCCTCCTCCTCAACTTCATTTTGTAAATTTTTGCAACTTATCTTTCCATGTTTGCTGTCAGTCATTTCACCTTGTTATTTAAATATCTTCTCTTGAGCTTTATTTTTTTTTGTTGCTTAATTTATCTTTATGTTCAATAAAGAGTTCCTTTTGAAGTCTATAATTTCTGTGTTTCTTCCGAGGGGAGTCCACCATGTTCTTACTGGACATTTTTCACAAATGGAGCCTTCATTTCTACTTGTCTTAACTTCAGCGATCACCTTTTTGGGCTTCACTGCTTGGTGGGTCTCTCTGTTGCCCACCTTTCTGCGGATGTCTCCAGTTGTCTCCTGAGGTCTTTGTTGCTTATGGACCTTTTTTGAGAGTTGCCCTCTATCTGGGGTCTTCTCCAACTTTCCTGCCCATTGCTGTTTGTCACTTCTTGTGGTTGCTGCTTTCAGTACATGGCTGATCATCCAACTCAATAGCCTAATCCTGCTTTTTCCCCGTAGCCTTTGATCCCATTCTCCCCAAGTGCTATATCTAGCCGCCTCTTGAATATATTCAAAGTTTTAGCATCAACTACTTTCTGTGGTAATGAATTCCACAGGCTCACCACTCTGTGTGAAAAAATGTCTCCTCATCTCTGTCCGAAATGGTTTACCCTGAATTCTCAGACTGTGACCCCTGGTTCTGGACACACCCACTATCAGGGACATCTTCCCAGCATCTACCGTGTCTAGTCCTGTTAGAATTTTATAAGTCTCCCTGAGATCCCCCCTCAGGCTGTTTGGAGAGTCCATCTTCCCTCTGCTTTCGATGTGCCCATTTTTGTTGATTTCACTCTCAAGGTTCGAGGGGCCATTTTTAAAATTCTTTAATTTCTCTGCTAAACAGGTTGAGGACTTTTTTTGAAATGTCGGAACTTTGCTGCCTGCAGTCTCTCAATGCAGGGACCACAACCCAGAACCAGCTATGGCTCTGCTCCGCTCAGGAGCCCGGCAATCTCAGCCTCTTCATTTTCCTGCCATTCAGGAGGCCACGCTGCAGTTCCCTGGGGCATTTTTCACTTTCCACCCAAAACATTGCTCCGTGCTTTTTTATTTCAAAAAATCTTTGCAGGGCAGCATGCTGGCACAGTGGTTAGTACTGCAGTCTCACGGCGCCGAGGTCCCAGGTTCGATCCCGAATCTGGGTCACAGTCCACGTGGAGTTTGCACATTCTCCCCGTGTTTGTGTGGGTTTCGCCCCCACAACCCAAAGATGTGCAGGCTAGGTGGATTGGCCACGCTAAATTGCCGCTTAATTGGAAAAAATTAATTGGGTACTCTAAATTTACATTAAAGAAAAGGAAACCTCCTGGAGAAGATTTTTTTCATACCTGGAGGCACAAAAAAATGAATTGGGTACTCTCAATTTATGTTAAAAAAACTTTGCAGCAGTTCCTTTTGTTTTCTATTGAGCTCCATTTTTTTTCCAAAATTCATCATCACTCTTGTTTCTGAGGGTTATTTTCTCTTTTGTTTTCCATTCTAAATATCTGACGGTACTGGCCAATCCAGACTCGCTCCGCAACCATCCCTCAGGGTCTGGCAATATCTCAAATGGGCCTATTTGCCCAAACAGAAGCATTTGGGTGGATATTGTTCTTCAGACTTCAATTATAACAGATACTCACAGATGTTGACTACAGGTTGCGTCAACATAATTTTATCCTCGTCGCCAAATGTGACGATGCCCATTGTAGACTTCTTTCGAAACACACCAGGTATTTATTAATAAGGAAAACTATACAGAGATCAGCAGCCCACACGGCTGTGAAAATTGCCTCTTCAGTTTTGATAAGTGAGAAGACAGACAGACAGGATGGTGTATCGGAAGGGTAAAATGGATTGGCATTATTCAACATCTCCAAGATTAGATCAAACAGATGAAAAGGAGTAGTACTTGGTGCTACTTGCCTCTCATGTTTTAAGGATCATAAAATGCAATAAAGACCACCGAGGAATGAATGAAGGAAAACAAACATTTCCAAATGATTTGTATTACCTGCCCAAATATTGGATCGTATTACTTAGCTCAGCAAGTGATTTGGCAATGTTTTGAGTCTGTGGGCCAGATTCATAAATATCTGCTATGTTTATTAGTTTATTCATTGTAATAAGTAGTGACTGCACATAATCATCTGCGAGAATGAGTAACAAAGCAACAGGACTTTTGGCAAAGTGAAAACCATGCACAGCATTCTCTGAACATTTACATTGTTGCGGCTCTGATGGACTATTTGATCCCATCTGCCAGATGCTCGTTGGTGGAGCCAGTTTGGCAAGATAGACAACTATTCCATGATATATGGGAACAGGACTATTCCATAAAATTACATCTTATTTTCTATTTTTACCCGGAAAGTAAAAAGGCGTGCGCATTTACAAATCTAGATTAGCTAGTCATTTATTTCATTGCTTTTTGTGGGAAATTGGCTGCAGCAATTCCTACATGACAGCAGTCTCTTTCTGAGGCAGTTCCCCAGGATGGAGGGTACTTGCTTGCACTCCAGTTCGATGGGTTCTGACATGGCTGATAAATCCAATATGCGATCTCTGCCACATGCGAGGCACGTCCTGCCTGAGGGTTTGGAAGTTTGGAAGTTCGTGCCCTCCGTCCGATGCCTCAACTTCGCCTCTGCACATCCCTGACAAGGTTTCCCGCCTTTGTGGAACAGCTGCCTCCATTTTGATCAATAACAAGCCAAGGATTCCCATAAGTCAGCAGGGGTGCTTGACTTCTTCAGGAATGCTTTAAAGATACCTCTAAAGCATTTCCAACGCCCTCCTGGGAATCTCCTGCGATCAAGTTCTGAGTAGAGTAAAGGGTTAACATCAGAAGCATGCATGAGTATACATAAACGATTTGGAGGAAAATGTAACTGGTCTTATTGGTAAGTTTGCGGATGACACCAAGGTTGGTGGAGTCGCAGATAGTGTTGAGGATTTTCAGAGGATACAGCAGGACATAGATAGGTTAGAGGGCTGGTTTAGCACACTGGGCTAAATCGCTGGCATTTAAAGCAGACCAAGGCAGGCCAGCAGCATGGCTCAATTCCCGTACCAGCCTCCCCGAACAGGCGTCGGAATGTGGCGACTCGGGGCTTTTCACAGTAACTTCATTGAAGCCTACTCGTGACAATTTTTCATAGAGACTTGGGCAGAGAAATGGCAAATGGAGTTTAATCAAGACAAATGTGAGGCTAATGCATTTTTGTAGGTCTAACATGGAGGGGGAATATACCGTAAATGGCAAAGCTGTTAGGAATATGGAAAGTCAGAGCGATCTTTTCTAAAAAATTTAGAGTACCCAATTCTTTTTTTCTAATTAAGGGGCAATTTAGTGTGGCAAATCCACCTAACCTGTACATCTTTGGGTTTTGGGGCGAAACCCACGCAAACACGGGGAGAATGTGCAAACTCAATACGGAAAGTGACCCAGAGCCGGGATCGAACCTGGGACCTCGGCGCCGTAAGACACCAATGCTAACCACTGCGCCGCTGTGTTGCCCTGTCAGAGAGATCTGGGTGTGCAAGTCCACAGATCTTTGAAAGTGGCAACACAAATGGACAAGGTAGTCAAGGAAGCATCCAGGATGCTTGCCTTCAATGGACGGGGCATTGAGTATATAAACTGGCAAGACATGCTACAGTTGTATAGAACCTTGGTACGGCCGCACTTGGAATATTGCGCACAATTCTGGTCGCCACACTACCAGAAGGTTGTGGAGGCTTTGGAGAGGGTGCAGAGGAGGTTTACCAGGATGTTGCCTGTCTGGAGGGTATTAGCTATGTGGAGAGGCTGAATAGACTCGGACTGTTTTCATTAAAACGACGGAGGTTGATGGTTGACTTGATAGAGGTCTACAAGGGTATGAGGGGCATGGATAGAGTAGATGGGCAGGCACTCTTTTCCAGGTTGGAGGGTTCAGTCACCAGGGGATATTGGTTTAAGGTCCATGGGGCAGAGTTTAGAGGAGACATGCGAGGCATGTTCTTTACACAGAGGGTAGTGAGTGCCTGGAACGCACTGCCAGAGCAGGTTGTGGAAGCAGATATATTAACAGTATTCAAAAGGCAGGACAGCACGGTGGCGCAGTGGTTAGCATTGCTGTCTCACAGCGCTGAGGTCTCAGGTTTGATCCCAGCTCTGGGTCACTGTCCGTGTGGAGTTTGCACATTCTCCCCGTGTTTGCATGGGTTCCGCCACCACAACACAAAAGATGTGCAGGGTAGGTGGATTGGATGCGCTAAATTGCCCCTTAATTGGAAAAAATGAATTGGGTACTCTATATTCAAAAAATAAACAGTGTTCAAAAGGCATCTCAACACATACATGGATAGGATGGGTATAGAGGGATACGGCACAAGGAAGTGCTGGGGGTATTGGCCAAGGGTGCTATCATGACCGGTCCAGGCTTGGAGGGCCGAAGGGCCTGTTCCTGTGCTGTATTGTTCTTTGTTCTTTATTCATTAGATGCAAATGAATGCAAATTGAATTCACGTCACCAGCCAGTGTGAAGATTGACCCGCCATTAACCCGTCTTTGGGAGAATTGTACTGTGATTTTACGCAGGGTGGGTTTCCGGTGTTTGGCTCCAACAAGATTCTCTGCTCCTGCCCACCACCAAACCTGCTGTGGGCAGGATGGAAAAATTGTACCCTTCGTGCTTTCTATAAGATCAGGACACCCCAAGGTACTTGACGGTCAATGGAACATCTTTGAAGGTTAGTCACTTTTAGAATGGAGTCATCAATAATGACCAACATTCTCCAGTCCCCCCCCCCCCCCCCCCCCCCCACAGCGGGTGTTCCCACAGCCAGTGCCAGGGACCCAGGTTCAATTCCCGGCTTGGGTCATTGTCTGTGCGAAGTCTGAATGTTCTTCCTGTGTCTGCGTGGGTTTCCTCCGGGCGCTCCGGTTTCCACCCACAAGTCCCGAGAGACGTGCTGTTAGGTGAATTGGACATTCTGAATTCTCCCTCAGTGTACCCGAACAGGCACCGGAGTGTGGAGACTAAGGGATTTTCACAGTAACATTCTTGCAGTATTAATGTAAGCCTACCTGTGACACTAATAAAGATTATTATTATTATTACTTCATAAAGAGGGGAAGAGAAACTATTGGTGGAAATGCATTGTCAGCATTGGGACAATATGAATAGAAGAGGGGAGGGGAGTGCACAATGGTGGACTAACGTGGAGAGATGCTGGAAGAGGGCATTGGTGAGACCACACAGTTGTACAGGGCATTGGTGAGACCACATATGGATTACTGTGTACAGTTTTGGTCTCCTTATTTAAGAAAGGATCTAAATGCATTAGAAGCTGTTCAGAGAAGGTTCACTTGACTGATTCTTGAGATAGGGGGTGTTATCTTATGCGGAAAGGTTGGACAGGCTGTGCCTGTGTCCATTGGAGTTCAGAAGATTGAAATTTAGAAGATCCTGAGGTGAGTTGACAGGTTGGATGTTGAAAGGAGGTTTTGCTAAAACTCGGGAACACAGTTTAAAAATAAAGGGGGTGTCCCATTTGAGGCAGAAAGGGGAAAAATCTTTTTCACTCAGAGGGTCGTGAGTCGTTGGAACTCACTTCCCAAGAGAATGGTGGAGGCAGGGTTATTGAATAACTTTAAGGCAGAGGTAGATAGATTCTTGCCTAACAAGTGAGTCAATGGGCGGTAGGCAGGAAACTGGAGCTGAGGCCACAGTCAGATCTGCCACGATCTTATTGAATGGTGGAACACGCTCAAGGGGCTTTACGGCCTACTCCTGCTGCCAATTTGTGTTCGTAGGCACATATGTATGTTAGAATGTTTCACAATACCAAAAGCATTGGAGAGTATGGGAAAAGATATAGAATGTTACAGTCTGACATTGGCAAGCATAATATCTGTGCTGGGGGGCGGGGGGGGGGGGGGGGGGGGGGGAAGTGAGGGGAGAATCCTGATTGTCGGCTCTCAAACAGGGAGTGCTGAGAGGAATGAGAACTTCTCTAGACTGCATTCCATTACTTTGGCAAAGAAGAGAAGATTTGAGGCTCTGGCAGTAATCTCTAGCTGGTCTGTATGGTTTAAATTGTTTTTTTAAAGGAAGAGCTCATGACAGCTGTTTGAAGTAGTTGAGGACAATACTGAGCAATGAACCTTAATAAACTGCAGGGAATGAAAACAGGCCAAATGTGCGTCCTCTTTTCCTCACTGTCAGCTCGTTGCATTCCCATTTTTTTTAAAGGTTCTTAAGTAAAGAAAATGTGAGTGAGTTGCTATTTTCTTTTGTAAGTAAGCCTGCGCCTGGAAAGGTCTGATTGATGTAATTGGTCCAACCTTGGCATCTTCTTCACCTTCTATATGTTTGAAGAATGATATATGTTAATGTAATACGATGCTCGTTTCTCAGGCTGGAGCTGTTAGTTGTGAATGTCATATGACAAATGCAATGAAAACAGCTGCTGAGTGCCAGGGAAGCAGCCTGTAGATATTCTATACATGCTGAGCTGCAGAAGGACAGTCTTTGCTGCGGCATTAAATGTCAGAACTTCGAATAAAGGAACAAGTTCAAATGAACATATTGTTGACACTTGTAATAAAATATCCCAAACAGCAGGGCAAGTGTAGTTCGGAATGATCCGCATGTGTGTTTGAGAGTGAGGAATTGTCAATTTATCAGGGCATTGGCTGGCTAAGCAATGGCACACGGATGGTATTTTTAAAATAAAAACAGAAAATGCTGAATAAACCCAGCAGGTCCGGCAGCATCGGTGGAGAGCGAAAACTGAAGTGTTGGGAGCTATCGACTTGAATGGGGACAGAGTCCCGTAGAACATGGGATTAGCCGGGTGTCTCCCGGCGCTTGGAGCGTTGAGAAACACCTCGCTATCTAATGCCCATCCGGGTAGATTAGGGTGCCTCAGCAGGGAACTCCCTGACAAGGCCGCACTTAGCCCCTTCTTCTGCACTGAGGAGCCCGCTCGGCAGAACTCCTCAGTGCAGCAAGAGATCGGGACGCCATTTTAAAATGGTGTCCTGATCTTTCGAGCCCCCGATGCGACCCCCGAACCGCCCCCCCCCTCCCCTCCCCAGCCCCAACTCACTATATGGAGGTCCCCAGGCACCTCCACACCCACCTCACATCAGTGCAGGGCACTATAGACCGATCACTTAGCACGGTGTCAGTGCCAGCCTCGCAGTGCCACCTGGGCACCTTGCCACTGCCAGGGTGCCACGATGGCAGTGCCAGGCTAGTAGTGTCAGGGTGCCACTCTGCCCTAAGGGCATGCACCTGGGGGCCTCCAATCCATGGGGAGCCACTCACAAGTGCCGCTCTAGCTGGCCCCCGTCTGTGGAGACCCAGTACTCAATGGCACTCGCCTGAGCATTCCAAGGTGAAGGGGTTGGATCCCACGCCTGGATTAGATCTTGGGAATGCATATTAGAGTGAGACGAGCTGTCTCACTCTAATATGCAGATTTGCCAGTAAGTGATCCGACCCACAATGAGCGGGATTCACATTGCGACGCCTCGTGAGTCTGCGTTAGATTTCAGGAGGGGTGGTGAGCTACACAACCGGTAGATCCCGCCTGTAAACTCTGTTTTTCTCTCCACAGATGCTGGCAGAACTGGAGAGATTTTCTGGCATTTTCTGTTTCTATTTCAGATTTCCAGCATCCGCAGTATTTTGCTTTAATCTGAATATTTTTCAAATTTCTAGATTCAGAGGGGTACACTTTGATCCTGAGGCAGCTGGGCAGCCAAGCAAGCTGAACCCTGATTGTTAAAAAAAAAAAATTTCGAATACCCAATTCATTTCTTCCAATTAAGGGGCAATTTAGCGTGTCCAATCCACCTACACACCTTTGGGTTGTGGGGGCGAAACCCACGCAAACACGGGGAGAATGTGCAAACTCCACAAGGACAGTGGACCCTGATTGTTGGGTCAGTGGAGAGGCCCAGGTCATTTTGAGGCTCGGGTCTCAGATCCTGGCAAAGCTAAGTGCCCTGACAGGGGCAGCCTGCTGGTTGTTGAAGAGGAGGTATTCCAACCAGTTTGGATCTTGGCAGTCAGGCAGCTCTGGCAAGTGAGGGGGGTGTGTGTGGTGTAGCGCACAATGACTTACGCGAGACGAGAAGCGATGAAGTCAATCTAGGCTTTATTAAGCGAGACTTGTCCCCAGCAGCTCAGCAACAGAATGAGGCTGCGGGGAGAAGCTCGAGCTCTTATACTCCGCCTTCAGGGCGGAGCCAAAAGTCGGCAGATCCAACCAGGACCCGGGACCTGTCAGCCAATAGCCTCTCGGCTTCACAGGTACCACATTACCCCTAATACATACCACCACATGTGGTAAACCGATTGCCATCGGTAGAGAGATGGTGGGGGAGCAGGGAAGAGCCTGGGGGTTTCTCACAACCCACAATAATCTTTTGGATCCTGCAGGAACACACCCGCTCTTCCTGGGCCCATCCATAAAATTGAAATTGGAAAAGATTTTAAAATTACCACTTGGGGCAATTGGCCAGAGAGTGTGTGCAACATCATAGGAGCTTGATTAAAATACTTAAGCTACTGCTGCAAATGGGTGGGCTCTCTGGCTTTCCATCAGAAGGCCTCTTTCAAGGTGGCCGTGAATGGAATGCCAGGATAAACATGGCAGTAAATGATCAACCACTTCCACCCACTTACAATGGGAATAACCTGAGGCCCACATACTGAGGGTTCAACATTAAGTACCCCTCCCTCTCACGATGGACAGGAGCAGGTCAGGGTGGGGATTATACACTTGAAAAGAGAAACACAAACCTAACCTGACATGTATCACCTGTCAAACCTTCACGGTGATGAGTGGAATGCCATGTGAGCGCCCCCTCAAGGAGAGGCAGAGAATTTGATCAACAAATTTAAATGTGGCCCTTCAGTGTAATTGGGAGCCTGGTTTAAATATACCTGCTGCCTCTTGCTATCCTCAGTGTTGAGAAGCACGGTAGCAAGAGAAAGGCGACGTCTGCCAACTCCAGAGGGTAAATGCTTTTTATAACACTCCTGTCAACCTGAAGAAGCAGGAGTGCATCAACCAGCCGCTCAAGGAAGCCTTTGGCCTTCTGTCTGCCAAATCCAGGCCTCTTTCTAGCCCCAAATATGATGGCTGACCATCATCTCACAGTCCCCAGTAGTCTCTCTTTCTCAAACATAGACAATGCTTGAGATATTGATTAGGTCTGGCAGCATCAGTGGAGAGAGAAACAGAGTTAACGTTTCAAGTTGATTAAATCTTTCAGCAGAATAGTTTCAGTTCTGATGATAGACCACAAGCCTGAAATGTGGCCCGGGTGTTACTGGCCCCAGGAGGCAGAGTGGAAGGTGGCGTCGGCACTTGTAAAATCACTGGGAGCCACTTAATGGATGGTGAGGCAAGAGGAAGACAATGAAGGTCTCACTGTGGTAAGTGTGGGCTCGGGACCTGCTTTTAACCCTGAGGTCAGTGCCCTGGTGCACCTTGTAAACCTCAGCCTGTTATCCCTGTCTCCATCTCCACAGATGCTGCCTGATCTGCTTAGTATTTGCAGCATTTCCTGTTTTTATTTCAAATTTCTGTTGTATCTTGCTTTTCTATTCGCCACTATTTCTCCCTCCCCCATTTTCATCCGCGCCAGCCACAATCACATCTGATCCCCCGAACCCACCCCAATAACAAAACTCTGCTCTCACATTCAAGAAACCTTGGCAACTTTTGGCCTCCCCTGTACCCTTTTCTGCCTCTCCTTACCGATCGTTGAAAGTGGTGACTGTTTGTCCATCAAGCTGTATCATCCATGGAGTCGGCACGGTGGCACAGTGAGGGGCGGCACGGCAGCACAGTGGTTAGCACTGCTGCCTCACAGCTCCAGGGACCTGGGTTTAATTCCGTCCTTGGGTGACTGTGTGGAGTTTTCATGTTCTCCCCATTTCTGTGTGAGTTTTCTCTGAGTGCTCCGGTTTCCTTCCACAGTCCAAAGATTAGCTGATTGACCATGCTAAATTACTACGCAAAGGTTAGGTGGGGTTATGGGATTGCAGGGGTGTAGGCCAAGGTAGGATGCCCTTTCAGAGGGTCGGTGCAGGCCCGATTTGCTGAATTGCCTCCTTCTGCACCGTAAGGATTCTACGATTCTATGAGTCAAAGCGCTTTAATGATTGCAGCAAAGAAGGAAAGAGAAGGGAGTACATTCTGCTCTCCAGATCCCACTGCCTCATGAGACAGCCTGCCCCATGTGTCCAAAGGTCTGCAGGTCAAGAATCGGCCCCTTCAATCACATGGCAAAAAACATGCAACACTGAGCAGACGTCATCCTCGAATTGAGGGACAGCCGATCACAACATATCAGGGCCTTAATGCGCATGTCACAGAATCACAGAATCATACAGTGCAGAGGAGGCCCTTCGGCCCATTGACGCTGCACCGACGCATGAAAAACACCTGACTTACCTACCTAATCCCATTTGTCAACATTTGGCCCATGACCTTTAATGTTATGTCAGGTTACCTAGGAGCAGACTTACATTGGAACTTCCAACCTCAGCAAGGATCTGAATCGGGCGATATTAGAATGGCCACCTGTTCTTCGTGCCACATCATTTTCTTTTCAATGACAAGGGAAAGAAAACCTCAGACTGGGCGGCTGAGCCATTAGCTCTGTCCCCACTCAAGTGGAAAGTACCACCATTTGTAACAGAACACTGTACATTGGGAAGCAGAGACATGAGTCACAGGAATCTTTTAGTCTGCTTTTACTTTGTTCTTATGCTGCTTTCTCTTCACTTTAGCCAAAGTAAACTATCTTCACTGTGGAGTTTTTTTTAATGGGCTTTTTTGTTAAAACCATCCCAGGTTTATTTCCTTCTATTCTAGGCATGTTTCCACAGATGACTACAGCGGACCAGTATTCCAGTACCTCACTCGAATGACACATTTTGGCAGGTTATGGATGTAACTGAACTAATCTTTTATTCACCTGGCATCCATTTAAGTAAAAGTATTGCCCCGGGTTGGGGAAGGGGTGGGGGAGCTTGAGGGTGGGGGGTGGGGGGGGGGGTGTTGTAGGCCGTTCACAGGAGTGCAAAGCTCCCTTTAAGGTACAGATAATTCCAAATCTTAATGTAACACCTCTACCATCACCACCCGAAATCAGGCAACACAGTAACAACAGCCATTTCATTTCCAAAGCTTCTTTCACACAGGAACACCTTGTCACGAACAGCAGTCCAACGGCTACTCAGTTGGCAATTTGGAAGTGGAACAGGAAATGCCCCGGGGGCAGCCTATTCAGGGGGTCAAGTGCAGCAGGAAGCGGGGTTGGAAGGGAGTAGGGGGCACTGAGTGGTGCGTGATGCAAAAAAGTGATCTGAGGTGATACGTCTGTGGTCAAGGCTGTTGAACCGTGTGAGATGACATGGTTGTGAGGGTTTGTGCACGAGTGGGAATGTTTTGGAATAACAAGATCGAGGGAGGAATTGAAGGTCATGAAATCAGAGTGGAGAGGGCAAGGCAAGTTTAGGTGGATTTAAAATCACCCTCTCTGAGGAAATCATTCAGACACAGAGGCTGAAGAAGAAAAGGGAAGATTTCTTGATGAGAAACTTTTGGGGAGGCCAATACAGAATGAAGGAGGGGTTACAAGTATGGAACAAAGGGATAATTGAGGAGGAGATAAGTATAATCAGAGGGCAATGTGCGATTTGGTGATAAAGACCACACACTTCAGCAAGCTGGCTGGGCAATTGGTGGAAAGTATAATCAGGCATGGAGACTTAAGTTTCCAAAGATTGGGAGGGATTACGGATATAGGGTGGGGAATTTGGCCTAGATGGGGTGATCTTTCAGAGGGTCAGTGAAGATTTGATGAGCCAAATAGCCTCCTTCTGCACTGTAGGGTTTCTATGATGCTATAAGAATATTCCACCAACCCTTATATTATTCTGGCACATCTCCACTCGAAATTCCTTTCTACATTTGCGTGACCAAATTTGTAAACTATTTTGGACTCTAACCAATATCTTGGTCAAATTTGTTGGAGGTCATTTTCAAGCCTTGGTCATGACCTGGTGGCATGAATCGCCTGTCAATCATTGGGATCAATAGAATGTAAATCAAAGTAAGTTCTACAATGGGCGGGCAATTGACAAGTGATCACTCAGTCAAGCTACCAACTGTGGTATTATCATAAATGTAAGAACTGCAAGGGTTAATGAAATGTCTAGATCAGCCCACTAGAGGGAGCTAGAGTTACAAGTATATAACACATTGATGTAAAGTCTTGTGGGGGAGAGAAGTGAAGGAGTTAGCGAGAGTGCAGACTGATGAAAGATAGTGTGAATAAGAGCAGATCATAGTTTATAATAGTGCAGTGATTAATTGTAGGTGAGTGTAGATTAAATGTTAATTATCAACTGTGTATTATTTAGGAGTACATGTCGAATCCAAATTAGCAGTGTTAATAAATTTATAGCTTTGTCCAAGTTAAAGCTATTTTGTGGTTTTTGTGAACACTATGCCAACCATCCTGAATTTAGAAACACAAAGAACACCATAGCAACAAAATGTAGAAAATTACCCTCATTATCCTTTATTTAATGCTGCTGTAAACAAAACACAGAACCCAAGTCATCCTTTAGATGCTAATTGCCTCAATGAAATAGTCTTGCAATGTAAACAGGTTAGCCTTTCAAGACAGAACGTTTCAGGAGTTTAATGAAGTTTGGTGTCAGTTTACGTGCAGAATTCCACCACTATGTTTAATTTACAGTTACCACATACAGTTTAGTGCTGGTTAGCGAGATAGATGTAGATTATGGCTCAGCTTTGAATAAAGTATAAGGGAATTAAGGAAATAAAACACTTCCGTGTATAGCCCGGCCACTCGATAGGCACAAATAAGCATTTCCAAGCTGGTTGGTTTGAATGCAGTTCCAGGCTAGAAGCAGATCACATCTAAAGGTCAGCACAGAACAATAGCCTGCGAAGTGTGCTACAACCAACAATTTAATGCATGGCCTGTTTCAGCCTCAGAACTTTGAATTTCAGCCAAGAGAGAAATGTGAAAAAAAAACCAACAAAATCTGTAATCTAATAGCAATAATGAACTCTGAGGTGTATGTTTATTGTGAGCTTAAGTGTCTGGTTTAGCACTCAGCTTCCTTGCCTCTTGCCAAAACAAATACCTCCTGCGCTTAAGGGAAAAAACGTTTTTGTCTGTTGGCTTATATTTTTTAAACCGGCGTAGTTGCATCTCATGCTTTATGTTGAGCCAGGATTTTGTTTCTCAATTTGGCCAAAAAAAGCTTCAAGTCACTGAAGACTGGGCGGGCAAATCTTCACCTCATCATAACTTTGTTTCTGGTCGATATTACTTTATTCAAATCTTTGTCGGTCAAAACATGCCCTCAAAAATACAAGTGAGGAACTTTTTCTAACAACTCTAGAAACAAGATAAGTCATGTAATTCTATCATTTGCCCCTTTCCCATTGCTTCTTATTGCAGGAATCGATTTTGTATTTAAAAAATACAAGTTGAGGCTGATCACGTGGAACGTGAGAGGCCTGAACGCACCGATAAAAAGGGCCCGAGTGCTCGCGCATTTGAAAGGACTAAGGGCAGACGTGGTTATGCTCCAAGAGACGCACCTAAAGGTGGCGGACCAAGTTAGGCTAAGGAAAGGATGAGTGGGACAGGTGTTCCACTCAGGACTGGACGCAAAGAATAGAGGGGTGGCCATTTTGGTGGGGAAACGGGTAGCATTTGAAGCAAAGAACATCGTAGCAGATAGCGGAGGTAGATATGTAATGGTGAGTGGCAGGCTGGAGGGAATGGAGGTCGTGTTGGTTAATGTGTATGCCCCAAACTGGGACGATGTGGGATTTATGAGACGGATGCTGGGGCATATACCGGACCTGGAGGTAGGAAACTTGATTTTAGGAGGGGACTTTAATACGGTGCTGGACCCGGGGCTAGATAGATCCAGCTCAAGGACCGGAAGAAGGCCGGCAGCGGCCAAGGTACTTAAGGGGTTTATGGACCAAATGGGGGGAGTGGATCCATGGCGATTTCTTAGACCTAGGGCTAGGGAGTTTTCCTTCTTCTCCCATGTCCATAAAGTGTACTCCCGGATAGATTTTTTTGTTTTGGGAAGGTCGTTGATCTCTAGGGTGGAAGAAGCTGAGTACTCAGCCATAGCGGTTTCGGATCATGCCCCACGTTGGGTGGACCTGGAATTAGGAGAGGAAAGGGAGCAGAGAACACTCTGGCGATTAGATGTGGGACTGATGGCGGATGAGGGAGTGTGTGCAAGAGTGCGGGGGTGTATTGAGAGATACCTGGAGGTCAATGACGACGGTGAGGTCCCTGTGGGAGTGGTATGGGAAGCACTAAAAGCGGTGGTCAGAGGAGAGCTGATCTCCATTGGGGCCCACAAAAGGAAAACAGAGGCCAAGGAAAGGGAAAGATTACTGGGGGAGATTTTAAGGGTGGATAGGGAATTTGCAGAGACCCCGGAGGAGGAATTGTACAGGGAGAGGAGACGACTCCAGACGGAATTTGACCTTCTGACCACCAGAAAGGCGGAGGTACTGTGGAGGAAGGCACAGGGGAGGAGGTATGAATGTGGGGAAAAGGCTAGTCGCCTGTTGGCTCATCAATTGCGAAAGAGGGCAGAAGCGAGGGAGATAGGAGGAATTAGAGATGAAAGGGGAGACACGGTGCGAAGGGCAGGAAAGATAAATGAGGTGTTCAAGACCTTCTATGAGGAACTGTATAGGTCTCAACCCCCAGAGGGAGAGGAGGGGATGCGGCAGTTCCTGGACCAATTGAGGTTCCCGAAAGTGGAGGAGCGGGGGGTGGTAGGCCTGGGGGCACCGATTGGGGTGGACGAGGTTATTAAGGGACTGGGAAGCATGCAAGCAGGGAAGGCCCCAGGACCAGACGGGTTCCCGGTGGAGTATTACAGAAAATATGTGGACTTGTTGGCCCCGTTGATGGTGAGGACGTTCAATGAGGCCAGGAAAGGGGGGACTCTACCCCCGACGATGTCGGAGGCGACGATATCGTTAATTTTGAAGAGGGATAAAGATCCGTTGCAGTGCGGGTCCTATAGACCCATTTCATTATTGAACGTGGACGCCAAATTGTTGGCAAAGGTACTGGCATCGAGGATAGAGGACTGTGTCCCGGGGGTGGTGCACGAAGACCAGACAGGGTTCGTAAAAGGGAGACAAGTGCGACGGCTATTAGGGGTGATAATGATGCCCCCAGTGGAGGGGGAGGCAGAGATAGTGGCGGCAATGGACGCAGAGAAGGCATTTGATAGGGTGGAGTGGGAGTATTTATGGGAAGTGTTAAGGCGGTTTGGGTTTGGGAACGGGTTTATTAGCTGGGTTAGACTTCTTTATGGGGCTCCAACGGCAAGCGTAGTTACAGGTCGACATAGATCGGAGTATTTCCGACTATATAGGGGAACAAGACAGGGATGCCCGCTGTCTCCATTGTTGTTCGCGTTGGCAATTGAACCTCTGGCCATGGCGTTGAGAGACTCCAGGAAATGGAGAGGGGTGATTAGAGGGGGAGAAGAACACCGAATCTCGTTATACGCGGATGACCTATTGTTATACGTGTCGGACCCAGCGGGGGGGGGATGATAGAGGTTATGCGAATTTTGAGGGGGTTCGGGGATTTCTCGGGGTATAGGCTAAACATGGGGAAGAGTGAATTATTTGTGATACATCCAGGGGACCAGAGTAGAGAGATAGAAGGCTTGCCTCTAAGGAAAGTGGAAAGAAACTTCCGATACCTGGGGATTCAGATCGCTAGGAGCTGGGGAACCTTGCACAGACTTAATCTGACACGGTTGGTAGAACAAATGGAGGAGGACTTCAAAAGGTGGGACATGCAGCCTCTATCGCTGGCGGGCAGGGTGCAAGCAATTAAGATGATGGTCCTCCCGAGGTTCTTATTTGTATTTCAATGCCTCCCTATACTAATCACCAAGACCTTTTTTAATAAAATAGACAGGAGCATCATGAGCTTTGTGTGGGCAGGGAAAGTTCCGAGAGTAAGGAGGGGGTTCCTTCAGCGTAGTAGGGACAGAGGAGGATTGGCACTACCGAACTTGGGCGATTACTATTGGGCCGCCAATGTGGCAATGATACGTAAATGGATGATGGAGGGTGAGGGAGCGGCGTGGAAAAGACTGGAGAGAAAGTCCTGTAAAGGGACGAGTTTAGAGGCGCTGGTGACGGCGCCGCTACCGATCTCACCTAAAAAGTTTACCACGAACCCGGTGGTGGCGGCAACATTGAATATCTGGGGACAGTGGAGGTGACAGAGAGGGGTGCGGGGAGCCCTGGTGGGGTCCCCAATCAGGAACAACCATAGGTTCACCCCAGGAAGAATGGATGGAGGATTTCAGAGCTGGTACCAGTTGGGAATTAGGAGGGTGGGAGATTTATTTATAGATGGGACTTTTGTGAGCTTGGGAGCATTGGAGGAAAAGTATAAGTTGCCCCGGGGAAATTTCTTGAGATATATGCAGGTGAGGGCGTTTACTAGACAACAGGTGAGGGAATTTCCATTGCTCCCGACACAGGGGATACAGGACAGGGTGCTTTCAGGGGTGTGGGTCGGAGAGGGCAAGGTGTCAGAGATTTACCGAGAGATGAGGGAAGAGGGGGAGGAGTCGGTGGGCGAACTAAAAGGAAAGTGGGAAGAAGAACTAGGGGAGGAGATAGAGGAGGGTATGTGGGCTGATTCCCTAAGCAGGGTAAATTCCTCTTCCTCATGCGCCAGGCTTAGCCTGATTCAATTTAAGGTGCTACATAGAGCACACATAACGGGAGCAAGATTGAGCAGGTCCTTTGGAGTGGAGGACAAATGTGGGAGGTGTGGCGGGAGCCCGGCAAACCACGCACATATGTTTTGGGCGTGCCCGGCACTGGAAGGGTATTGGAAGGGAGTGACGGGAGTGATTTCGCGGGTGGTGAAGGCCCGGGTCAAACCAGGCTGGGGGTTAGCTCTATTTGGAGTTGCGGAAGAGCCGGGAGTGCAGGAGGCGAAAGAGGCCGACGTTGTGGCCTTTGCGTCCCTAGTAGCCCGGCGCAGGATCCTACTCATGTGGAAGGAGGCGAAACCCCCCGGACTGGAGGCCTGGGTAAATGATATGGCGGGGTTCATTAAACTGGAGCAGATAAAGTTTGCCCTGAGAGGATCGGCTCAAGGGTTCACCAGGCGGTGGCAGCCATTTCTCGACTACCTAGGGGAACGTTAGAGGGAAGACAGATGACCAGCAGCAGCAACCCAGGGGGAAGGTGGGGGGGGGGGGAGGGGGGAAGGGGGTGGGGGTTTAGTTTAGTTTAGGTCAAAGATAAAGGGGTTTTGTTACTTGTGTATTGTTAAAAATTTCTGTATTGTTATTGTTGCGTTTGCTTTGTAAGAGGAAAAATTGTTGTTTGGGAAAAAAATTTCAATAAAACATATTTTAAAAAAAATACAAGTTGGCAACCATAAGACCATAAGACATAGGAGCAGAATTAGACCATTCAGCCTATCGCGTCTGCTCCACCATTCAATCATGGCTGATATTTTCTCATCGCCATTCTCCTGCTTTCTCCCAATAACTCCGAATCCCCTTATTAATCAAAAACCTATCTATCTCTGTCTTAAATGACACTCAGAGACTTCGCCTCCACAGCCTTCTGCGGCAAAGAGTTCCACAGGTTCGCTACCCTCTGGCTAAAGAAATTCCTCCTCATCTCTGTTTTAAAGGATCATCCCTTCAGTATGAGGCTGTGCCCTTGGGTTCTAGTTTTTCCTACTGGTGGAAACACCCTCGCCACGTTCACTCTATCCAGGCCTCGCAGTACCCCATAGGTTTCGATGAGATCCTCTCTCATCCTTCTAAACCCCATTGAGTACAGACCCAGAGTCCTCAACCGCTCCTTATATGACAAGCTCTTCATTGCAGAGATCATTTCTGTGAATCTTCTCTGGACCCTTTCCAAGGCCAACACATCCTTCCTTAGATATGGGGCCCAAAACTGCTCACAATACTTCAATTGGTGTCTGACCAGAGCCTTATACAGCCTCAGAAATACATCCCTGGTCTTGTATTCTAGCCCTCTCAACATAAATCCAAACATTGCATTTGCCGTCCTCACTGCCGACTGAACCTGCACGTTAACCTTACAAAAATATTGAACCAAGAGTCCTAAGTGCATCTTGTTCCAAGATGGCGCCAGAGCGTGACTACTCTCTGCGTGCTCTCTCCCACAGAACCTCTTCCTAAATCTCTTATAACTGGACTAACCTTTTGTGGTATTATAGGTATTACGGTACCTGATAGGCTAAAGCACCATTGGTGGAAACTGTATGCTTGCTATTGGTTAGAGTGTATGATAGTTCCGCCCTGATAGGCGGGGTAAAAGAACCCGTGCCGCCCCAACATCCCTCATTCTGTACCTGAGCTGCTGGGGGAAACATCGAGCTTATTAAAGCCTTCAGCTGGACTACAACCTCGCTTTAGTGGTCATTGATCGTGCATCAATTTAATAAGCTAATTTTTAAGAAGAAAGGATGGAGCTCCGTATCAAGCCGGAGTGTCTGCAACTTAGCCCCCACGCGGCGAACTCAGCGGCAATCTTTAAGCACTGGCTGGCGTGCTTTAACGGGTATCTCGAGATGGCCGAAAATGCACCCACGGGAGAGCAGAAACTGGATGCCCTGCAGTCAAGGGTGAGCCCGGAGATTTACACTGTCATCGAAGAAGCGGAAGACTTCGATGCAGCAATAGAGCTGCTAAAAGGACACTATATTCGCCTGGTAAACCAGGTCTACGCCCGGCAGCTGCTTGCAACAAGGCGACAAACCCCTGGGGAATCGCTGGAGGAATTCTACCATGCACTCCTGGTGTTGGGCAGAAGCTGCGGCTGCCCGCAAGTTTCGGCGAGCGAACACACGGAACTCTTAGTCCGGGACGCTTTCGTGGCAGGTATGCTGTCGTCACAAATCCGCCAGCACCTGTTAGAAAAGGATACACTGGGTCTCAGGGAGGCACGGGCCCTTGCAGGCTCCCTGGACGTGGCGTCCAGGAACGCCCGCGCTTACATTCCCGACCGCGCGGAAGCCCCCTGGGTAGTGTGGAACCCCTCCGTGGCTGACCCCAAGGTTTCCCCCATTCCCCCACAGGCCTGCGCTGCAAGGCGGCCAGGCAACCCCGAGGGGCCCCGCTGCTACTTTTGCAGGCAGTCCAAGCACCCCCGCCAGCGCTGCCCGGCCCGCGCATCCTCCTGCAATGGATGTGGCAAAAAGGGCCATTTCATGGGGGTATGCCAGACCCGAGCGGTGGCCGCGGTCTCCAGTGGCGAATGCGGACCGCAACCACAGACTTCTCCACGGGCCCTGTGCGGCCAGCAGTCGCCGCCACCTCCATATCCCAGGGCCACATGCGGACCCCGGGCGCCGCCATCTTGTTCAGTGGACGCCACGTTGGAGGGATGGGTGCTGCCATTTTGTGCACCCCCAGCCATATGCGACCAATGGGAGACGCCATCTTGGATGAACCCCCAGGACCCCAGCTCGGCTGCCCACACACTGCCCGAACAGAACTCTCAACTGCTGCAATTGGCCTCGGTGACTGTGGATCAGTCTCGGCCTCAAACATTCTCAACCGCTACGATGACCGTATTCATCAACGGGCACGAGACGTCCTGCCTAATCGACTCTGGGAGCACGGAGAGCTTTATACACCCCGACACGGTAAGGCGCTGTTCTCTCCTCATCCACCCCATTAATCAAAAATTCTCACTGGCCTCCGGTTCACACTCAGTGGAGATAAAGGGGTTTTGTGTAGCAAACCTCACCGTCCAGGGAAGGGAGTTAAAAAATTTCCGTCTCTACGTCCTTCCCCACCTCTGCGCGGCTACACTCCTGGGTTTAGACTTCCAGTGTAACCTTCAAAGTCTGACCTTCCAATTCGGCGGCCCTATACCACCCCTCACTGCCTGCGGCCTCACGACCGTTAAGGTCGACCCGCCTTCCCTGTTGCGAACCTCACCCCGGATTGCAAACCCGTCGCCACCAGGAGCAGACGGTACAGTGCCCAGGACCGGATCTTTATTCGGTCAGAGGTCAAAAGGCTACTGAGGGAAGGGGTCATTGAAGCCAGTGACAGCCCCTGGAGAGCTCAAGTAGTGGTGGTAAAGAACGGGGAGAAGCATAGGATGGTCATCGACTACAGTCAGACCATCAACAGGTGTACGCAGCTGGACGCGTACCCTCTCCCCCGCATATCCGACCTGGTAAACAGGATCGCACATTATAAGGTCTTCTCCACGGTGGACCTTAAGTCCGCCGACCACCAGCTCCCCATCTGCACTAGTGACCGCAAATACACTGCCTTCGAGGCAAATGGACGGCTCTATCACTTCTTAAGGGTTCCCTTCGGTGTCACCAACGGGGTCTCGGTCTTCCAGCGTGAGATGGACCGAAAGGTTGACCGGTACGGTTTACGGGCAACATTCCCGTATCTCGATAATGTCACCATCTGCGGCCACGACCAGCAGGACCACGACACCAACCTCCGAAAATGTCTCCAGACCACTAAAATCCTTAACCTTACATACAACAAGGATAAGTGCGTGTTTAGCACCGACCGTCTAGCCATTCTCGGCTACGTAGTGCGAAATGGAGTTATAGGCCCCGACCCTGAACGCATGCGCCCCCTTATGGAGTTCCCCCTCCCTCACTGCTCCAAGGCCCTGAAACGCTGCCTAGGGTTTTTTAGCTACTACGCTCAGTAGGTCCCCAACTACGCGGACAAGGCCAGTCCCCTGATCCAATCCACAGTTTTTCCCCTGTCGATAGAGGCCCGCCAGGCCTTCAGCTGCATCAAAGCAGACATTGCAAAGGCCATGATGCACGCCATCGATGAGTCCCTCCCCTTCCAGGTGGAGAGCAATGTGTCCGACGTAGCTCTGGCGGCCACCCTCAACCAAGCGGGCAAACCCTTGGCCTTCTTCTCCCATACCCTCCATGCTTCCGAAATCCGCCACTCCTCAGTCGAAAAAGAGGCCCAGGCCATAGTAGAAGCGACATTGGAGGCATTACCTGGCCGGCAGGAGATTCACTCTCCTCACTGACCAACGGTCGGTGGCTTTCATGTTTGATAATGCACAGCGGGGCAAGATAAAAAACGACAAGATCTTGCGGTGGGGGATCGAACTCTCCACCTACAACTACGAGATCTTGTATCGTCCCAGCCACGCACAAGTGGACCTCCTCCGAGCCCTCCACGATGACCTCTGCCACCCGGGGGTCACTCGCTTTTTCCATTTTGTCAAGACCCGCAACCTGCCCTACTCCATCGAGGAGGTCAGGACAGCCACCAGGGACTGCCAAATCTGCGCAGAGTGCAAACCGTACTTCTACCGGAAAGCGCACCTGATAAAGGCTTCCCGTTCCTTTGAACGCCTCAGCATGGACTTCAAAGGCCCCCTCCCCTCCACCGACCGCAACATGCACTTCCTGAACGTGATTGATGAGTACTACCGGTTCCCATTCGCCATCCCCTGCCCCGACATGACCGCAACCACCACCATCAAGGCCCTGCATAGTATCTTTGCACTGTTCGGATTCCCCGCTTACATACGCAGTGATAGGGGGTCCTCCTTTATGAGCGATGAACTGTGTCAATTCCTGCTCAGCAAGGGCATCGCCTCGATCAGGACAACTAGTTACAACCTCCGGGGTAATGGACAGGTAGAGATGGAGAACGGAATGGTCTGGAAGACCGTCCAACTGGCCCTACGGTCCAGGAACCTCCCAGTCTCCCACTGGCAAGAAGTCCTCCCGGATGACCTCCACTCCATCCAGTCACTGCTTTGTACGACCACCAACAAGACACCTCACGAACGTCTCCTTGTCTTCCCTAGGAAATCCTCCTCTGGGACCTCGCTCACGACCTGGCTGGCAGAACCCGGACCCATCCTGCTCCGAAAACACGTGCGGGCGCACAAGTCGGACCCGTTGGTCGAGAGGGTTCATCTGCTCCATGCTAACCCCCAGTACGCCTACGTGGCGTACCCCGACGGCCGACAAGATACGGTCCCCCTACGAGACCTGGCGCCCGCCGGAGCCCCACATACACCCCAGCCACCAGTCCCACCCTCCCCTCCACCGCAGCACCTTACAGGAGGATCGGTCCTTCCGCCGCCCCCGTCTAGGCCCCTCCACCCACAGACGCCCCCCGCTGGCGCTCCCTTTCCAGGTCAGCCGTTTTCCCCACCAGCGCCATCTAGGGGTGACGAAGCTGCCATGGAGATTGAAGCCACGCTCCCGGAGTCACAGATGCCCGAGCCTCCACCGGAGTCACCACCGAAGCTCCGATGATCACAGAGGACGACCAGGGCTCCCGATCGACTGATTGCTTCATTTTAACTGTAATCTGTAAATATAAACCATCAAATGTACATAGCTACCAGACTTATAAATAGTTACTAAACACTGTACGGAGGTATTACGGTACCTCCATAACTAATTATACCATGTTGCTATGTTTTGTAGTTTCTGGCCACCACCCCCGCCGGACTCTTTTTTTTAACAGGGGGTGAATGTGGTATTATAGGTATTACGGTACCTGATAGGCTAAAGCAGCATTGGTAGAAACTGTATGCTTGCTATTGGTTAGAGTGTATGATAGCTCCGCCCTGATAGGCGGGGTATAAGAACTCGTGCCACCCCAGCAGCCCTCATTCTGTACCTGAGCTGCTGCGGGAAACATCTAGCTTATTAAAGCCTTCAGTTGGATTACAACCTCACTTTAGTGGTCATTGATCGTGCATCACCTTTTAAAAACTTTATTCTTTTTAAAATAAAATTTAGAGTACCCAATTCATTTTTCAAGTTAAGGGGCAATTTAGCGTCGCCAATCCACCTACCCGGCACATCTTTAGGTTGTGGGGGCGAAACCCACGCAAACATGGGGAGAATGTGCAAACTCTACAAGGACAGTGGCCCAGGACTGGGCTCTAACCGGGGTCCTCGGTGCTGTGAGGCAGCAGTGCTAACCACTGTACCACCTGCTGCCCTATTTAAAACTTAATTCTAACACTAACACTATCTCTAACCTTACTCTTTTATGTTCCCTTACAGGTCTGAAGATCGTCCGAGATCTGTGGGCCAGCCCTAATACCTGACCCGACCTGGCAGGACTCCTCCAAAGACTTGATTCTGGCCTCGACATGGAGGCGGATGAGGCCCGACCCGGGCGTCCAACCCCAAGTAGGACCTGACCGGCTCTTGGAGCACCCGACCCGTACTGGGAAGCGACGCCGGCCCCCGAAGCGCCCGATCCAGCTCCCGGAACCCCCAACCCAATCTCCGACCATGATTCCCGGCCCAACCTGACCAGGAGAGCCCTGCCCTGCGCCCCGACTTAAGAAGGAGGAAAGGTGGAGAATCCACGGGAGGCCTGACCAGGCCTACACCAAGGCCCGATTCCAGGAGAGCACGATCAGACCTCCAACACTTGAACTGAACACGTGAGCCGGCCCAACCTGACCCAGGAAGACCCTGCGTGCGTCCCAAACCCAGACTATGACCCTTAACACAGGCCTCGAACATTCCGAAAGGTAGACCCATCCTCGTGGAACCCCAAGGGCCCGACCGGATCACGAGCATGCCCTCCCCGGGCAGCCACAAAATTCCAACTAGCGCCTAGGACATGACCAGCCGCAGCCATTTACCTTTCACAAGGTCAGACTTCTCCCGTCGGTTCCCGGAACCACCTAGAAGCAGCCACCGACCAAAGAAGTGAGGAAAACACGCCGGTCTGCAGGTGAGACTAAAACAACGCGGTTTCAAGTATCCTCTCCCCAGTATACTCCTGGCAAACGTTCAAGCGATCAAAAACAAGCTGGATGAGCTTAACTCTAGACTTACCTCTCAGAGGGAAGTAAGAGACTGCTGTCGACTATTTCACGGAGACATGCCTCACCGGACTGTGCCAAACAACCTGATGGCTTATCATTGCTTCGGATGACTGCACGGTGTCATCAGGCAAAGCAAAGGGTGGAGGGGTTTGCCTCCTCATCAACTCCTCCTGGTGTTCGGGCATGGGTACTTGGCGAGCAACTGCTCTCCGGACCTGGGATACCTGACTGTGAAGTGACGTCCATGCTTCCACGGGAGTTCACTTCTGCCAACATCATGGCGGTCTACATCCCACCCCAGGCAGAAGTGAAGAAGGCACTAGATAAATTGTACACCGCTATAAATAACAGTGAAACAGAACACCCGGAGGCCTTCTTCATCATGGCCGGGGACTTCAACCAGGCCAACCTCAAGAGTGCACTGCCAAAATTCCACCAACACTTCTGTCCCACCAGGGGCGACAACACTCTTGACCACTGCTATACAAACATCAAAGGTGTCTACTGATCCATCGCCCAACCGCACTTCGGAAAATTGGACCATAAGACGGTGCTCCTTCTCCTGGTATACAAGCAGAAACTTAAGCAGGAGAATCCGGTTAAGAAGGTCTGGAACGAGGCAACAGAAGAGCTCCTATGCGACTGCTTGGAGTCAGTGGACTCCATATTGAAGAACAGTGGCCAACCTAAACTATGCCACCAGTGTCACAGACTTCATTAGCAAGTGTGTAGAAGATTGCTGGCCAAAAGAAAGTAGTCCGTACGTTCCCCAACCGGAAACCATGTTTTAATCGGGAGATTCACTCCCTACTGAAGGCCAGGTCTGAGGCGTTCACGACAGGCGACCCTGACCTATACAAGAAATCCAAGTACGAACTCCTTAAGTCCATCAGGGATGCCAAGAGACAATATCAGACTAAGCTAGAATCACAGACTAACGATAGGAACTCTCGTCGGTTGTGGCAAG